>NC_056077.1:13333333-13636363 GCF_016772045.2 Ovis aries | reverse complement strand
GAGTTTCAGCTTTAGCATCATTCCTTCCAAAGAAATCCCAGGGTTGATCTCCTGCAAAATGGACTGGTTGGATCTCCTTGCAGTCCAAGGGACTCTAAAGAGTCTTCTCCAACACCACAGTTTAAACGCATCAATTCTTTGGTGCTCAGCCTTCTTCACAGTCCAACTCTCACATCCATACATGACCACAGGAAAAACCATAGCCTTGACTAGGCGGACCTTAGTCGGCAAAGTAATGTCTCTGCTTTTGAATATGCTATCTAGGTTGGTCATAACTTTTCTTCCAAGGAGTAAGCGTCTTAATTTCATGGCTGCAATCACCATCTGCAGTGATTTTGGAGCCCAAAAAAATAAAGTCTGACACTGTTTCTACTGTTTCCCCATCTATTTCCCATGAAGTGATAGGACCAGATGCCATGATCTTCGTTTTCTGAATGTTGAGTTTTAAGCCAACTTTTTCACTCTCCTCTTTCACTTTCATCAAGAGGCTTTTTAGTTCCTCTTCACTTTCTGCCATAAGGGTGGTGTCATCTGCATATCTGAGGTTATTGATATTTCTCCCAGCAATCTTGATTCCAGCTTGTGTTTCTTCCAGTCCAGCATTTCTCATGATGTGCTCTGCATATAAGTTAAATAAGCAGGGTGACAATATACAGTCTTGATGTACTCCTTTTCCTATTTGGAACCAGTCTGTTGGTCCATGTCCAGTTCTAACTGTTGCTTCCTGACCTGCATACAGATTTCTCAAGAGGCAGGTTAGGTGGTCTGGTATTCCCACCTCTTTCAGAATTTTCCACAGTTTATTGTGATCCACACAGTCAAAGGCTTTGGCATAGTCAATAAAGCAGAAATAGATGTTTTTCTGGAACTCTCTTGCTTTTTCCATGATCCAGCAGATGTTGGCAATTTGATCTCTGGTTCCTCTGCCTTTTCTAAAACCAGCTTGAACATAGTTTGATTATTTACTTAAAAAAAACAAACATGGACTCTAGGTCATTCTTCTTACTGGCTATAGCTAACATATGGATGTATCAATCATATACTCTTAAGTTCCCAGATTTTCTGCTGTTATTGTTATTAACAGTGCTGCAATGATTTTCTTCATTTTGTGGCATATATTTGTGCTTGTGTATAAACATTTAAATACAAATACACACATCGGAAATTTTGATAGAGTCACTGTGCAATCCGAATGGTTGCACCAATCTATTTCTCCATTTACAAGATAAAAGAGGACCTTTCTGTTCATCCCTTCCCCACAATATACATCATCAGGCCGTAAAGTAATTTTTAAATTCAGAAACAAAGATCACTTACTCTTAGCCACAACTACCAACAATATCATGCCAAAGTAACAGTAAAATTTGATATAACTAATGAACAGTAAGGGAACAAGAGCAATCAAAAGAATCAGTGAGGGGGATGGGGCTGGTTTTTGACTGAATGCAGAGATATTTATAGTGGGTGTCAGAAGAACTGGTTAAGTTCTCTATTGTCAACCATATATTGATTTATACATTTGGTAGAATTTTTCTCATATTCCAGGATAGAAACCTAGTAAGCATAAGGCTTCTCATTCTTTTTTCTTCAACTTCAACACAGCTGAGAGATGTAATGGAGAGATTTGATGCATATTTAGAACAAAATCAACACTGTGTGGTAAAGGACTGGATGTTGTGTTTGAAGGAGAAAAGATAAAGATGGTGCCTGGGATTCTGGCTTAAGAACCTGGATAGATCATTAACTGAGATAAAGAACACATGACGGCCATTTAGGGAGCTCAGTCTTGGATATGCCTGAATTAGAAGTGGAGATGGCAAAGCGACAATTGGTTCCACGGTTCCAGATTTCGAAGGTAGGTCTTGGCAGGAGACTAAAATTTGGAAGTTGTCACTTATGTAGTATTTGAAGCCATGGGAGTTTGCCAAGGTAGAGAATATAGAAACAGGAAGCAAGAAGCAAGCTGCTAGGAAATGCAACTTAAAGCCCACTTTTATAGGTCAGATGCGGGTGAAAGTCCAAAAAAGGAAACAAGCAGAAGATGCCCAAGGAAGAGGAGGAGCCTGGAGAGTGTGTGTAAAAGTGTTTCCAGAAGGGACTCATGACCAACTGGGCCCAGTGCTGCTGCTGCAATACATAGAGGAGCTGGTCTGTGGAGTGATGAATGGAAATGGGACTCGAAGAGGTCAGGGAGGAAGGAGGGGTGACTATGAGAATGACAGTGATGGAAGAAATGCTTTCAAGATTTGCACAGCAAGGCAGGAGAGAAGTGAAGGCTTGAGAGGTGTGGAACTTAAGGTTGGAACATACCTGAACAGGTTTATAAGTGATAAAGAGCAAGAGGGAAAGGGGGTGGGGTTGGGGAGGGAGAGAACAGAAATGAATGAATATGAATGAGAATAAAAGAGAGAGTAAGAGGCAGCAGGGTTCCTGAAGGGGGGTGGGATTCAGAGGAAACAAGAAAGGCACAGAGAATTGCGTGTGGCTGCAGGTGGGCTTACAGATTTGGGCTGGCATGTCCAGCAAAGTTTCAAATGATGGCTTTTAATTTCTCAGAGGAGGAGGAGGAAAGATCATCTGTTCAAAGTGAGATGCATATGAAGGAAAAGTCAGTTTGAGGCCAGTGAAGAAGGTCTGAAATACTCATTGCAGATGTGAAGAACAAGTTGGAAAAGAAAAACATGTTTATTTTTCCCTAAAATGCTCCAACTCATAATGTAACAGCTTAGGGGAGAAAAGTCAGTCCAAAAACAAGCAAGTCACTCAATGGTTCTGAACTATATCATTTTTTATCAGAGAAAAAGATCACAAGATACAAAATTAGAACATTTGGCAGTTCTTTCTCAAGCTCATCACATAAAATTTTTAAGTTAAGAATAGCTGCAGCCCAGCAATTCCACTTCTAGGTGAACTGAAAACAGGTTCTCAAACACACACATACACATTCATGTTCATAGCAGCACTAGTCACAACAGCCAAAAGGTTGGTACAGTCCTGATGTCATCAACACATGAACGGACGAGCAAATTCTAGTCTATCCATACAGTGGAATATTATTCAGCTATAAAAGAAGTGAAGCACTGTATGTGTGACAACATGGATGAATTTGAAAAATATTACACCAAGTAAAAGAAGCCAGATGGCAATAGGTTGAATATTATATGATTTCATGCTGCTGCTGCTGCTAAGTCACTTCAGTCGTGTCTGACTGTGTGTGACCCCATAGACAGCAGCCCACCAGGCTCCCCTGTCCCTGGGATTCTCCAGGCAAGAACACTGGAGTGGGTTGCCATTTCCTTCTCCAATGCATGAAAGTGAAAACTGAAGTCGCTCAGTCATGTCCAACTCTTAGCAACCCCATGGACTGCAGCCTACTAGGCTCCTCCGTCCGTGGGATTTTCCAAGCAAGAGTACTGGAGTGGGTTGCCATTGCCTTCTCTATAGATGTGAAATATCCAGAACTGGTAAATACAAAGAGACAGTTACTCTGGTGGCTGCCTGAAACTGGCGGGGAGTCACTGCTTCATGACCACAGGGTGTTCCCTTGGACTAATGAAAACATTTTGGAACTAGATAGAGATGTACTCGCACAAACCTGTGAATACGTTAAATGCCCCTGAAATCATTCACTTTAAAATAGTTATGTTTATGTTAAGTGAATTTTATCTCAACAGAAAAAGTAGAACAGTTGGCAGAACAACAGACCTTAAGAAACCAATTTCTCAATAATCAAATTTCTTAATTCCCACCCATGGCTGGCTAGCCCCGCTCACCGTCATAATTCCATTAACCACCAATGGGGACTTTGTCTTCTAATGATTTGATGACTACAGTAACAACTATATATTACATTGCATTCCCTGCCATACCAAATGCTAGGTTTTGTTGTTCTGGGTGGGGCCTCTAATCCCCCTTCTAGACTTTGTCCTTATATCTATAGCACCTTTTATAATGCTTGCCATATAGAAACTTTAATAAATAAATGTGTTTTACTTAATGTTGCATGGTATACTTACAGCATATAACTGAGTTACTATTTTCTAAGCAAAGAGAATTCTAGCCAAATTTAAGAATAAATACCAAGAGGATTTTGTATGTGGCAAGTGATTATCATGGGACAGAACTAATACTTGGATTGCTTAGTTGTATGAATTTGAGGCTTCAGACATTTTGGAATTGATGTTTGTGACATCTAATTATATTTAAATCTAATTATATTGTTTTGAAGGTAAAAGAAGACTGAAAAGGGGAAGGCTAAGGGCAAAGGAGTAAAAAGAATAGCATGGAAAACTGGTAGACAGTAAATTCAGCTTGTATTAGAGAAGTGTAAAAGTCAATCCTAAAGGAAACCAGCTTTGAATATTCACTGGACGGCCTGGTACTGAAGCGGAAGCTCCAATACTTCGGCCACCTGAAGCTCCAATACTTTGGCCACTGGAAGAGACCCTGATGCTGGGAAAGACTGAGGGCAAGAGGAGAAGGGGGTGACAGAGGATGAGATGGTTGGATGGCATCACTGACTCAAACTCGAGAGAGATAGTGAAGGACAGGGAAGCCTGGCATGCTGCAGTTGTAAGAGTCAGACACGACTTAGCAGCTGAACAGTAACAACAAAAAGCACTTAAGTACTCTCATAGATGGTAAAAAGAAGCAACCAAAGATTACAGACCTTTTGTTGTATTTTCATGGTTCTAATTTGCCAATTATAAAATAAAGTTCTTCAAGTTGTTTAAAATAAAGGAATACAAAGAGTCCAGAAATAAAATTGTGGTTTGTCTTGTAAGAGTCATGCTATCTGCACTGATTAAGCAAACTCCAACCACCACCTCCTGTCTGAAGCAAAATCAGAGTGACAGTATACACATAAATCTAAACCTCTGATACTACCAAGTACAAACAGCATTTTGAGCAGGAATTTTTATATTAGGTTATTTTCCATTTAGAAAAAGGAGAGACAACATTGTTAACTAAAAAAAAAAAAAAAAACATGCAAGTAAGTGTTTGAAAGTTAACCTTAGGATTTCTCTGGTGGTCCAGTGTTAAGAATCTGACTGCCAATGAAGAGGACATGGGTTTGATCACTGGTCCAGGAAGATCCCACATGCCTCAGAGCAACTAAGCCCTGTGCCACAACTACTGAGCCTGTGCTCCAGAGAACGAGCCCTGAATACTGAACCAGTGTGCTGCAACTACTGAAGCCTGTGCTCCCTGGCGCCCATGCTCTGCAAGAAGAGAAGCCACTGCAATGAGAAGCCTGCACATCGCAACCAGAGAGCAGCCTGCGCTCGAATGCAACTAAAGAAAGCCCACGCACAGCAATGAAGACCTAGTATGGCCAAAACAAACAAATAAATAAAAAAGAAAGTTAGCCTTAGACTGCCTCGGATAGAAATACAGCCTTTCATCCAGAAAGTCTACTGCACCCTTACGAAGTCCACTGAGGCTGAGGGGTGTGGGAGAAGAGGCAGGTGGTACAAACTGTGGAATTCTAAACTACTACCTCTTGCTGGTAGGGAGGTCACAGTCAAGAATGCAGCATTTACTCTCTATTAGAAATGAGAGAGCAAAAATGAAGTAAAAACTAAACATGCAAGCAGTCCAGGCTGACGCACTGTAGGTTTCCCGCATTAATCTGCAGCATGAGGTCAGGAAGACAATGTTTTCAACTCTCAGCCTTGGAAATTTACAGGCACTTTGATAACTCTGTGGTTGGCTGCTGCTTCTGTTTCCATGGAAACAGGCTGCTAAAAATGGGGCCTGTTTCTTTAAACTGATCATACCTTCACACAAATTCCCCTCTCCTTTTTGTCAAAAGTTGGAATAAATTTAAAGTATGCTTCTCATGCTATGACAACGGGATGTCAAGGCAGGGAACCTGGTACAGAATGGCAGGGACAACATTAGCCTATGGCAGACATACAGAAAGATATTATATGTACCTATGTGCATTTAAAGAAATCTCACTTGGTTAGAAAGTGGAAATAAAGGACACAGTGGGAAAGTGGAAGTATACCACAAATAAAAGGCACTTCCAAAGTAAAATCATCTGCTTAATTGGTTATCACCAGCACTGTAAAGAGGCTTAAAAAAACTTGATTTTCCAGACAATTTTTAACCTGTGGGACCATGCTCGTTCTGCACCCATTATATGCCTAGATAAGATCCTTAACCCTCCATGGTTCCAAAAGAAAATAATGTTTATTTTTCTTATTTTGGGGATAATCAAAGATTCTATGTTTCCCTGCTACATTAGACTCTCAGTGTGCAGCTCTAGGCAGAGATGCTGACAGCTGAGAGCTCTTTCCTAATCCCTCTAAAATGGGAAAATGTACGCTGTACAAAAGACTCTGAAATGTCTTAGTGTAAACTCCTTAGGCAGCCTCTCTGAATAAAAAGACAGTTAACAACAAAACAGGAAAACAGCAGGATATTATTTACCTCCAGTTTTTCCCAGAATATTAAGCACACGCTACTCTCTTGATCCTGGCTCAATATCTTGGTTTTTATTCCCATTTTGTGGATTTAGGAATGGGACACAAACAGAAATCACACACAGCTGAACAACGCTTGGACAACATGCGTCTGAACCATACAGGTCCATTTATGTGTGATTTTTTTTCAATAAATATAGTACTTGTATTTTCATTTTACAGATCTTTAGTTAACTAAGTGGTGGAGGGGGGTGTCTGTGTTCAATCAGAGATCACGATATGTGGAATCAAAAGAATCAGGGACTGAGCCCTGCCTCTGCCTAAACTGTTTCAGTTCCTGCTCTTGGTTGACTCATTTATCAACTCCATTGTTTCTGAGGCAGAGATAGCAGCACTCCCATTTTCGACTGCGTGCAGCAGGGGGCCTCGCCATTTCTAACTCCCATGCTGTTCAAGGGTATACCTACCTGCCTACGCACACACGCAGGCCAATCTGCCCACAACAGCAGGAGGGGAGCAGAGAATGACACGAGGTGTGACCGTGCTGTCACAGCAACTGCACGTGATGATGCAGGCCAAAGGACGAGCTGCAGGTGTTCAGGCCAACGGGGTGGGCTGGGGTGGGCGAGGCCTTCTGGGAGAGAACAGCTGTGGAGGAGGGAGGAGTAAGACAGGCCGGGCTCCACTTGCTGAAGGGACCGGCGTGTGGGTGGAGATAGCGGGGCGGCTCTCTCTCTACTTGAGGAAAGATTCCTGTTAAGATTCTGTGTGAGGAAAGGGACTTGGACAAGGGTGGGGGCTGCGGTGAAACACAGCCGTTGACAAACGAAGTATTTTTGAGGCAGGACTGACAGGTTCAGCAACCAGATCTAGTGACAGGCTGTGAGGAGGAGGTCAAGGAACGTGTCAGAGATCCCTCCTATTCAGGTTCCTGCCGTAAGCCGATGTGGGGAGGAGGCGCTGTCTGAGACAGGAGACCCTGGAGGAAATGAGCCTCGGGCATGTTGATGAGTGAAGGCCCAAAGCACAAGAGAGATGCCTGGCACTCGGAGTCTTCGATCCTCGCTCATTCAGACCTAAACACACAGAGGTTTCTTCTGCTCTTGTGTGTGTGTGTCTGTGTGTGTGTGTGTATTTTAACTTCTATGTTATCACTCAGTTTCCTGTGTGTGTGTGTGTCTGTGTGTGCGTGTGTATTTTAACTTCTATGTTATCACTCAGCATCCTGCCTTCCAGGCTCTGAGCTCCTCAAACACCATAGCTTATAGATCTTTATAACCTCTGGCATGATGCTGTGAAGAAGCAGTCAAATTTCTGCTAAATGATTTCCAATAAAAAGTTAAATTATATAATTTAATTTCACAGGTAGCATATACCCATTTTAAAAAGACACTGAATTACATGTGGGAAGAGGAATCTCACTTTTTCCCTCCATACCTGTATATTATTTGAATTTAAGAACCTACCTTACAGTTCAAATTTAGTAAAAAAAAAAAAAATTAATTTAGTGATATCTCACTTGTACAACACTTTTAATTATGTAGAACACCGGCAGAAAATGAAGAAAGAAGAAATTCCCCAAGAAGCAAAAATAGATGTTACAAAGTTCATATGCTTTATTTCTAGAAGAAGGCTAGCTAGCATGCTCTATTTCACTTCCTATTTGTCCGCTTCTCCTAGTATGACAATAAATTTTAGTTGCATTAACAACAGAATCAGGATTCCACTATTACCTCTTATACTTTTTGCTTACTTTTCAAGATTGGGCTTCCCTGGTGGCTCAGAGGTTAAAGCGTCTGCCTGCAATGCAGGAGACCTGGGTTTGATTCCTGGGTCGGGAAGATCCCCTGGAGAGGGAAATGGCAACCCACTCCAGTATTCTTGCCTGGAGAATCCCATGGGCGGAAGAGCCTGGTGGGCTACAGTCCACGGGGTAGCAAAGAGTTGGACACGACTGAACGACTTCACTTCACTTTCAAGATTACAAGCAGCAAATCAAAAAGGCAGAATGTGGCAGATGACAAAGATCAAATAATATATAATGATTCGATGAATCTAGCAATGATCCAGAGATCATTCTCTGTGTAGGCAAATGGTTTATACACCTCACCAATGACTTAAGGCCCCAATGCCTTACGTTCTGGGGTAGCCGTTAATTTATAACTGAATTTTAAATTATATCTGAAGGTAATAATTCAAACAATTATATTGTTTAAGAAGGCAGGGAGGGATATATTATTCTCCAAATACTTAATGCACAATAGAAATATATCTATGAGAGGCAGGACACTGGAGGTGAGGTATAAAAATTATTCAAACAATGACACTATCTCAAAGAAACAGTATGGTCTAACAGTGAAGACAGTGCAGACACCTGTCACAGTAGCAAAAGGTGACATGCCATAAACAGATGCAGAACCAGTCACTGGGAGGATATGACAGAGAAGAAATTAATTTTAGGTGACAGGTTCAGGTGACTTTCTTTAGGCAATGGCACAGGGATTGGGTTTTAAGACACTGTGGACCTGCAAAGCTGGGATGAGCAGTTTCCCAACAGAATCTCCAGCAGTGATGGAAGTGGTTTATAAGCTGCACGGTTCTTAACCACAAGTGGCAACTTAGTTGAAATGTGGATAATGATTTCACTTCATTTTTAACGATTTTAAATTTAAATGAGGCTAATGTACAGTGCAGGTACAGTATGTTAACTCCTGTCACTCAGAAGAGTTCTGGTGCTTTGGTAAAGGTGTTTATTTAATGTTTTTCCTAGGCTGAACTACTCAGAACATCTCACATATGCTTCTTTCTTCACACACAGATCTCCTATGGCCATGTCCCAGCACACCACATTAACCCACTTCCCTGTCTATGATGCAGTCTCCCACAAACTCCACTCACACACTTTATCCCAACTGCTATTGGATCCCTAAACCTATAACTCCTCCCCTCAACATCCACAGCTGAGCCACACAATGAAAGCAGTCCAGATCCCTGAGTTACTTCTTAGAGGACCACTGACTAGGAGAGCAGCCTAACCCACCTGGGACTAGGTTTCAAGCAAAAAATGCACTTTCATTAGCTAAAACACTGAGTTTGGGGGCTGTTTGTCAGAGCATGTAGTTTAGTCAAGGTAAGTAATATACAAGTCAGTTTTCTTTTTTTGGTTATTTTATTTTCACCATTAGAAAGCTCTGCATATTGAACATCAATTTTTCCTCTTTCAATTAATTTAATACCATTTTGTCTTTGATAAATATGGGATATTACTAGCTGGTAGCACTGGCATAATGATTCACTATCTCGATAATGCTTCATATTAAGCCACTTATCTGAATTAAATCATCTCAATTTATTTGAATTTCCCTCAAGTTTTGTGATTATTAATTTGTAAGTTGTCAAGCCAGTGATTTGTGACATCCTTTAGTTGTTAGAACCAGAAATTAAGTTAAATCTCATCTACATTGAGCACTATTAGAAAATGTTTTGAACCTTTCACGGATAAATCAAAAGTTGATATTCCTTACTGCTGCTTTGAGAAAACAAACTAGTCTAAGGAAAATGTCCTATTTTGAATCTGATCAGAATTTATGACATTTATTGCTATTTCTCACATAAAGCAGAAAATAATTAGATTCTCAACTACACCCATGTGTGAGTCACTCAGTCATGTCTGACTCTTTGTGACCCCATGGACTATAGCCCACCAGGCTCCTCCATCCATGGGATTCTCCAGGCAAGAATACTGGAGTGGGTTGCCATTTCCTTCTCTAGGGGATCTTCCCGACCCAGGGATCAAACCCGGGTCTCCTGCACTGCAGGCCAACCCTTTACCATCTGAGCCACCAGGGAAGCCCCATAGGTAGGTATATATCAAAAAAGTTTATGTAAGCATTAACAAAACTGTGAGGAGATGTGCTTTATAATCCAAACAATTCTCTGATATGTGGTGACAACTATTCACAGGCAGTTGACACTTGGAACATTTTTCTCATAAAGTTTCAACAGGTATTACTAAATTTTCTTGTTAGTGTGTCACATAAACTTTGAAACCCATGATTACCGGCTTTCCCCCTTAAAATAATTTCAGCTAATTAGCACTGTCAACAACAACAGGAATTCTAATATGTCCCCAAATAAGTAAGAGCTAGAGCAACTGCTTGAGAAGCAGAGCCGATTGCCCACTCCTTGCAGCAGACACCGTCAACCCAGCTGTGGCTAGATGATTAGAGCTGAATGGATCAAAGTCTATCCTTCCTTCATTACCTGAAAACTTTTGATTCAGACATTTTAAAAAATCCCAGAGGTTGTTCTTTCAAATACAAAACCAAACTTTGCCAAAAATGAACATGAACACCAAATACGGTTCATGTGAAAGATAATAAATATTTCAAATTAGTATCCCTCAACATGAGGCATAAAGCATAGACATTGACTGATGGTCCAAAATTTGTCTTTTGACAAGAGGGCATTGGACCTAGTTAGCCTCCAGGGCATTTTAGTGTTTGAACATTGCTGCCACATCAGTCAACTTTCACAGATTCATAAAACTGACACGTGGCCCAGGACCTAGAACTAGACGAAACTCGGCAGTGGCCTGTCACCCTAGTCTGACAAGCTGACTGGTGGTGCTCATCTGCAGACAGTGACTGTGACAAATTGAATTCCAGGGGTTCAAACCTGCATAGGAATCTAGCCATTTTCATACAAAGCCAGGTAAACAGAAGCTTTCTGCATAATTCCTCCTAGTTTTTTCTGTTCTACTTAAATTCAGGTCTAATCCTCTTTTGGTATCACTACCTTTGAGGTAACAGATCACCTTTGATATCTAATTTTTTTTGTTTGGTTGTTATTTTTGCCCTCCGCCCTATCTCTAGCAAAAAATCAGCCGAAGTACAGTCTGTTAAGATAGAAAGCAAAGCATAGTCAGTGCAGCTGTGGTGAGACAGATTCATTTTATCATGCAATCATTTCTGTGGAGTGTTTAAAAGCATGAAAGTTCTCTTCCCGTATACCTCTTTAAACCGATGAATTTGCATGATAGTAAGAGACTGGTGTGCTGCAGTCCATGGGGTCGCAAAGAGTTGGATGTGACTGCGCAACTGAATAACAACAAATATAAACACTTCTCTACTTTGTCAATATACACAGGATTTTAAAAATTTAAATTTTAAGTAGAAGAGAAAGGCAACAAAGGGTGAAAAAATAAGAAGAAGGATGGTTACACTGGCATTAAACTGGGCATCTCATAAAAACACTACCAAGTAGGTACTGTTTATCCTCATTGTACAAAGGTGGAAACTAAGGCTCAGAGCAGTGAACTTGTCCAGGGTCACAGAGCTAGAAAATGGGATTTGCTCCCAAGTATATCTCACTTTAGGGCCTGTGCTCTCGCTCTGTGACATTATACTGTGGTACATGTATAAATTTGTATAAACTCAAAGCATGGTCACAGTGGTTAGGGAAAGAATTGATACATCTCAAGGCAATTTTGTTCCTGTTGATAATTCTCCTACCCTGTTTTTATTATTTTTAATTCTTTCTCTCTATGCTCCTTATCATACTGCTATTGTGATATCTTTTTATTTCTCCAATTCCATTTTCCTCTACTTCCCCAGTTTTTCAAGTAGCATAAAAACAGTTAAAAATGGATGGTGCTAATAGGAGCTTAACACTAGAACTTGACTTATACGATACATAAATAATTCCTTTTTTAAGTTAATGATTTTAAAAATGTAGGTTCCCCTCAGTGAGACACTAGAACGTGTCCTAAAAACTCCACTGGTATCGATTTTATGAAAAATCTACAAGACGATTTCCAGCCAGGAGCAGAGGCAACCCCACTGTCTGGCTCCTGGCAACAGCTATTTATACTTCATTGTGTGTCGTCTGTTTCTATCTAGATGTTTTTTTTCCCCTACCAGTACCCAAAAGAAGTTCAACTCCAATAAGAAACAACCACTGTTTCTTATTATCTTTTAAATATGCAACAATCTATCATCATATTCTCATAGTTCTAAATGTATTAGAAAAAGAAAGGAGGAATATAATTTTGAAAGCAGCTCAAACTGCAGCTGGGGAAGATAACTACATTTACTGTTTGGGTCTCCAGAAGATGAGGAAGAGCAGTGGAGAGGTGAGAGGGTGGCTGATGGCAGGAGCTGAAGGCAGATAAAATGAAGAGAGGTTATTGTGGTTTTTTTTTTTTTTCCTCCTGAAGAATACTAGAAACAAATTTCAAATTAAGCAAGCACTGAGGGTGGTGATTTTCAAATCTCAAATTCAGGAAAAACTTATTCTCAGAAGGTTCTGATCTCTTACTCCATGGCCCTCGGTCTCCAGCTGCCGAGAGTGAAGCACACCGGGCACTGGCCTGGCCACGCTGGGCCAGGACACAGGACAGCAGTGCCCAGGCCTTTGGACATTCTCTTAATCAGGGAGGTACCTGTCAGCGGCCGCTGACAATAACTGACAGCATTCATAAGCGTATTCTATGCTTTGTTAAAAAAACCACAAGATTATGCACTGTGCTTAAAAAAAAAAAAAGATGCAGTGTGCATTATAACCAAATAAACTAATCATTTAAAGATATAACTAAGAAAGAGTTAGCTACTTTCCTGGTTTTAAACAATAAAAGTCATACCATGTTAATTGGGGAAAAAAACCAAAACCATTTTCCTGGAATTATGTGTTTTGTCAACCTAAAAGGAGCAGGGTTCTGAGTAAGACCGAAAAGGAAATGGCCTCTCCTAAAGCGGGGGTGAGGGGCACAGAAAAACGGGAGAACATGAGAAAACAGACAGAATGAACCTGGAAGCATCTTACTGAAATGAGGACTGGCTTCTTAAGACCCCTTACTATATTACTGCCAAATCCCTAGAGTTCCATCAGTTAATGAATCTTCAGAAAGAGCTACCGAGAACAGCATTACGCTTTCATTTCAAAGAACTTAGAGCATATAAGGTACATGAGTGGACGGAGGGCAGACACACGGCGTGGGAAGGAGACACACACGCTCAGCCTGGTTCACAGGAGGGCAAATGTGGCCGTTTTGCCCCTGTCCACAGACAGACTGACCTTCCTTGAGACTTTTCTGGTGGCTCCCTTCAAGGCATTCCTTTTCTTTGAGTGGCTCGAAATCGCCAGCAGTTAAAATCTCCGGGAAGCCCTGTTGCTGCTTCTTGGAGCTATCGATCATGGTGAGAGGCTCCTGGAGACAGGCAGCATCCAGCAGAGGAAAAGCTCAATCTGCCGACCAGCAGAGGCCGGCACTGGGAATCCTCTGGTCCCCGCTGGGTGCCGGCCGCCGGCCGCCTCCTCACAACACCCCGATCCCTGGGCAGTTATATCTTTAAGCAGCTGAAGGCAGCCGTTACCCTTTCGTTCCCAGCTTGACCTGCAAATCCACTCCTGCTGCTGCAAGCCCGAAACTCTCCCACGTTGGGAGGCAGAGCTACGGAGGCACGATGCTGAAATCCCACCCCTTTTCCCAGCCAGCCCCCTTTCCCTTGCCATTCCAGCCTCCCCCGCACCCGGGACTTCAATCTGCAGTTTGATGGTCCGCATCATCTGACACACACTGACTCAAGCAGTTAAAAATAAATCCCCTAGTTGTTAAAAGAGAAGACTTTGCTGATACCTAAGAAGACAAATTGCTGCCTGTGGTCTCTCTCCGGCTCTCTATAAACACAGCCGTAGGCTGTGGAAATACTTTCTATCAGCCAGCCAAGCACATCCATTACTCATTAAGTTCTCCAGCTAAACAAACGGTGGTCTAGGGCATCTGAAGGAAGAGGGTCTTATCGCAGCAGAGGCACCACAGTGAAAAACATGCTTCTAGCATATCTGGATAAAAACAGAGGCATGTCACCACCAACTGCTCTCGTGGGGCGCTTTTTCCGCGTCCGGCTCTCCCGGCACAGCCACTGCCGGTGCTCCCTGTCACAGGAAAATGCCCGTAACTGCAGCTTTCTGCCTTCGCCAATGCAGACCCAGGCGGCAGTTTTCCTTTGTGCCGCTAGTCGGCTGAGAGAGTTAACATCGCCATGATTGTGGGAAGGAAAAATCTCCTCCCCTGTATTGAAGGCAGACACGGAGAGCTTCTAGTTCAAAACGTATTCCACCAGCAACCAGCCAAGTTTAATTTCACACGAGCTATCAACAATGAGTACCTCTCCCCCGGGGTCACTGGCTTCCACTAGGCACAGGGATGCTGCCTGAAGGAAATCTGCAGGTAAGGCAACTCTAGGCAAAGTCAAAATGCCTGCTTTTACACACACCAAACACCTATCTATCCAGAGCTGGAGCCAAAAGAATCTCATTTTCACGGTCAGCTCTTAGGAAAGAGCTCCCATAAAACCCATCAGAAATTTTAAGAGCAGGAGACTGAGTCCTCTTCCATGAGCAATCTGTTTTTGTTTTGTTCACTTTTTAAGTGATCAACATCTAACAGTGCCTGGAATAGCAGGAGGGAGTTCTCAACAAATACTTGTTGCATGACTGAGTGAATGAATGAAAGCAGAAAATCATATTCAGAGCTCTTCTGGTGAAACTCAGAGTTCTGAAGAAGTCCTAGATCAGTGACTAAGAATCACTAATTTCTAGATGAACAACTACATGCTCTTTAAAGGAAGCACATCTTCTCTTGAAAAGTAACCACATACATACACTTTGTGCATATGACATGACCCCTTTCTGGCAAAAAGAAAGGCTTACATTTTTACAGCCTGGAAAAATCAATATTCTCTTCCTCATTTAACAGAGATGGCGACTGGATCAAGATTCTTTCCTTTGTCCCTGGTTCCAAGGCTCGCGTGCCCTAAATCCGTGCTGTTCTAGAAAGATAGCTATCTATCCTTCTTCAGCGTCTCTCGAGAATGGGATTACACAACACATGGCATGCTTCTTGTCAACTGAAATTCCTTCTGAGGCAATTTAAGCCCATCGTTGGTAGTTTAAGCCCCTGCAGGAACAAACAGGGATGAACTTAACACACTTCTCAAAAATGCCCTCAAATGCTCTGCTACTATTTCTGATGCTAAGGCCTCCAGTTTTCTAAATTAACTGTTCCTACACCTTTAAAGGAGTCAGAAAAAAAAAAAAAAACACATTTTTTGCAAACATTCTTTGGGCCAGTTCAGAGAAGGTTTTGCAAAGATTATCTCATTTAATCCCCAATAGTCCTTTGCAATCACTATGATTATTTGTACATTCTAGACATTTTATAGACCAAGACTAAAGTCTTGTAAGCAGCCAATCTGAAATTTAGCCAACACTGGCACTACAGTGTCTGCTGTCTTCTAAAACATGCTCCATTTCTAGGCTTTAGTTTGATCTTGGGACAAGTTTAACAGCAGAGACCATTACTGGTTATTGCCTTCGAGTAATTCTACTCCTGGTGAGGGAGAAGGAAGGCAACATAATCATACTAGAGTGCTTTGATGCATCAATTTAACTTCTGAAATAATAAAAGCAGCCAACTTGGTTGAGTGCTTACAATGAGCCACAGTCTCAGTGCTTGTCATATATTATCGTCTTCATTCTGTTGATTTCAATGTTGGTATCCTAATTTATAGGCTTTCCAGGTGGCTCAGTGGTAAAGAACCTGTCTGCCAGTGTAGGGGACACAGATATGAGCCCTGGGTCAGGAAGATCCCCTGAGAAGAAAATGGCAACTCACTCCAGTATTCCTGCCTGGAGAATCCGTGGGCTACAGTCCATGGGGTTGCAAAGAGTCAGACACAACTGAATGCGCATGCATATATATTGATCCTAATTTACAGGTGTGAAAACTGAGGCCTAGAAAAATCAAATATTTTGTCAGAGTCACGTATCTTGTAAGTGATGGCCACGGTTCCAAACAGGCAGCTTTGCAGGGTTCACATTCTTAACTGCACTGCCAAAGGAATAAAAACAATAAACCCCAACACTCTCTTTTTCAGAGATGCTACTTTTAAAATTGTACTCAACTGTTTATTTGGCTCCAGGTTTAGAAGCCTGAGTATATTCAAAGCTCCATCAGCCATTTAAAAATTCTTTATTGGCCATGTTTTTGTACGTATTTAGTATGTTAAAACGGAAAACAGTCTTAAGGATCCTCTGCAAGCTTATTTTTTTATCTGATAAACATAAAAGATCTCAAAATAAGGAAATACTTTCTGGCTGTAGATTTGTATTAAAAGTCTGCCTCTGTAGTTTTGAAAGGTAATAATAATTTCTCTAGTGGTGAATAGGCCTGAAAGGACATTTATTTTGCTATTTTAAAAAATCTGAAATAATTTCAAGTTCAAAGAGCTCTATTTCCATGAACCATCTGCGAGGAGGCTCTGACATAATACCTCTTTACCCTACGTGCTCTGGTTCGTAATTCCTACAAAGCTAATTCTCCAACGGAACTACAATATGACCATCAATATCAGGAAATTAACGACGACATATCACTGTTACCTACAGACTCCATTCACATTCTGCTGGCTATCAGGACATCCTTTATAGTAGAAGGACCCAAACACCCAAACCAGGATCACGTATGGCACAGAGTCTGAGTCTCTTTAGTTTTCTTCCATCTTGAACAGTTCTTCAATCTTTCTCAATGTTTCTTTGCTTGACTTTTGAAGATTACAGGGTGGTTACTTGGTAGAGTTACTCTCAGTTCTTTCGATATATCTTCAAGATTAGATACAAATTATAACAGGAGTATTTTTGGCAGGAATACCATAGAAGCAGTGTGTTCTTTCCATCCCATTAGGTGGTAGGGGACAAACTCAGTTTCTCTCATAGCTGATGGTGTTTATCTTGACTGAGTTGTTAAAAGTGGCAATGGCCAGCTTTCTTGACTGCAAAATAAAATTTCCTCTTGGTAATTAATCATTTCGTGGGGCTGGGTTATTTATTACTAGCACGACTGCCAAATGATGATTCTGAAAACTCTATCATCCCTTCTACATTTATTAGTGGTACATCCTACTGTATGAAAAAATTCTCTTCATTCAGTTTATGTTATCGATTTATAACAGTAAGGACCCAGCTATTCAAATTTCATTCAATGGGTTATAAAATGTTCCAATTATTCCTTATTTTGATGCTCAAATAATTTCAGATTTGGCCCATGGGAATCCCCTTGAGCTGGCTTCAGTTTCTTCCTCTTCTGATCTCATCGTTCTTTGAGCACTTTCTTACTTTTTGGCATTAAGACGTTCCAAGCTCACCTTTTACTTTTCCTGCTCCATTGAGAAACCAAGGTGTGAATTCTGGGTGTGCTCAATGCTATTTGGGTGTCACTATTCCCAGGCCCTTTCTGAGTCAGACGTAGGATATATGTCTGAGTTTATGTGTATCTGTGTGTAAGTACATATGTATTTATGTGTCTCACTATTAACAGATGTAAATATAGACCTATATTTAAGTAAACACATCTATATTTATTTATATATATTGAAAACCATGAGTTCACCCCAATGCCTCCACTTCCAATCCAACCCCACCGGGTCAGGCTCAGTTTCCTTTTCTGTATCTGTAGGGTCCTCCTCCTATAGTGAGAATCTTGTCCCATGGGTCTCTGCCACCACACTCATGGATACCCCATTCACCCCATTACTCTCACGGCTGTGGCCAAACCTTAGGGAGGTATGTCTCCCCGCCCACAGGCTCTGAAGCCCTGCACTGGACCTCTGCCCCCACTCCCACAGGGCAGCTGCCTTGCTCAGCCCCACTTAATGTCTTTCCGATTGAATCAGGGCTGGTGAGAGGAAGGAGACTGGCTTTCCCGCCCGGTAAGAAGAGCCCACAGTTGTCACGTGGACTGCTTTCCAATACATCTGCCCTGTTCTTTACTAAATGTGCTGTATCATCAGCATGTGGCACTTGGCTCTGTTGTCACAAGTGGAATTTAACTTCAAATGATAAGTGACTTAATTCACTTTGGTTATAAATCTGCTTCCACAGTGTTTGTGTCTATACTCAAAAGAGTTGTTTTAGTATGAAAGAGAATACCATAAATCAAGTCAATTTTCCCACTACCCCAAGCATAGATATTTAATAAGCGTGAGAAAAGCTGTATGGCTTGAGACTAGGAACAATCCAAGAAAGGCTTCCGGGAATCAGAACAGAAACAAACGTGGCTCAAGGGACCTACACAAAAACTTGGCAGAGTCAACATACGCAAAAACTGCTGACGAAAAAGACCATCAGTGTGATGATGCTATGCTTCAACAAGGAAAAACCTGAGGATGTTAATGTTCCACCAACGTAAAACACATTCAAAAGTAATGAGTAAAGTGATTAGCAGCAGAATGCAAGGAGACCGCTAAAGACTGCATGTACTTCTGCAGCATTCTGGGCCCCGGAATTGAGGAGGATGCTCTTGTCTTTTGTCTTCCACCTCTTGGTGCTTCGGAACAGGTACGCAGGGAGCCATTCACTGGATCAAATGCGGGCACTCTGGGGCTTCTTTCGCACAGTCTGAGCACAGTATCATGACATGTGTAGAGGCATAATCAGTCAGATTGGAACCATTTTGGAAGGAAAAGTTTCAGTCCAGATGACACCCAAGTTTTTTTCCCTCAAGATGCCATATTTTCAGTGAGATGCATATATGATCCCTAATTTTTTCTTTTTTAACATTATAAATACAATAAAATATCACATTTTAGATGATTATTAAATGGTAAATCCCAATGATTTCATAATTATTAAGCCCAAGTAGATAATCCTGATAACTTAAAATATTTTTTATAAACAAGGATAGTTAGAGTGCTCTCTGTGAAATCAGGCAAGATATCTTAAAAGTCATTCATTTTTACCACTGTTCAAATCCATGGACATTGTATCCACTGCATATACAAAGAGATTATAGAAATGACTGTTCACAAGGATACGTTTTTCTGACATTTCCAAGATAATAAGATTTTGAAAGAATATCAGTGATCTGAAGAACTAAGTACTGTAGCATAACTGAACACTGCAAAAGGGCCAGAAAGTGAACTCACTCAGTTGCGTCTGACTCTTTGCGACCCCTTAGACTGTAGCCTACCAGGCTCTTCTGTCCATGGGATTTTCCAGGCAACAGTACTGGAGTGTACTTGCCATTTCCTTCTCCAAGGGATCTTCCCAACCCAGGGCTCAAACCCGGGTCTCCCGCACTGTAGACAGATGCTTTCCTGTCTGAGCCACCAGGGGCCAAACAGCCTAATAATCACTGGGTTTGTAATCTGTGCCTATCACACTCTTTGATCCTAGAATGCAGCCTGGACTGGCACGAACGGCACTTCCCTCCTATGCTTGCTTTATCCTCTCTGAAGATGTGGCCAGGTTTGTCAGGACTGGAACTGTACCAGTAACACTTTGCTGACTAACATCTGCTTAAGCTGAGGGGAGAGAACTTCCTGTGGGGCAAGGCCACTGGCAGGGAGAAGGGGCTTCCTCGCTCTTTTCAGGCAAGTCCTCACGAGACAGTGGCACCACCCTACGGCAGTATTCTGACTGCATCTCAGAGACTGGGGCCCTTTGCCTCCTCCTGCCCAAATCCTTCAGAGGGATAATCAAGAGAGGACAGGATATACTTTATCAGATTTAAGAAACTCATCCAAATCCTTTCTCTACTTCTAAGCCTGAGAGTTACTTTATAGACATACAAACAGACAACTGGCTGAAGATTTGCAACCAAGAGCGTTCCTTAGGTTGTATTTCTTCAAAGTAGACCCCCTTAAATTCTGAGTTATGGAATATAAGGGAGAATGAAATGAAGACAGCTTTGAAGGTTTAGCAGAGATGGAAGGGAGGAGTGAGAACTTAAGAGGATCAAGTCCTAGTGAAGACTGGATGGCATGTCACCCAGTTATGACCTGTGTGAAGCCGACGTCAGCGCCTGTAACAAAGAAACTGATTATCATAGTGTTTCTTGATCTTTTTTACATTTTAGCTCCTGACCCTTTTAAATATAATTTTTCCTAATCACTTTTCCTTGAAATTTTAATACCACAGATTCACTGTATATATTTATGTGCTCTATGTGTATCTGTACATTAGTGAAAATTGCTTAGTCATGTCCAATTCTTTGTGATGCCATGGCCTACCCAGTTTATGGAATTCTCTAGGCCAGAATACTGGAGTGGGTAGCTTTTCCCTTCTCTAGGGGATCTTCCCAACCCAGGGGCTTAACCCAAGTCTCCCACATTGCTGGCAGATTCTTTAGCAGCTGAGCCACAAGAATATTGGAGTGGGTAGCCTATCCCTTTTCTAACGGATCTTCCCAACCCAGGAATCAAACTGGGGTCTCCTGCACTGCAGGTAGGTTCTTTACCAACTGAGCTATCAGGGAAGCCCCTGTACATTATACATTATCTGTACATTATATATTAAAAAATACTTTTTTTTGCCCAATTTCCAAGAACCATTTTTCACTTCTGTTGAGAATGCTTAATGTACAAGAAGGAAAGCCAGTATTTCCTTTTTGTTGAGGGAAAAAAAACAAGTAATAAAATAACAATAAGAATGAACTGTGTGCAGGAAACCCTCAATGAGAAAATAACAAATGTTCACCATCTGTGATAATGGTTTTTAGATCACAAGTAAATTTAGCAGGACTTTGAGGGTCTTTATGACCCTCAGCAGCTCTGATGGAGACACATATTGATATTTGGTTTATTAAAAAAAAGTGCAGTTCAGCTATGAAATGATGTGTTTTCAAGTTATATCCTTAATGCTGGTTTCCTCACTCCAACATTCTTTTTTACCAAAAGTGAAAGCTTGTGGGTTTTTTCTTTTTACTAAATTTACGTGTGATTTTTCAGAGGCATGTATTAAGAAAACCTGGTAATTTGATTTCAGGAAGAGGATAAGATCAAAGATGGATTTTATGAAGGTTAGAGGCAGGATGGTTTTGGGGAAGGAACATGACTTCAGGGTTAAACAAAACCCGGCTGTTGAAATCTGCGCGATCTTAGAAAAGTGGTGACATCATTGTGCTGGGGCTGCCTCATCTGTAGAAGTGCATTAACGATGATAACAGCAGCAGCTGTTTTCTGTGATTATAAAAATCAGGGGGGGAAATGCATATAAAATTCCTAGGACAGGCACGATAGGCACTTGCCAAACGGTGGAGTCTTTTGGGGCTCACTTTTGGAATGATCTCCTTTGTCTGCTTCCCCCATGGCTCCCTGTCTGCTAAGTGTGGGGTTTCTCCAGCAAAAACTCACACTCACACACACACACACCCCAGCAAACCACCCCGCCCCCCCCCCCCACACACCCCAGCAACCACCACACCACATTCTGTTTTCCAACTCCACCCTCTGAGGCTGCAGCAGGGTGCAGATAAAGTTCATCATTTTTTGGTTTGGCACTTAATACCTTCTGGTGTCCTTCCACTACTTGCGATTTCATGTATTAGATTAAATTTGAAAGGTTTTTATACATGCAGTGAACACTGCTGATACTTTTCCACTTAACTGGAATAATGAAATAAAAAACCCACTCCAGGTGACTGCTCACCAAGTCGTGAGCCACGGGCTCTGAGAAGTGGGTAGAACAAACCCAAGGACATACTTTTAGGAATCCACGTTGTCTTCTTGGATGAGTCCTTTGTGGAAAGTGTAAAACTTTCGTGTTTTCATTTTGTTAACCCTGAGAAAAGAATCAAGTGTTGCCATGTAAGAATGAAAAGTAGAGAGAGCTGGACCTTGTGGTGATGACATGGTCAGGCCTAGAGATGGCAAAACGGTGGCAGCCTGCAGTGGTCTAAACAGAGGAGCGGGCAGAGAAGCGGGTTGCCGTGGGAGCAGGCAGTGCAGGCTCCCAGCTCCTGCCAGGGTGCTGGCGCGGTCACATGTCCAGCAGCGGTCACATTTATGCAAAAATGCATGCGTCACAGTAAATTAACACCGCATTTGAATTTCATTAGCTTTGCAGATTTCTGTAAATAACATACAGAAGTGTTCTTGTTTTGTAGCTGTCCAAGTGCTACAAAGCACAAGGAGTTTTATACTTCTTTTACAGTTGTACCTAATTCTGCAACACTACACTAGTAAAAATTAAGTCATCTACTAACTGTTCTTAAAGGGTTAGTACATTTCTTAAGTTTGTGAACCACTGCTTCACCATGTAACTCAAATGGGGAGAAGGGGCCCGCGTTCTCTGTGGCTTGGCTTCCATAGCATTATCCTGAGGTGAGAATGAAGCATTTGTCTTTGTTTACCTAATCTGAATGGAGATCCTATTTTGCCATCTTGGGAATCATGATAAAAGGCAGTGATGACACCAAGAAGGGCTTGAGAAATTAAGGAAGCAGGAGGACTCTCCAAATTCAATATAAAACCATGCCATGCCCTCACACCTGCTCCAAGATGTTATCTCTTATTGACTGAATTGTCTGCACCACTGTTCTAGAGCATCTCCACTTTCCTTAAGGCCACGCTACCTAACTACCCTTACAGCTTTGTCAGCAAGTAACTTGGGCTACAAGATTTATGAATATTATGGGCTTCAGACATATGCTGCACTCCACCTTACCACTCCCATCCCACCTCCTGTCTTTGAGGAAAAAGCAATCTTTTTTCCTAGCAGAGGAGAAACCAGACAATTTAGGATTTCATTTCTCTCCCACCTACTTGCAAAACTGTGATCAGTGAATGGAACTTCTCCTTGACGAACTGTTGTGCCCACGTACACTGCACTGGCAGCACCCATCAATGCTAAACACCCACCACTGCATGAGGAACACACATACCCTATCTCAGATTTAGGCAATTCTTGCTTTCTAAACGGCAGATCCTAAATGAGTTTTCCTTCGGCAGCTAAAACACTCTTGATGTTAAGATTATATGCTATACTCAGGATGAAATCATCTCTAATTTTATAAGATAGGCTTTTCTGGAAAAACAAAGATTTTTTTTTTTTAAGGCAAGCAATGGGCTTAGCCTAGACCTCACATAAGTCTAGCTCCAAACAATGCATTTAAAAACCAATGCTTGCTGTCTCACTCATCTGCACAGTCCCAGTGCCTGGCTCACTGACTGCTCCATTGATGCTGCTTGGATAAATAAAAGAGTGTCACTCAACTGACCCACATCCATTCAGGCCTCTCCCTACCAACCTAATTCAGCCTCCACTTCTTAGCTTGGCATTCAAAGCCATCACTGCTTTGTTTCTCACTTTCCTAAGTAGCATTATTAACCCTGAACACGCTCCTATGCTTCAGCTAAATCAAACTGCTTATACCCCAACAGGCTCTGGGTTTTCCTTGTCTTTGCTCAAGCTTTTCCGTCTGAGATTCTCTTTCTGACATCTGCCCATGGAGACTGTACCCGAGCAGGAACTAACTCCAGTGTTAATCTCTTTCAGAAGCTTTTCAGGATGTCTCTCAACACCACCAGAGTCATATCTGAAGACTCATGATATCTGTCATGGGAGGACTCAGCCTTCGTGAATAAAAAAGATGATGATGTAGGTCACTCTTGAATGTGTGTCATTTACTGTGCACTGAAGCACTGCATTTCCACACGGTGCAAGCACTTCATATACCGCCACTCAGTGTACTCTTTCCAGTAACTCTGGCTACTACTGTCTCTTTTTCATACTGGAGCATGGAGAGGTGAAGTAACTTGCCCAGCTACAAAGCTTGTAAGGAGTAGAGGAGAGATCTGTGACCTAGGCAGTACATATGCAGACTACTAGCTTTTCTCAGTGAGGTCTGCAAGAGAATTAAGCCCTAATGCACAAAGGCATCCACTGTATGAAACTAACTTCTCTCCTACTATCTAAAATGGTATGAGCTATGTCATCCTTGGGATAACTGAGAAAAGACTCACTCTAATCACGTCTGTAGGGATTAATTTTCTCACATAAATTTGGCTGAAAACAAAATTTTTTAAGCCAAAAAATTTTTTAATTAGAAAAGTAAAAACTGTTCCACAGGTCTTAATCCTTGACAGTCAAGTGTATTCATGAACAGCAAGTATCTCCACGTAAACAGTTCTGGTTGGAAGAGCCAGAGGGAACTCCTCTGGGGGAGTGGGTGCTCCTCCGTGCTTTCTCTCAGCATGTCTGGATGCTCTTCCCATTCTTGACACCCCTTGCCCCATTTTAGTAAACTTTACTGTCTTTAAAAGCTGCAACTGGATCTCATTCATCTTTTTGTTACCTATGAGATCTATCCCAGCGTTTAAACCATGTTCACATGGTCACATTTCTTTTTAATCTTACACTTAGTAGTCCAGGCTAGTTGACAAGCATCTTCCTTACAGGACACTAACAACTGAAACTACCTATTATATGTTTTTGGTTGTGCCTGACAGAAATTTAAAAATCAAGATTACTGAGGTATAAAGACAGTAAGATACATCCAATGAAAGTGTTTAACCTGCTGAGTTTTTACAGAGATGGAACCATGGTCCCATTTGGGGTACAGAACACTGTCATCATTTCCAAATGTTTCTTCTTGCGCCTCTGCAGCACACCCTTCTGCTTCAGGTAATCACTGAGCTGCTTTCTATCTCTATGGGATAGTTCCTATTTCCAGAATTGCAAGAAAGTGAAATCTTATACCATGTGGTCTCCTGCGTTTGAGTTCTTACACTAAGCATAACAATTCTGAGCATCATCCACGGTGCTGCATATATCAGCAGTTGGTTCCTTTCTATTACAGAACAATAATTTGCTGTATGGATAGACTACATTTTGTTTATCCATTCATCTGTCAGTGGACATCTGGGTAGTTTTCAGCTTTGAGATACTATGACTAATTCTACCATGAACATTTTTTAATAAACCTTTGTGTAGGTAACTGTTCTCCTTTCATTTGAATAAAGGCTTGGTCATATAGTAGGTGTATGCTTAGCTTTCAAAACTATGGTTTCTGCAACAGAACTTTATTCATAGCTTTATCTGTAATAGTTAGAAATTGCAAATAACCATCAATACATAGGTAAATGAATAAGTAAATTTTGGTGTATCCATACAATGGAATACTAACCATCAATAAAAAAGAGTAACAATAATATGGATAAATCTCAAAATTACTAGGCTGAAGGAAAGAAGACAGACAAAAAAAAAGAACACATGTATACATGATTCCATTAAAAAAAAATTCTAGAAAATGCAAACTAATCTATAGAGGCAAAAAAGCAGATCAGTGGTTGCCTGAAGACTGTGGTGGAAAGAAGAAAGATTACAAAGTGGCAGGAGGAAGCTTTTAAGGGTGATGAAAATGCTGTCCTGATTACAGTGAAATGAAAATTTTTCAAGTTGAATATTTTAAATCTGTGCAATTTATTGTATTTAGTTAGACTTCAATAAATTTGTTGTTATTTTATAAAGGCAATGGCATTTGTGAAAACAGACGAATTCCTTTATGTAACATAATAACTCTGAAACAGTCTCTCTACTATTTACAAAATTTTAATGCAATAGAAGATTATTTACCTGGGTGTCTGAACTCTGAAAACAACTGAACAGCAGAATTACCCTAGAGAATCTTAAAACAAAAACAAAAAACCAACAAACCAATGAAATAAGTAAGTCTCATGTATAATAGCTACATGACACCTCACACATGTGATGCTGGTGTGACCTGGTGCACTGTGATGGGCCCACAAGATTTTGGTGGACTGAGGTGTGTTACAGATGAAGATGGTGAAGTGGGAATGATCCTGAACATAGAAAATAAAAAACTCAAGTAAAAAATGTTTTATTTGACAAAGGACATCTTTTAATGCTAAAAGCCATGATCAACAATGAGACGATAATCACTGTGACTATGTATAATACAAAACCAACATTAACTACTGTTATAAAACAAAAAGGACAGGAGATGCAACGTGACACAGACTCAGTAAAAGACAGATTAGGCAGACAAAAAATAAGTAAGGATATGTAAGGCCAAACGGCATAATCAGTAAGATCTCACTGCTATGTAGTGAACCTCACACCCCGATGACAGCGAAGACACCTTCACAGAACACATGGACTGTTCAAAACCAATCACATATCAGGTCACAAAAAAACTTCAGTGACTTCCCTAACATGAAAACACTATAAACAACATTCTGATGTCAATGTAATAATGCTAAAAATTATTCATAAAGTAGAAAACTAAAAAGGCTTATCTACCTGGAAATTAGTAACATCTAATTAGTTCACAGAAAAGAGGAAAACCACAAAATGAAAGTTCTTTTAAAAAGGATAGTTCTTTGGGTATAGTCAGAAACTATGGCAAATATTTAAAGCAGTGAGCAGAAAAAATTTCAAATCCATAAATCATACTATTAATACAAATTAAAGAATGAAAATAAATTATGTGCCTTAGAGAAAAAAAAGAAAGACTAAAGGAAACAAAGAACGGGAACCCTAGAGACCCATGAGATGATATCATAAGGTTATGTGCAGCTGGAGTTTCAGTTGGGCAGAGATAGAATAATGAGGCATAAAATAAATAAATTTAAATTAAAAAACATAACTGCAAATATAATGCTTGAAAATTTCCCAAATCTGATGAAATACATAAATTTACAGATTTAAGAAACTTGGCAAACTCCAACTAGGGTGAATTCAAACACGTACAGAAATCAATAGCCTTCAGATATATAAGCAAGTGGTTAGAGACCATAATAGTAGAGAAAATTTCATTAATAATAGCAAAAAGATAAAAACTCTGAAGTTAGCTTAATAAGCAATTTGCAAAAATTAGAAAAAAACCTATAAGTAGGCTTGAACACATAGACAGTCCTTGTTCATGGATAAGATAACACCACATCGTAAAAATGTTTGCTTTCACTAAGTAAATTTACACATTTAATGCAATTTCAATGAAAATATCAAAAGGCTCTTTAATGGAGCTAGACAAGTTGATACTTAAGTACATCTGGAAAAAAGTAAAAACATCCAAGGTGAACTGAGAAAACACACACACACAAATGCCACATAGAGGAGCGAGAAAGAATCTGATTAGATAAAAATAAACTCCAAGAAGATCAGGAATGAAAATGCTAAAAAAAAAAAAAAAAAAAAAAATCACCCCCTGAGTACTTTAAATATTGATGACCCTTGGACATATTGAAAAGTTTTCTATGACCTTGTATCCAAACGCAATAAAAAGAAAAGTGATAAATTTTGGCCATGTGCAAAACAAAACAAAAAAATACTGAAGACGAAGGGCTCATTGCTTCAATACATAGCTCTTTAAAAATTGAAAAGTGTAAAAACCTGACAGAGAAATGAACAGAAAATTCATTCTTCTAAAAAAAAAAACAAGATTGTGAAATGGCTGTTACACATATGAAAAGATGTTCAAACTTACTTATAATTAGAGAAATGCAATTAAAATTACATCAAAATACCAGATGGCAAAAAAGTATGACAACACATTCTGTAGGTGTGGCTGCTGGGAAATAAACATTCTCACACATTGTTAATTGGAATGGAAACTGGTACAGCCCTTTGAAAGAGGAATTTAGCAATATCTAACAAAACTACAAAAGCATTTACCTTTGACTCAGCAATTCCATATCTAGGAATTTACCTTAATTATATACCTCCAACATTATAAAATGGTAGCTGAGGGTCCATGTTATTTATTTGAAATATAGTTGAGCGCATTTATTGTGTTTGTATTCAAATTTGGGTGTTCCTCATCCTTGTAGATTTTATTCTTTTGAGTATATGATATAATAACAAGGTTCTGAAAGTCAAAACTATACCAAAAGCAATGTTCTCAGAAATGTGCTGCTGCCTGCTTCTCTCATGCACCCCACTGTCATCCCCTAAATCTTAACCATGAAAGGTGATTAATCTCTTTAGGTTCTAGTTTACCCTTCCTTTCATTTTTTTCTCTCCTGAATCAGCTATAAGTATGCTGCTGCTGCTGCTGCTAAGTCGCTTCAGTCGTGTCCGACTCTGTGTGACCCCATAGACTGCAGCCCACCAGGCTCCTCCGTCCCTGGGATTCTCCAGGCAAGAACACTGGAGTGGGTTGCCATTTCCTTCTCCAAAGCATGCGTGCATGCTAAGTCGCTTCAGGTATGCTAAGTTGCTTCAGGTATGCTAAGTCGCTTCAGTCGCGTCTGACTCTGTGCAACCCCATAGACGGCAGCCAACCAGGCTCCTCTGTGCACTGGATTTTCCAGGCAAGAATACTGGAGTGGGTTGCCATTTCCTTCTCCAGAGCTATAAGTATACATTTTATTATTTTCCCTTCTCTTTTAAATAAGAAGTAACACTGATACTGTTTCACTGTTTGCTTTTTCCCCCCACTTAACAAACTCTGAAGATCTCCTGGTATCAGTTCATGGAGTTCTTCCTTGGTCCTTTTTACAGCTGTGTCGTATTCATGGTGTGGATGTACCACAGTCTATTCAGCCATTCTCCTGTGTGTGGACATTTGTTTCCAGTCTTAAGCAGTTACAAACAAATTGCTGTAGTAAATAACTTCTGGCATACGGGCTTCCCTGATGGCTCAGTTGGTAGAGAATCCACCTGAAATGTGGGAGACCTGGGTTCAATCCCTGGGTTGAAGGAAAATCCCCTGGAGAAGGAAATGGCTATCCACTCACAGTCCATGGGGTCACATAGTTTTGACTT
Organism: Ovis aries; assembly: GCF_016772045.2. NCBI lineage: Eukaryota > Metazoa > Chordata > Mammalia > Artiodactyla > Bovidae > Ovis > Ovis aries. The sequence goes on along the minus strand of NC_056077.1, from coordinate 13,607,366 downwards.
CACTTCAGTTGCTCAGTCGTGTCTGACTCTTTGTGACCACATGGACTCCACAGCACGCCAGGCCTCCCTGTCCATCACCAACTCCTGGAGTTTACTCAAACTCATGTCCATTGAGTCAGTGATGCCATCCAACCATCCCATCCTCTATCGTCCCCTTCTCCTCCCACCTTCAATCTTTCCCAGCATCAGGGTCTTTTCAAATGAGTCAGCTCTTTGCATCAGGTGGCCAAAGTGCTGGAGTTTCAGCTTCAATATTAGTTCTTCCAATGAATATTCAGGACTGATCTCCTTTAGGATGGACTGGTTGGATCTCCTTGCAGTCCAAGGGACTCTCAAGAGTCTTCTCCAACACCACACTTCAAAAGCATCAATTCTTCGGTGCTCAGCTTTCTTCACAGTCCGACTCTCACATCCATACATGACCACTGGAAAAACCATAGCCTTGACTAGACGGACCTTTGTTGGCAAAGTAATGTCTCTGCTTTTCAATATGCTATCTAGGTTGGTCATAACTTTTCTTCCAAGGAGTAAGCGTCTTTTAATTTCATGGCTGCAGTCACCATCTGCAGTGATTCTGGAGCTCAAAAAAATAAAGTCTGACACTGTTTCCACTGTTTCTCCATCTATTTGCCATCAAGTGATGGGACCAGATGCCATGATCTTCGTTTTCTGAATGCTGAGCTTTAAGCCAACTTTTTCACTCTCCTCTTTCACTTTCATCAAGAGGCTCTTTAGTTCTTCTTCACTTTCTGCCATAAGGGTGGTGTCATCTGCGTATCTGAGGTTATTGATATTTCTCCTGGCAATCTTGATTCCAGCTTGTGCTTCTTCCAGTCCAGCGTTTCTCATGATGTACTCTGCATAGAAGTTAAATAACCACGGTGACAATATACAGCCTTGACATACTCCTTTTCCTATTTGGAACGAGTCTGTTGTTCCATGTCCAGTTCTAACTGTTGTTTCCTGACCTGCATACAGGTTTCTCAAGAGGCATGTCGGGTGGTCTGGTATTCCCATCTCTTTCAGAATTTTCCACAGTTTATTGTGATCCACATAGTCAAAGGCTTTGGCATAGTCAATAAAGCAGAAATAGATGTTTTTCTGTTTGTTAATATATCACATACTCAAAAAATAAATTAATGAAATCTACAAGGATGAAGGAACACCCAAATTTGAATACAAATACAATAAATGCACTTAACTAGATTTTGAATAAATCACATGGGCCCTTAGCTCACGTCCTCCCATGGGCACAACAAAATTACAAACAAAATTACTATTTACAAATGACAACTGTTTAGAGTTATCTATCCATGACAACGACCTAAAGAAGCAAAAAGATCTTCAACAACTAAAGATACAAAGAAGGAAACACAACATAAGTAGGAGAGGTGGCGATGAGGTAGAGTCAAGACGCACACCCCTGGGGAGGTGACCCACAAACAAGAGGATAATCACAAGGCAGAGGTTCTCCGCAAGGAGTAATGGGTCTGTGCTGTTTCCCAGCCTAGGGGTCCTGCATCAGGAAGAAGAGACCCCAGAACATTTGGCTTTGAAGGAAACAGTGACTTTACTCTCAAAGAGTGCACACAAAATCTCACACACTCCAAGATCCAGGGCAGAAACAGGAACTTGAAAAGAGCTTGAGTCAGACCTACTTGCTGATCCTAGAAAGCCCCCCAGACAGGCATGAGGCAACGGGGCTCATCCTAGGGGTACAGACACAACAACAGATGTTTTGGGGAATTCATTCTTCCCTGAGGACACTGGTGCTGGTAAGCACCATTCTGGAGTCTTCCCTGTAAGTTATTACACTGGGACCTGGCTGTGGCCACCAGGAGGACCAACTCCAGGACCTCCAGGCCCCATAACCAGAGACCCCAGGATCTTGGCCTACCAGTGAGCCAGTACTAGCTCTAGGACCTGGCCTTGCCTATCAGTGGGTTGGCACAAGCTTCTGGGCCCAGCCTCACCCATGAGTGGGGTGGGCACCAGCCCTAGGAACCTCCTGGGCACTGGTTCTGCCCACCAGCCTATGTCAGCAGCTATGGGACACCTTGGGCCTTTCAACTAGCTGCCTTGGGATCCAGCCCCATCTCCAGCACTAGCCCTGGGCCCAGGCTGCCCACCAGCAGATGACACCACATCCAGGAAGCCTAGGCCCTGCAGCCAGCCACCTTGTGACCCAGGCCTGCCCACCAGCACCAGGGCTCCTTGGTGTGTGCATCCAGCCATGTCAGGACGCAGTCCCATTTATCAGTGCCTGGTAGCCTCCATACCCAGCAAGGCCAGACAACCGACCAGGTCAGGGGCCAATCCATCATGCCTGTACTGTGTGACTAGCACCACAGAAGGGCCCATGAAGCCCACACAGAGGGTCCTAAGGCATGTAGCTGTAAAGGATATCTCTTACTTAAGGTCACTTCTCCAAGATCAGAAAATGTAACCAACCTACCAAACACAGAAATAAATAACAAAATTAGACCAAAAGAGGCAACAGAGGAATGTGCTACAAATGAAGGAACAATATAAAACTCCAGAAGAACTAAGCAAGATTGAGACAAGCAATCTATCTGATAGGCAGTAAAGGGTAATGCTCATAAAGATGCTCAAGAAACTTGAGAGAAAAATGGATGGACACAATGAGAAGTTTAACAGAGAGTTGGAAATTATAAAGAACAAAGTAGAGCTGAAGAATATAATAACGGAAATAAAAAAAAAATACTCTAGAAGGAATCCACAGATTAGAAGGAATCCACACTCTAGAAGGAATGCCACAGAGGAATGGATCAACAAGCTAGAAGACTGAATAGTAGAAATCATGCAAGCTGAACAAAGTGGGGAAAAATGAGTTCAGTCTGAGAGACCTCCGAGACATATCAAATGTTCTGACATTCACATCATAGGGGTGCCAGAAAGAGAAGACAGAAAGAAAGGGGCAGAGAACACACTTGAAGACATAGCAGCTGAAAACTTCTGTAATCTGATAAAAGAAATAGATGTCTACATCCAAAATGCACAAACAATCCCAAATAAGATCAGTCAATTCAAAGACACACTGTAATTAAAATGGCAAAAATTAAATGAGAGAATATTAAACATAAAAAGGGAAAAGCCACTTGTTATCTACAAGAGAACTCCCAAAATGCTAACAGCTGACTTCTCAGCAGAAACTCTATAGGCAAGAAGGGAGTGGCATGATATGTTTAAAGTGGTGAAAGGGAAATACCCATAACCAAGAATACTCCACCTGGCATAGCTATCATTCAAATTTGAAGGAGAGATCAAGAGTTTTATAGACAAGCAAAAGCCAAGTTCAGCACCATGAAACTGGCTCTGCAAGAAAGGGACTTATCTAAGCAGAAAAGGCCACAACTGGAAATATGAAAATTACAAAAGAAAAAAAATTTCACTGGTAAAGGCATATATACAGTAAAGGCAGAAGATCAGTCACTTTATAAAGTTAGCTGGAAGGTTAAGACAAAAGTTGTGAAATCATCTATATCCACAATACGCAGTTAAGAGACATATGAAGCAAAAAGATGTAAAATACGAGGTAAAAACACTAAGTGTTGGGGGTTGGTGGTGGGGAATAAAAATGCAGGGTTGTTAAAATGAGTTTGAACTTAAAAGATAAGCAACAACAACAAAAGAGATAAGCAGCTTAAAATAATTATGTGTGTGTATATACATATACAACTTCACGGTAAGCACAAATTAAAATCTATAATAGATGCTCTGTGCTTAGTCGCTCAGTCGTGTCTGACTTTGTGACCTCGTGGACTGCAGCGTGCCAGGTTCCTCTGTCAATGGGGATTCTCCAAGTAAGAATACTGGAGTGGGTTGCCATGCCCTCCTCCTATAACAGATGCACACACAAAACAGAAAAGAACCTGAACATGATGCTAAGCAGTCATCACACCACAAAAGAAGAAAGGAACCAAAAAGGAACTACAAAAAAGACCACAACCCCCAAAACAATTAACACAATGGCAAAAAGTATATACATCAATAATTACTTTAAATGTAAATGGGCTAAATGCTCCAATCAAAAGACACAGAACACTGAATGGCTAAAAAAACAAGATACACACATATACACACACACACACACACAAACTGCCTACAAGAGACTTCAGATCTAAAGACAATCACAGAGAGAAGTGAAGGAATGGGGAAAGGTATTCCATGGAAGTGAAAACGAAAAGATAGCAGAGATAGTGATATTTATATCAGAAAAAAATAGACTTTAAAACAAAGACTGTAAGAAGAGACAAAAAAGGATGTTACATTTGATCAAGGGATCAATCCAAGAAGAACTTATAAAAATTGTAAAAATATCGCACCCAAAATAGGAGAACCTATTCATGAGGCAAATATTAACAGACATAAAGGGAGAAAATGACAGTAAAACAATAGTAGGGGACTTTAACACTCCCATTTACCTCAATGGACAGGTCATAACAACAGAATATCAATAAGGAATCACTTGCCTAAAACACACATTAATAACCAAATGTACTTAGCATTTGGTCATTAATAGAACATTGGGTGGTACAGAACATTCCACCCAAAAGCAGCAGAATATACATTCATTTCATGTGCACATGGGCCACTCTCCAGGTTGTATCATATGCTGAGCCACAAAACAAGCATTGGCAAATTTAAGAAAACTGAAATCATAGTAAGCATCTTTTCTGACCACAAATACTATGAGACTAGAAATCAATTACGAGAAAAAACTGCAAAAACACAACAAACACACACACATACTAATACGTGGAGGCTAAACAATAAGCCACTAAACCACCATAATGGATCACTGAAGAAATCAAAGAGGAATTTAAAAATATCTCGGAGACAAAGGGAAACAGAAACGTAACAGTCCAAAATCTACAGGATGAGAAAAGCAGTTCTAAGAAGGACATTGATAGCAATACCAGCCTACCTCAGAAGAACAAGAAAAATCTCAAACACACCATCTTAACCTCACACCTAACTAGAAAAACACAAACAACACCCAAAGTTAGCAGAAGACAAGAAATAAATGAAAGACAAAACAGCCCAAATGAAAAATAGAAAAGATCAATGCAACTAAAAGCTGGTCCTTTGAGAAGATAAACAAAATTGATAAACTTTCATCCAGTCTCATAAAGAAAAAAAAAAAAAAGAGAGGAGACCTAAATCAATAAAATCAAACAAAAAAGGAGAAATTATGATCAACATCACAAATATAAAAAGGGTCATATGAAATTACTATGAAGAATTACATGCCAATAAAATGAACAACCTGGAAGAAATATATGTACAAACTCCTAGAAATACACCATCTCCCAAGAAGGAATATAGAAGAAAAAGAAAGTATGCAGATTGATTACCAGGAGAGAAAATAAATCAATAATAATAAAACTCCTAACAAATAAAAGTCCAGGACCAGACAGTTTCACAGGTGAATTCTACCAAACATTTAAAGAAGAGTTAATACCTACTCTCCTGAAATTATTCTAAAAATACTGCAAAGGAAGGATTGCTTCTGAACTCATTTTACCAGGCCAGAATCACCTCAATACCAAAAGTAGATGAATGTAACACACATATTATAGGCCAACATCACTCATGATCACAGATGTAAAACTCAACAAAATATTACCAAACTGAATTTAACAATACATTAAAAAGGACCATACCATGATTAAGAGGAATTTATTCCAGGGATGTAAGGCTGGTTCAGTATCACAAATCAATCAATGAGATACACCACATTAACAAACTGAAGAATAAAAATCGTGATCTCAACAGATGCAGAAACCTACTGACAAAATTCAACATCCATTCACGGTAAAAACTCAACAGAGTGGGTACAAAGGGAACATAACTAAACATCATAAAAGCTATATTTGATAAGCCCACAGCTAACCTTCTACTCAACGGTGAAAGGCTGAAAGCCTTTCTTGTAAGATCAAGAATAAGACAAGGATGCCCACTCTCACTACTTTTATTCAACACAGTATTGAAAAAGTTCAACCCACAGCAATCAGATAAGGGAAAAAAAATAAAAGAAATACAAATTGGAAAGGAAAAAGTTAAACCATCACTGTTTGCAGATGACATGATACTATATACAGGAAATCCTAGAAATGTCGTCAAAAGACCACTAGAGCTCCATCAATGAATTTGGTAAAGTTGCAAGATATAAAATTAACACAAATAAGTTTGATGAATTTCTATACACTAACAACAAACTATCAGAAAGAAATAAAGAAAACAATCCCATACCTAGGAATAAACTTAAGGAGGTAAAAGACCTATACTCAGAAAATGATAAAGAAACTGAAAGAAATTGAAGACAACACAAATCAATGGCAAGATATACTGTGCTCATGAATTAAGAGAAATCAGTATTGTTAAAATGGCCATACTACCCAAGGCAATCCACAGATTTGATGAAATTCCTATCAAAATACCAACGGCATTTTTCACAGAACTAGGACAACTACTTCTAAACATCTGTACAGAAACACAAAAAACCCTGAATAGCCAAAACAATCTAAAGAAAGAACAAAACTGGAGGTATACTCCCTATTCAAACTATACTACAGAGATGCCGTAATCAAAACATTACAGTATTGGCACAAAAACAAACACACAGATCAATGGAACAGGACAGCCCAGAAATGAACTCACATTTATATGGTCAATTAAACTATCACAAGGAGGCTAGAATATAGAAAGGGGAAAAGACAGTCTCTTCAATGAATGGTGTTGGGGAAACTGGACAGCTGCATGCAGAAGAATCAACCTGGACCGCTTTCTTATACTATATACAAAAATAAATTCAAAATGGACTAAAGATTTAAATGTTAGACCTGAAACTATAAAATTAGAAGAAAATATATGCAGTCTGCTCTTTGACACAGGTCTTGGTAATATTATTGGACATGTCTCCTTAGCAAGGGCAACAGGAGCAAAAGTAAATAAGAGGGGTTAACATCAAGCGCAAAGGCTTTCGCACAACAAAGGGACCTTTCAACAAAATAAAAATTCTGCCTATGGAATGGGAGAAGATACTTGCAAATGATATATCTGATTAGGGGTTAATATCCAAAATATACAAAGAATTCATACAATTCAACATTAAAAAATAACCCAGGGACTGCCCTGACAGTCCAGTGGTTCCAATGCAGAGGGCACAGGTTTGACTCCTGGTTGAGAAGATACTACATGTCACACAGCATGGCAAAAAGATAAAACAACAACAACAACAATAAAATAACCCAAGAAAAACATGGACAGAGGACCTAAATATACATTTTTTCCCAAAGAACATATGCAGTGGCCAATAGACACATGAAAAGATACTCAACACTCCGTATCAGGAGGGAAATGGAAATCAAAGCCACAATGAGATACCACCACCCATTTGTCCAGAATGGCTATTATCAAAAAAACAACAAACAATAAGTGTTGGTGAGGATGTGGAAAAACAGGAACTCAAGTACTGTACACTGATAGTGGGAATGTAAGCTGGTGTTGCAACTGCAGAAAACAGCATGGAGTTCTTCAAAAAATTAAAAACAGAACTACCATATGATCCAACAATTCCACTCCTGTGTATTTACCCAAAGAAAATGAAAACACTAATTCAAAAAGTTATATGAACTCCTACGGTCACTGCAGCATTATTTACGTAACTAAGATATAGAAGCAACTCAAGTGCCCATTAAAAAAATGACCGTATAAAGAAGATATAGTACATGCACACACAGGAATATTATTGTCATAAAACAATAAAACACTGCCATTTGTGGCAATATGGATGAACTTACAGGGCATTGTGCACAGTGAAATGAATCAGAGAAACACAAATACTCTAAGATTTCATTACATGTGGAATCTAAGAAACAAAACAAATGAACGAAACACAACAAAAGAGAAACACAGTCACACAGAGAACACTCAGGTGGCTGTCAGAGGGTAAACGGCGGGGGACGAGAGAAACAGTAGGTAAGGACACCAAGAGGCACTAACTCCCCATTACAAAATGAATGAGTCACAGGTGTGGAACGTAAAGGGTAGGGAATGGAGTCAATAATTATGTAACATTTCGGTATGGTGGCAAATGGTTAGTACACCTTGTACGGTGATCACTCTGAAACATACAGAAATACTGAATTACTATATTGTGCACCAGGTACTAACCTAGTGGTGTAGGTCAATTATACTTCAAAAAAACTCATAGAAAAAGAGACCAGATTTGTGATTAACAGAGGTCAGGGAAGGGGAAGAGGCACTGGATGAAGGCAGTCTAAAGGTACAAACTTCGACTTGTAAGATAAATAAGAACTAGTGATGTAATGTGCAACATGATAAATATAATTAGCACTGCTCTATGTTATACATGGAACTTAAGAGAGTAATTCCTAAGAGTTCTCATCAAGAGGAAAAAATTTTTTTCTATTTCTCTCATTTTGTATCTATATGGGATGATGGATGTTTACTAAACTTATTGTGGTTATACATTTCATGAAGTATGTAATTCAAATCATCATGCTGAACAGCTTAAACTTACACTGTGAATTTATTTTTTACAGTGGTATCAGTTAGCGATTTTGAAACGATGTGAATTTAAGAATTAAATATATAAGAAAACATACTGTAGATGATGGGAGGAGGGTCTCACTGTTGGAGAATGGTGTAACAATATGGAAAGGGGGGCTCTCTGGTGGTGCAGTGGATAGGAATCTGTCTGCCAACGCAGGGGGCACAGGTTCGACCCCGGTCTGGGAAGATCCTACACGCTGTGGGGCAGCTGGGCCCACGCACCACAACTACTGAGCCTGCGTGCTCTGGAGCCCACGCACCGCAACTACTGAGCCCGCATGCTCTGGAGCCCACGCACCACAACTAGTAAAGCCCGTGCACCTACAGCCTGTGCTCTGCAACAGAGAGGCCACCTCAGTGGGAAGCCTGCGCACTGCCACTAGGGACTAGCCCCCATTCGCCACAACCAAAGAGAAAGCCTGCACCGAAGCAAAGACCCAGCACAGCCAAAAATAAACTAAATTTTTAATAAAAGTTCTTAAAAATAGGAAAGGGGGAAGACTAGATTGAACCTGTGATGCCGGTGGGAATGGAGACAGCCGTGGGGATGCCTAATTTTTAATATATACAGTGACAGACAAGGTGGGACTTAGGTTGGCGCAAATGTAACTGTGGCTTTGGACCGTGAATTTTAAATAATTATAACTAGGCTTAAACACATCTTTATTAATCAAAATAGGAACCATTACAATCAACACATTTTTGCCAATGAGAAATAAGTTTGCTTATTCTTGTAGTGTAAAAATCCACGTTTTAGGATTTGACAAACTTTTAAAAAGCATTTTCTGCCTTCTGTTGTTTGTGGAACAATTTCCCTGCAAAAAGTTGTTGAGATGCTTGAAGAAGTGGTGGTTGGTGAGAGATCAGGTGAATCTGGTGGATGAGGCAAAACTTTGTAGTCCAATTTGTTTGACTTTTGCATTGTGTGGTGGTGAAATGTGTGATCTGGCATTGTGGAGAACTGGGTCCTTTCTGTTGACCAATGCCGGTTGCAGGCACTGCAGTTCCTGGCACATCTCATGGATTTGCTGAGCATACTTCTCAAAGGTAATGGATTCCCCAGGATTCAGAAAGCTGTAGTGGATAAGACAGGCAGCAGACCTCCAAGCAGTGACCGTGACCTTTTTTGGTTCAAGTTTGGCTGTAGAAGTGCTTTGGAGCATCATCTTAGTCCAACCACTGAGCTGGTCATCACGACTGTCATGTAAAATCCACATTTTGTTGCATATCACAATCTGATCAAGAAATGGCTTGCTGTTGTTGCACAGAATAACAGAAGACCACACTTCAAAATGATTCTTCTAAACTGCAGTCATCTCATGAGGCACTCACTTATCCAGCTTCCTCACCTTTCCAATTTGCTTCAAGTGCCGAATGACCATAGAATGGTCAACACTGAGTTCTTTGGCAACTTCTCATGTAGTTGTAAGAGGATCACCTTCAATGATCCTCTCAATTGGTCACTATCAACTTCTGATGGCAGGCCACTGTGCTCCTCCATCTTCAGGGTTCTGGTCTCCTTTACAAAACTTCTAGAACACCACTGAACTGTATATTAGTTAACAGTTTCTGGGGCAAATGCATTGTTGATGTTTCAAGCTGTCTCCACTGCTTTACGACCCATTTTGAACTCAAATGAGAAAACTTCTCGAAACTGCTTTTTGCCTAACATCATTTCCCTAGTCTAAAATAAATATAAAAAATAAAAAAAATAAAAATAAAATAAAATAAAAATAAAATAAGCAGTAATAAGTCATTAACAAAAAAAAATGAAGTGAGAAATGTGTATTAAAATGATGTATAACATAACCACATATTTAAAAATGTACTCAGATATTAAATGGCAATCTCAACAATGCAAAAGCCACAATTACTTTTGCACCAGCTTAATATTAATTACAAAATTACAAAGAGAAAGCTGAGAAGACAGAGCATCAATTCTGTGATCTTCCTGCCAAAGGGGAACAACCTGGTCTAATCATGAGGAGACAAGAGATGAACCCAGATGGAGTGTCATTCCACAAAATAATTGACCTGTATTCTTCAAAAACTTTATAAAAGACAAAAAAAGAAAAAATACAGGGCTACAGAAAAGATTCCATTTTAAAGGAGACTAAGAGACCAGACAACTAAATGCAACATGTGATCCTGGACTGTATTGTGAAACAGGGAAAATTCACTGTATTTCTTTTGCTACAAAGGATACCATTGGAATGACTGGCTTGATTTGAATAAGGTCTGGGATTGGTCAATAGCGCTGTATCAATGTTAATTTCTGATTTAAATAATTGTACTTCATTTAAATGAGAATATCTTTACTTTTAGGAAACACATACCTAAGTGTTTACAGGTAAAAAAGCAACACATCTAAAACAAAAAAAAGCAACACATCTGCAACCTACTCTCACATGTTCAGGGAAACACATTACGCATAGACATGGAAAGAGAATGAAAAGGCAAGTTTAATTAAGACATTAACAGTTGAGGAATCTGGATGGAGGGTATAAAGGGTATTATTTTTTGTAACTTTAAGTCAGAAATTATTTCAATAAAGTTTAAAAACAGCCCACTGTACATATTAAGGCTGTGCATTTCAGTGTATGCAACACAAAACATGACTCAACTTTAAAAAATTTTAATGACAAAAATTTTTCAAATAGATAAAATGCTGTGAATACTGTCAAACACTGCCAATAAAAGTATAAATTGGTATCATGTTTCTAGAGAGTCCCTGGAAACATGTTAAGAAGCCAGAAAGAGATCTAAATTCTTTGGCCCTGTAATTCAATATTTATGACTCTATTCTAAAGAAATATTCTGGAATAAATATAGAAGTGAAATGACTTATGTGCAGTGCTATTCATCTTACCATTAACTATAGCAGCAAAGCCCAGGACATGATCTTAAAAGTTAATCAATAAGGAGTGATTAAATTATGGCAAGTATATAATGATATATTGTACAGCCACTGAAATAATGGCTTCAAAATAAAAAAAATAGTTACTGGATGTTTACAGTGAGCCAACACTGAGTCGGACACAACACAGAATTGGACACGACTGAGCAACAAACACTAACACACATTACACTGAGCCAAAGAAGTAAAAATGTTGATTTCATTTCAGTGGAATATTTAATAACATGGAAGAATGTACACTATGAAGATGAGGGGAGAAAAGGGGGCCATAAAAATGGATACTCAGTATGGTCTCCATTTTGTTTTTCTAAAAATTCTATGAATGAAAAAAAAAGTTTAGGAGAAAATACTGAGCGATAAGACTTACTAATTTTATTAATACATGCTATGTTTTTTATCCTCCCAAATTTCAAAAGTGGTCTAAAATGATTATACATTATATTTATGATGGAAAAAACTAAGCCTTATTAATAAAATATCTTTTATATTAAAATATCTTGAATTGGTTATCCAAGCTGCTTCCTCATAATAGCAGTTTCTATGTAATTCACTTAAATTTTAAGGTACTGTAATTCTAGATAATAGAGACTTCTATAAAAAGGAGCAAGACAACCATTGAAAAAATACTTACTACAGTTATAAAGAATTTCTACAGATTCTAAATGGGAAAGAAATGAGTATTTTATTTCATCAGACCTGTCAGCAAATCACTGTATTCTGACTCTTTGCAAAATAGGTATTTCCTTACCTCATATAATTCTGATATTGTTTTAGGAAATGACTCATATATTAAACACTATCGTCATTCTCTATGATTCTGGCAAATAAATTATGCCTAATATTTCTTTAAAAACATTAAAAATGAATCCACTTGAAAAGAATTAATAAGATTTTTAAAAAATGCTTCCATTATACATTATGGAGGATTGTACCCAGCTTGAGTGTGTCTGAGGGGCAGATGACACACCTACCACCAACCCCATAGCCACAATTCAGTAAAGCAGTCTAGTAATGCTAATTAGAGCAAATATCTTAATGAGAAGGCTGGAATACAAGAACAAGCATCCCAGAATTTTGAGCTACAAAATTAACTTACGACAAGAGAACTTTTACCATTTCACAAACTGAAACTCTCGTTTACAGTGTAAACATATTTTGACGAACTACTCAGAGAGAAGATGACATTTTAGGCATACTGTATTTGTTGTTGTTCTTCAGTCTTTAAGTCATGTCTGACTCTGTGACCCCACAGACTATAGCATGTCAAGCTCCCCTGTCCTTCACTATCTCCCAGGGTTTGCTCGAATTCATGTCTATTGAGTAGGTGATGCTATCTAACCATCTCATCCTCTGCTGCCGCCTTCTCCTTTTGCCTTCCATCTTTCCCAACATCAAAGTCTTTTCCAATGAGTTGGCTCTTTCCATTAGGTGGTCAAAGTATTGGAGCTTCATCTTCAGCATCAGTCCTTCCAATGAATACTCAGGGTTGATTTCCTTTAGGATGGACTGGTTTGATTTCCCTGCAGCCCAACGGACTCTATAGAGTCTTCTCCAGCACCACAATTCGAAAGCATCAATTCTTCAGTGTTTAGCCTTTTTTATGGTCCAACTCTCACATCTGTACATGACTACTGGAAAAACCATAGCTTTAACTGTACAGACCTTTGCTGGCAAAGTGATATCTCTGCTTTTCAATACACTGTCTTGGTTGGTCATAGCTTTTCTTCCAAGGAGCAAGAGTCTTTTAGTTTTGTGGCTGCAGTCACCATCCACAGTGATTTTGGAGCCCTAGAAAATAAAATCTGTCACTGTTTCCACTTTTTCCCCATCTGTTTGCCATGAAGCAATGGGACTAGATGCATGATCTTCGTTTTTGAATGTTGGATTATAAGCCAGTTTTTTCACTCTGCTCTTTGACCTTCAACAAGAGGCTTTTTATTTTATCTTCACTTTCTGCCATTAGGGTGGTATTATCTGCATATATGAAGCTGTTGATATTTTTCCCAGAAATCTTGATCCTAGCTTGGGATTCATCCAGTCTGGCATTTCTCATGATGTACTCTACATATAGGTGCCCAATATGCTACTGGGAAGAGTGGAGAGCAATTACTAATAGCTCCAGAAAGAATGAACAGGCTGGGCCAAAGCAGAAATGACGCTCAGCTGTGGATGTGTCTGGTGGTGAAAGTAGTCTTATGCTGTAAAGAACAATAAATACTGCATAGAAACCTGGCAAGTTAGGTCCATGAATCAAGTTAAATTAGAGGTGGTCAAGCAGGAGATGGCAAGAGTGAACACCAACATCTTAGGAATCAGTGAACTAAAATGGATGGGAATGGGTGAATTTAATTCAGATGACCAGTATATCTACTACTGTGGGCAAGAATTCCTTAGGAGAAATGGAGTGGCCCTTATATTCAACAAAAAGAGTCCGAAATGCAACACCTGGGTGCCATCTCAAAAACAACAGAATGATCTCAGTTCATTTCCAAGGCAAACCACTCAACATCACAGTAATTCAAGTCTATACTCCAACCACTAATGCCGAAGCAGCTGAAGTTGACCAGTTCTATGAAGACCCACAAGACCTTCTACAACTAATACCAAAAGAAGATGTCCTTTTCATCATACAGGGCATAATATATAAATGAGACTAAATCTCACTTTAACGCCTTTATTCCTATAAACAGAAATAATTCAATAATAATAATTATTACAGACATTTATTGAGGACTGACTGTATGTTAAGACACTACGGGGCTTCCTCCTTCCTTGGTGGCTCAGTGGTAAAGAATTCTCTTGCCAATGTAGGAAACATGGGTTTGAACCTTCATCCAGGAAGATCCTACATGCCACAGAGTAACAAAGCCCATGTGCAACAACTACTGACTCTGCGATCTAGAGCCCTGGAACTGCAACTGCTGAGCTCATGTGCTGCAGCTGCTGAAGCCTGCACACCCTCAAGCCTGTGCTCCACAACCACAGAAGTCACCGCAATGAGAAGCCGATGCACAGCAACTAGACAGTAGCCCCTGCTCTCCACAAGCAGAGAAAAGAACGAAGCAACGAAGACCCAGCACAACCAAAAATAAATAAATAAATAAAGAATTTCAGAAAGACATAACGCTAAGAACTCCATTTCATTTCATTCCCTCAAACCACCACAACAGATAATGATATTTATGTTACTTCTACCCCAACTTATAGATGAAGAAACCAAAACAGTGGTAAGGTAATTGGCTGGGATTCTTAAACTCAGAGCTGTCTGCACCCAAATTCCCTGGTCTCAGCCAGGATACATCTGAAAACTTTAAATGCTGCTGCTGCTAAGTCGCTTCAGTCATGTCCGACTCTGTGCGAACCCATAGACGGAAGCCCACCAGGCTCCCCAGTCCCTGGGAATCTCCAGGTAAAAACACTGGAGTGGGTTGCCATTTCCTTCTCCAATGCATCAAAGTGAAAAGTCAAAGTGAAATCGCTCAGTTGTGTCCAACTCTTCGCGATCCCATGGACTGCAACCTACCAGGCTCCTCCATCCATGGGATTTTCCAGGCAAGAGTACTGGAGTGGGGTGCCACTGCCTTCTCCAAAGACTTTACATGACCTAACTAATTAAGGAATACATTAACAAATGGAGTTAAAATGTATTTTAACCATTTTAAATGTCTAAGAGTGAGGATCTGGTTAACTTAACTGTATCTGATACAATTATTTGACAGGATATGCAATGATTAAACTGATGTTTATAAAATAAAATATTAACAAAAAAAGTATGAAAACAAACAAACCGAGGAAACAAATTTATATAAATGACACCAGATTTTAAGACCAAACTAGCCGACACAGAAAAGATTAAGGAGATAATAAAAAATTTAACTGTGCTACCTGAGTACATTTGAGTATTTAACAAGTGGTATCTGAGTGGGAATACATATTAACTTGTTTCTCCTCTTCTTTCTCATCAATTTGCCATAGATATACCACTGCCATTTTTTTTAATGCATCAGTTCAGTTCAGTCGCTCAGTCATGTCCGACTCTTTGTGACCCCATGAATTGCAGCACACCAGGCCTCCCTATCCATCAACAACTCCCGGAGTTCACTCAGACTCATGTCCATCGAGTCGGTGATGCCATCCAACCATCTCAACCTCTGTCGTCCCCTTCTCCTCCAGTCTCCAATCCCTCCCAGCATCAGAGTCTTTTCCAATGAGTCAACTCTTCCCATGAGGTGGCCGAAGTACTGGAGTTTCAGCTTTAGCATCAGTCATTCCAAAGAACACTCAGGACTGATCTTCTTTAGAATGGACTGGTTGGATCTCCTTGAAGTCCAAGGGACTCTCAAGAGTCTTCTCCAACAGCACAGTTCAAAAGCATCAATTCTTCAGTGCTCAGCTTTCTTCACAGTCCAACTCTCACATCCATACATGACCACTGGAAAAACCATAGCCTTGACTAGAGGGGCCTTAGTCGGCAAAGTAATCTCTCTGCTTTTCAATATGCTATCTAGGTTGGTCATAACTTTTCTTCCAAGGAGTAAGCATCTTTTGATTTCATTTCTTTTGATTTCATGCAGTCACCATCTGCAGTGATTTTGGAGCCCCCCAAAATAAACTCTGACACTGTTTCCACCGTTGCCCCATCTATTTGCCATGAAGTGATGGGACCAGATGCCATGATCTTCGTTTTCTGAATGTTGAGCTTTAAGCCAACTTTTTCACTCTCCTCTTTCACTTTCATCAAGAGGCTCTTTAGTTCTTCTTCACTTTCTACCATAAGGGTGGTGTCATCTGCATATCTGAGGTTATTGATATTTCTCCCAGCAATCTTGATTCCAGCTTGTGCTTCTTCCAGCCCAGCGTTTCTCATGATGTACTCTGCATAGAAGTTAAATAAGCAGGGTGACAATATACAGCCTTGACATACTCCTTTTCCTATTTGGAACCGTTGTTCCATGTCCAGTTCTAACTGTTGCTTCCTGACCTGTGTATAGGTTTCTCAAGAGGCAGGTCAGGTGGTCTGCCATTCCCATCTCTTTCAGAATTTTCCACAGTTTATTGTGATCCACACAGTCAAAAGCTTTGGCATAATCAATAAAGCAGAAATAGATGTTTTTCTGGAACTCTCTTGCTTTTTCGATGATCCAGCAGATGTTGGCAATTTGATCTCTGGTTCCTCTGCCTTTTCTAAAACCAACTTGAACATCTGGAAGTCCACAGTTCACATATTGCTGAAGTCTGGCTTGGAGAATTTTGAGCATTACTTTACTAGCATGTGAGATGAGTGCAATTGTGCGGTAGTTTGAGCATTCTTTGGCATTGCCTTTCTTTGGGATTGGAACGAAACTGACCTTTTCCAGTCCTGTGGCCACTGCTGAGTTTTCCAAATTTGCTGGCATATTGAGTGCAGCACTTTCAGAGCATCATCTTTCAGGATTTGAAGCAGCTCAACTGGAACTCCATCACCTCCACTAGCTTTGTTCATAGTGATGCTTTCCAAGGCCCACTTGATTTCACATTCCAGGATGTCTGGCTCTAGATGAGTGATCACACCATCGTGATTATCTGGGTCATGAAGATCTTTTTTGTACAGTTCTTCTGTGCATTCTTGCCACCTCTTCTTAATATCTTCTGCTTCTGTTAGGTCCAGACCATTTCTGTCCTTTCTCGAGCCCATCTTTGCATGAAATGTTCCCCTGGTATCTCTAATTTTCTTGAAGAGATCTCTAGTCTTTCCCATTCTGTTCTTTTCCTCTATTTCTTTGCACTGATCGCTGAAGAAGGCTTTCTTATCTCTTCTTGCTATTCTCTGGAACTCTGCATTCAGATGCTTTCCTTTTCTCCTTTGCTTTTCACTTCTCTTCTTTTCACAGCTATTTGTAAGGCCTCCCCAGACAGCCCTTTTGCTTTTTTGCATTTCTTTTCCATGGGGATGCTCTTGATCCCTGTCTCCTGTACAATGTCATGAACCTCCATCCATAGTTCATCAGGCACTCTATCAGATCTAGGCCCTTAAATCTATTTCTCACTTCCACTGTATAATCATAAGGGATTTGACTTAGGTCATACCTGAATGGTCTAGTGGTTTTCCCTACTTTCTTCAATTTAAGTCTGAATTTGGCAATAAGGAGCTCATGATCTGAGCCACAGTCAGCTCCTGGTCTTGTTTTTGCTGACTGTATAGAGCTTCTCCATCTTTGGCTGCAAACAATATAATCAGTCTGATTTTGGTGTTGACCATCTAGTGATATCCATGTGTAGAGTCTTCTCTTGTGTTGTTGGAAGAGGGTGTTTGCTATGACCAGTGCATTTTCTTGGCAAAACTCTATTAGTCTTTGCCCTGCTTCATTCCGTATTCCAAGGCCAAACTTGCCTGTTACTCCAGGTGTTTCTTGACTTCCTACTTTTGCATTCCAGTCCCCTATAACGAAAAGGACATTTTTTTGCATGTTAGTTCTAAAAGGTCTTGTAGGTCTTCATAGAACCATTCAACTTCAGCTTCTTCAGCATTACTGGCTGGGGCATAGACTTGGATTACTGTGATATTGAATGGTTTGCCTTGGAAACGAACAGAGATCATTCTGTGGTTTTTGAGATTGCATCCAAGTACTGCATTTTGGACTCTTTTGTTGACCATGATGGCTACTCCATTTCTTCTAAGGGATTCCTGCCCACAGTAGTAAATATAATGGTCATCTGAGTTAAATTCACCCATTCCAGTCCATTTTAGTTTGCTGATTCCTAGAATGTTGACATTCACTCTTGCCATCTCCTGTTTGACCACTTCCAATTTGCCTTGATTCATGGACCTAACATCCAAGTTCTTATGCAATATTGCTCTTTACAGCATCGGACCTTGCTTCTATCATCAGTCACATCCACAACTGGGTATTGTTTTTGCTTTGGCTCCATCCCTTCATTCTTTCTGGAGTTTTTCTCCACTGACCTCCAGTAGCATTTGGGCACCTACCGACCTGGGGAGTTCCTCTTTCAGTATCCTATCATTTTGCTTTTTCATACTGTTCATGGGGTTCTCAAGGCAAGAATACTGAAGTGGTATTACAATGAATAGTCAAATTATTTTGAAAAGTGCTAATAAATAGCCAAGCAGTGTGCATGTGCACACGCACACATGCGCACACACACGCACACACACACACAAACCAAAGAAAATACAAAACCAAGAATGAGAAGTGCAAACAATGACTGACAATAAAAACACTTCTCTTAAAAACTGATACCGGCTTTTTAGTTATGGATGGTCACAATGGTTTCTTTTCCAGTGTTGTGTTTGTTGTGCTTTGAATTTTCCCCCTAGATACTATTTTTAGAAACATGAAGTAGTTCTTTTTAAAAAAAAAAAAAAACACCTTAGAGAACACTACTTACATGTGAACTTAAGAAGAGTTAGGAAATTTCAAAGAGAAGGGTGAGAACTTCTAACAAAGAAAAGACAAACGGGAAAGAATATAGGAAATAGGGCAAATTTACCAAAGGCACTGTCAAGCAGAAACATTTTCTTAAGTCACAATGTTAAGAGACTATACACAGAATACAAATATAAACAAAAAAATTAGGAGGAAAATAAGAAGTGGGAGTACTAGATGTACTATCAACATTTTACACATACACATAAGCATAAATTTAATAAGGAAGGATAAGAAACCTTGGGAAACACGATGACAAAGTACATCTCTGTTTTTATTAGACTATGCACAATTTTCAAATGAACCAATATAAAAAGACTGGGAAAAAGGAATATTCTAGGAAAAAATCTTAAAATAACAGGGCAAATTCTTGAACACAAAGATCTGTAAAGCACTAAATTGTATATGATTAAATACATACAGCTCAGAATGATATTAATGTTCCCAGTAATCAACAATTTTTCAAAATGAGGCTCTTAACCACTTCACCACATTCATAATAGCATAGAACTTCATGAGCATCACACAATCTGAATAGATGAATATACTCTAGGGCTCAAGTGGGAACTTTTCATTCCCAGAGTTTGGAGCTAGTGCTGTGAGCCAGAGTGGGGAAAAAAGTAGGTTTCTTAAAGTATGTGCTAGCTCAGTGACAGAAATTTTCAGTCACAAATGGCAATATATATATATATATACACTTAAGCACTTAAACAAATTAAAGATAACATTATACTGCTTAGCAATAACACAGAAGCCCTCTTTTTAGCATTTTGAAAATAATATTTTCAAAAATATATGATGAAAATTAAGCCAACTTTCTTCGGTGTTTTCATATTTGGTTGATCTGTTTCCATAGCAAACACAACCCCAATGACACTTACCAATGGCTGTGGAATGAACTACACTCAAGGATCACTTCTCTCCCCCTTGGTAACCCTGGCATTTAGCACATCGTTGCACACTTAATAAATCTGCCGCATCAATAAACAACAATCATGAAACCAATCAGGTCAGAATGCATCCAATGACAAGATGGTAATGTAACAGCAATCTATTCTTTTTTCTTTAAGATATCCATACACACTTAAGTGGCCATAACATACAGGCACAAATAAACTCATTCTTAGAGGCTTCTAGCAGTTTCAACAAAATACATCTTCATCTGAACTGATGCACAATGAATTGTCTTTCAAAGGGGTTTTCAACTTATGCTTGACATAAACATAAATTAAAACATAATTTTCCACCTCAGTGACAACTAATTAAGAAAGGGTTATCAGAAGTCTACAAAATCATAGCAAAGCAGAATAGAAAGCAGCATTTAGGTCATAAGTCGGAGTACACACAAAATGAAATTTGAGGACTATTTCACTGGCAACATTGTTAGAAATAAATTTATGCATAAGATCTTTACAGTAAAAACTAGAAAACTCTGCTGAGAGAGATGAAGGAACGACTATGTAAGTGAGAGCTACTGTACTGACGACTAGAATTAAGCCCAAATTAACCTACAGACTCAACACAAGCTCAGTCATATTCCTGCTAGATTCTAAAACAGAAATGGAATGTAAAGGAACTAGGACATCCAGAGCAATATTATAAGAGGGAACAAAGCTGGAGCAGTTACCCTACCTGATTTCATGACTGACTGTAAAGCTACAGCCATCAGGACAGGACTGGCAAAAGGATTAAGAAATAGATCAATGGCACTGAATGAAGCACTCAGACACAGATCCACATTTAAATGATCACTGGATTCTAAACAAAGATGCCAAAGCATCCCCATTAGGAATGGAAGACTTCTCAACAGGCATTGCTGAAACAGCCTGAAATCTACTGGGAAAAGATAAGTCTCGACCCCGGCCTCATACTGGACATCAAAGTCCATGTGAAGTGCACCGTGGACATAAACATAAAATCAAAAATGATAAAACTTGTAGAAGAGCATAAAGGAAAATACTTCCATGGCTTGGGGGTAGGCAAAGGTTTCTGAGGACAGAGAAAACAATCATTATAAAAAACTGAAAAATTAGACTTCATCAAAAATAAAGCCTTTTGCTCATCAAAACACATTTTAAGAAAATGAAAAAGTAAGCCACAGACTAGGAGAACATACTTGCAAAACACATATTTCAAACATATTAAGCATATATAAAGAATTCCAACAATCTCATAATAAAAAGGCAAACAACCAGGTTAAAAATGGACAGATGTGCTTCAGGCAATACTATGGTGTTTTAAGTCATATTCAGAATCAGGCCTAAGCAGGGCTGACCATCATCTCAGAGCACACCTGGGCTAAGAGACAGGCAGTGCACTGCGGTGAAGCAAAGTGGGAAGGAGAGGCATGAACAATTTGTTCTCAAAACAAGGACATTTTAAACAGATTCTGAGCTCCAAGTTTATATGCACAGATGCCTCCAACTTATTTTGAAACATGTGAAAAAAAGACTGATGGCTGGAAGAAGACAGATGAGTACACAAGAGATAAGACAGGCACAGAGAAATACTAACGGTAGCACTTGGGTGGTGTGTACATGAGTGCACTATAAAATTCTTAGAAAAATGCACAAAAGGTGTGCAGAAAACCTTTCACACAAACAGCCAATAAGTGCACTGGAAACTGCTCAATATCACTAGCTATCATGAAACTGCAAATTAACACCACCATGAGACACCACTGCATTCTCACTGGAATGGTTAAAAAGACTAACTCTGCCATATGTTGGTGAGGATGTGGCCCAACTAGAACTCTCATACATTTTTGGGGGTGCAAAATGTACAGCCACTTTTGAAGAAGGTATACTTTTTTATAAAATGTAATAAATATCCAGCAATTGTCTCCCATATATATAGAGAAATAAATATTTATACAAGAATATTCATAGCAGCTTTATTCATAACAGCCCCAAACTGGAAACAGCTCAGGTGTCCATTAAAAGGAAAACGGATAAACGAATTTTGTGGCACAGACTGGAACATTACTAAGCAATAAAAAAGAATGAAGTACTGATACATACTGTGAATCCCAAGCACAAAATGTCTGAAAAAGAGTACCTATTTTATGATTTCATTTATATAAAATGTCCCAAAAGACAAACTTCATCTGTGGTAAACAAAACCAGAACAGTGATTGTGTCTGAGGGGCTGGGATGAAGACTGACTGGGAAGAGGCATGAAGAAACTTTCTGGGGTGATGGCAACACTCTGCATCCTGACTAGGAAGGGTCTAAGATACTACGTGTACGAAAAAACTCACCTAATCGTGTACTTTGCTGCTGTTGTTTGGTCACTAAGCTGTGTCTGACTCTCTCTGACCCCATGGACTGCAGCCTGCCAGGTTCATGGAATTTCCCAGGCAAGAATACTGGAGTGGGTTGTCCTATCCTTCTCTAGGAGATCTTTCTGACCCAGGGATCAAACCCATGTCTCCTGCTTGACAGGCAGATTCTTTATCACTGAGCCATAACGGTGTGCTTTAGAACTGGGCATTTCATCACACCCATGTATAAATATGCATTTTGTATTAGAAAATGTAAATCACTACTGAACTTTTCATAATGATGCTCATTCTGAAGTGTTTAGAGTTGAAGTGTATTAACATTCACAATTATTTTTGAAGTATATGAAAAATGTGATAGGATTGGTAAATGAACAGAGAATATACAGAAAAATGTTAATATAGAATTTAGGTATTTGTTATATTTTGTATATAATTCTTTCAGCTTTTCAGGATTATTGAATTTTTTCAAAATAAAGTGTTGGCCAACAACCAAATAAAAACCTTAGGGCATCTTTTAATTTACAGAATCAGAGAATAATATGCCATCCTATGCTTGTTAAGTTTTGACATGCACACTTGGAAACAGCTGCTCTGTTTTGCACAGAAAGCAAATATTATCACAATTTCTTCCTTCAAAGTTATTATGTTCTACTTCTTACCTTCAACTATAGGGAAGGAGAATTAGAAACAAATGGCTCTAACTGCAGAAAAACTAAGCCTCTTGTCAATTAAAAGCAAAACATTCAAAGAAGGTTAAATTACAAAATAGTACCTAAAGACACAGTTAACACTGCGTATTTTATATAACAAAGTATACCAGAACTGAGAATACTCACAAACTCAGGTTTAATACTCAAGGCAGAGACTGCTAACCATTTCATGGTTTAGAATGACCAACAGCAGTTGACTCTGAGTCATCTAGTTGGATGAAAGTTGTTTTATGGTGCAGGACAAGAAGTAGGAGTGTTAGAAGATGGTGCCACACAAACAAGGCTGTGCAGTCGAGAGGGGAGAACATGTATAAGAAGGCAGACAGAACAACCTGCACAGCAACAGAGAGTCCCCAGAGTGACACACAAGGTACAGGAGAGAGCCAGAGGCTCAGCAGAGCCTGGAGGGCAGCGTACAGGGGGCAAAAGAGAAGGTGGGGTGGCTGGGCAAGGTTTGGGCCATAGAAGGACGTGAGAGTCCATAAGGTGTCTGGGATTTATCCTAAAGACAATGTGGAGTCACTTCACAGTGGGCAAGGGTGTCACACCTGTGTGTGGACAGATGGTCTGGCAGCTATGAGGCAGGGAGGAGGAACAGACACCTAGCAGCTAACTGCAAGCTCTCCAAGGCAGCAAAGATGGAGGAGGAGGACCAGATCACAAGTCATTTTCCTGTGGTTTTCCTCTACTGACCACGTGATCTATCCTCAAATGGTGGTGGCGATTAGACTTTAGGGTACTACCTCAAGCAATTAGATTACCTAAACTGACAACTTACTCATACTAGATACATCCTTAACTTAAAGGAGACTCAGTATTGGGACAAAAGATCAGCAGTTACCATAAAAACTGTATTTTCAGCCAAGGGAGCAACAGTTTGATCTTTTATAGACTGGAAAAAAGTGCTAAAATCTCAACCCTGAAACTTGAAAAGAAAAGAAGACATAATTCAAAATCTTATTTTTGTCTTCAGTTTTCTTCTTTTCCATACAGAAATCAATCCTAAACTTCAACTAAAAATGATTAAACTCTTAACATCTGATCTGGAGAGTCAACTCTTGGAAAGGACCCTAATGGTGGGAAAGATGGAAGGCAAAGGATGAGATGGTTAGATAGCACCACCAACTCAATGGACATGAATTTGAGCAAACTCCGGGAAATAGTGAAGGAAAAAAGCTTGGCGTGCTACATGGGGTCACAAAGAGTCAGAAACAACTTAGCAACAGAGCAACAACTCTAAAAATAGGAAAGATGCCCATAACTAAGTCCCATAACTAATTCATTGAAGTCATCAAGATCTGGGTTGAGACAAATCTCAACCTGCCACTTCCAAGCATTTAACTTTGGGTAATTTCCAAATATTAATAAGGTAATAGTAAGGTAGAAAGTAGAACAACATGGAACAACAGACTGGTTCCAAAAAGGAAAAGGAGTATGTCAACGCTGTATATTGTCACCCTGCTTATTTAACTTACATGCAGAGTACATCATGAGAAACGCTGGACTGGAGGAAACACAAGCTGAAATAAAGATTGCCGGGAGAAATATCAATAACCTCAGATATGCAGATGACACCACCCTTATGGCAGAAAGTGAAGAGGAACTAAAAGCCTCTTGATGAAAGTGAAAGAGGAGAGTGAAAAAGTTGGCTTAAAGCTCAACATTCAGAAAACGAAGATCATGGCATCTGGTCCCATCACTTCATGGGAAATAGATGGGGCAACAGTGGAAACAGTGTCAGAGTTTATTTTGGGGGGCTCCAAAATCACTGCAGATGGTGACTGCAGCCATGAAATTAAAAGACGCTTACTCCTTGGAAGAAAAGTTATGACCAACCTAGATAGCATATTGAAAAGCAGAGAGATTACTTTGCCGACTAAGGCCCCTCTAGTCAAGGCTATGGTTTTTCCAGTGGTCATGTATGGATGTGAGAGTTGGACTGTGAAGAAAGCTGAGCACTGAAGAATTGATGCTTTTGAACTGTGCTGTTGGAGAAGACTCTTGAGAGTCTCTTGGACTGCAAGGGGATCCAACCAGTCCATTCTAAAGGAGATCAGTCCTGGGTGTTCACTGGAAGGACTGATGCTAAAGCTGAAACTCCAATACGTTGGCCACCTCATGGGAAGAGTTGACTCATTGGAAAAGACTCTGATGCTGGGAGGGATTGGGGGCAGGAGGAGAAGGGGACGACAGAGGATGAGATGGCTGGATGGCAACACTGACTCGATGGACGTGAGTCTGAATGAACTCCGGGAGTTGGTGATGGACAAGGAGGCCTGGCGTGCTGTGCTTCATGGAGTTGCAAAGAGTCGGACATGACCGAGCGACTGAACTGAACTGAACTGAAGGCAGAAAGTGAAGAGGAACTAAAGAGACTTTTGATGAAGGTGAAGGAGAGAGTGAAAGAGCTGGCTTAAGACTAAATATTAAAAAGGACTAAGATCATGGCATCTGGCTCCATTCCTGCATGGCAAACAGAAGGGGAAAACGAAGTAGTGACAGATTTCCTTTTCCTTCTTCCAGAATCACTGCGGATGGTGACTGCAGCCATGAACTCAGAAGACGACTGCTTCTTGGCAGGAAAGCGATGACAAACCTAGACAGTGTGTTGAAAAGCAGAGACACAACTCTGCCAACAAAGGTCTGTATAGTCAAGGCTACAGTCTTCCCAGTGGTCACATATGGTTGTTGAGAGCTGGACCATAGAGAAGGCAGAATGCCGAAGAATTGATGCCTTCGAACCGTGGTGCTGGAGAAAGCTCCTGAAAGTCCCTTGGACAACAAGGAAATCAAACCGGTCAATCTTAAGGGAGATCAACCCCCAATATTCACTAGAAGGACTGATGCTGAACTTGAAGCTCCAGTATTTTGGTCATTTGATGCACCCAGACGACTCACTGGAAAAGTCCTTGATGCTGGGAAAGATTGAGGGAACAAGAAGAAGGTGTTAGAGGATGAGATGGCATCACCAATGGAAAGAACATGAATCTGGGCAAACTCCCGGAGATGGTGAGGGACAGGGAAGCCTGGCGTGATGCAGTCCATGGGGTCACAGGCCACAAAGAGTCAGACATGACTGGGCAACTGAACAACAACAACAGTAAGGTAAGTTCCTTATCTGTAAAATAGGAGAGCTAACTCTTACCTCTCTAGCACAACTGCAGGGAGGATTTAATGAAGTAATGCAAGTACAACACCCAGAACAGTGCCCCCATTGTAAGAAGCCGTCAATAAACACGGGTGCCTATTCCATTCTTCTTACCTACGATTTCCAGTGAAAATAACTAAGAGAAAAGAAGACAAAAGTTTGCTTTTACAAGCATAATATAAATATGTGTGAACTACTTGGAAAATGTTTTTTACATGGGCTTTATCTCTCAATAAACAACGTTAATGAAAAGTAAATGCCCTCATTAAATTAAAATGTAGCTTGGGCTTAGATAAATTGATAGATAATGCTAAATATTGGGAAATGTGTTAACAGAAATCAAGGCTGTAAAGACTATTGATTTCCCTGCAAATTGAAGTATTTCTTTTCCTTGGGAAGTTGAACCACCTCTTCAAACAGTTTCTTCAAAATGGTCATGCTTGATTTGTTCCCAACTGAGTTCCACGAAAATCTATCCAAATGATATGAAAGTATAAAAAACGGTACACTATGAAATCTGTTACCTATTTCAATAACAATATACAATAATGTGCAAAGAGTAATAATGAAAAAAGCAAAAGGATAAGTGTGAGCAGGAGAGAAGAACAGAAGGAACAGTCTTATCTGAGTATCCTTTTTATACAGTTCTGCGGACCATCGTCATTTTTTGCATATTTAAAAAAATGAAATTAAATCAATAAGGGTTGGCAACAAATTAAAATTTTATAAAAGCAAAAAGAAACGAACCTAATTATCAAACTGATAAAATCACAAAAGAAGGAAAAGAATCTAAGAAACTTTTAAACACAGTCATAATAATCCACCTTCAATGGAATATGTAACAACAAAACGAATTACAAAGAACTTGAGGATTTCATGTTTGTTGTTAGCAGAGGTACT
Organism: Ovis aries; assembly: GCF_016772045.2. NCBI lineage: Eukaryota > Metazoa > Chordata > Mammalia > Artiodactyla > Bovidae > Ovis > Ovis aries. The sequence continues at coordinate 13,580,383 of NC_056077.1, read as the reverse complement.
GGGGTGTAATCCTGAAATCAGTTCATACATTTAGGACTGAGGTAGTGAGTAAATAGATATTTCAGGAATCAAGGAGAAAGAATATATAAGTAAGAATAGGAGAAAAGAGAGGAAGAAGCCAATGATATTAAGATTGAAGTTAGGTTTAGGATTTTTATTTTTTAACTTTTAATTTTAATGTAATATACATACAAAAAACGTGCATATAAGTGTACAATCTGCTGAGTGTCGACAAACTGAACACACCCATGCAAGAAGCACTAGGAAACCAAACATTTCTCATACCCTCAGACTCCAGCTTTCTGTTTCCCTTCTGTTTCCTTGTCCCACAGCAAGGATAACTGCTGCCCTGATTTTTAACATCACAGACTAGTTTTGCCTGTTTTTGTGCTTTATATAAGTGGAATTATATAGCATGTACTCTTCTGGGGCTGGCTGCCTTCATACAATGTTATTTTTGTGAGGTAGTGCATGTTCTTACATGCAGCTGTAGCCTGTTCATTCTCGCGGCTGTTTTCCACTGTGTGACACATCACAATTAGAACATTCGACTGTAAACGGGCATTGGGAGAGTTTCCAGTCTTTCCCTATAACCAGTAGTGCTACTATGAACATTCCAGCAGACTGAAATTGCTGATAGTACCTACAAAAAACAGCAATTTCGTATCATTTAAATTAATACATCATCTTCCAAAGAACATATGTATATATTCCTGTTGAGTAAACACTAGAAGTGGAATTGCCGACACTTAGGGTTAAGCAAACAGTTTTCTAAAATGGTTTTATATGTAATATACATGCACACATGTAATATATATGCACACACGTACTATACATGTATACACATAATATACATGTAATATACAGTTTACATGTCCACCAATTGCTCTATATCCTTGATGTAACTGATGTTTTCTTTCTCCATGCGTCCATTCTAGCTGCCATAATACTTTACTGTGGTTTTCATTTGCATAGCTTTCAGTTCAGTTCAGTCGCTCAGCCGTGTCTGACTCTTTGCGACCCCATGAATTGCAGCACGCCAGGCCTCCCTGTCCATCACCAACTCGCGGAGTTCACTCAGACTCACGTCCATCGAGTCGGTGATGCCACCGGCCATCTCATCCTCTGTCATCCCCTTCTCCTCCTGCCCCCAATCCCTCCTAGCATCAGAGTCTTTTCCAATGAGTCAACTCTTCGCATGAGGTGGCCAAAGTACTGGAGTTTCACCTTTAGCATCATTCCTTCCTAATAAATCCATATCCGTATCTATGTATACCATTTGTATTTCTCTTTTGTGACGTCTGTGTTGAGGCTTTTGTCCATTTAATCATATTGGCTTTATATGAGACCTTTATATATCCTGGAGAAGAATCTTGTTAAATATATGTATTATGAATTATCTCTTCCCACTCCGCGGGTTGCCCCTTCTCTTTCAATGATGTCTTTAGGTGCAGAAGAGTAATTCATAGAATTACAGCACAGTCTATCAGGTTTTTCATTTATGAATAGTGCTGTTTGTGTCCTATTTAAGATATTTTGTTCACCCTAAGGTTATGGAGAAATTTTTCCCCCAAAAGGTTTATTGCTTTACCTTTCAGAGCTGAACTTTCCTGTGTACAATATAAATTCCAGATTAATTTCTTTCCACTGGATATTTAACTAACCTGCAACCATGTGTTTAAAAAGATGATTTTTTCCTCACTGCATGTATTATACATGGCACTTTTGTAAGAAATCAGGTAACAGAATATTGTATGATTGATTTCTCTATTCTGCTCTACTGGTCAGGTTGTTTATCTGTCTGAACTACTATAATGTTATAGGAGGTCTTAATATCTGGTAATGTAAATTCTCTGGCTTTATTCACCTTTTTCAAAGAAAGAGTATAAAGTGAAATATGACATGAGAAGGGAATATTGAACATGACTGTGAGTTTTTCGTTATTTGTACAAATGTCCACATGAGTGAACTTCCCAGAGCACCCATTACATATGCTGGGTAAGCCGACATGGGAGGCAGTCTGGACAGACTCAAAGAGGTTGATGGTGACTATAGAATGTTTTAATCTTCAACAAGTTTTTAGGTAAATCTGCTCAAGTAAAATCTTAATATTTAAAATTTTAGCTTAAAATTAATTTAGCTTTATACACGGTTACATGTATACTTTTTGTGGGAGATCAAACCAGTCAGTCCTAGGGGAAATCAGTCCTGAATAATTGGAAGGGCTGATGCTAAAGCTGAAACTCCAATATTTTGGCCAACTGACTAAATGGAAAAGACTCTGATGCTGGGAAAGACTGAAGGCAGGAGAAGGGGACGACAGACGATGAGATGGTTGGATGGCATCACTAACTCAATGGAGATGAGTTTGAGCAAGCTCCGGGAGTTGGTGATGGACAGGGAAGCCTGGTGTGCTGCAGTCCATGGTGTCACAAAGAGTCTGACACAACTGAGTGACTGAACTGAACTGGTGGCTCAGTCTGTAAAGAAATCTCCCTGCAATGCAGGAGACCTGGGTTTGATGCCTGGGTTGGGAAGATCCCCTGCATAAGGGGAGAATTCCATGGACAGAGGAATGTGGTGGTCTACAGATCAAGCGGTTGCAAAGAGCTGGACATGACTCAGCAAGTATACCCTCTGTAACTACTTTCTTTATATACAAAGTTAAGAGCAATAGTTTATCTTAAAAATACCTTTATTTTTAATTGTCTTTCTTCTAAATAAAACCTGTGCTGTGCTTAGTCTCTCAGTCATGTCCAACTTTTTGTGACCTCATGGAACTGTGGCCCACCAGGCTCCTATGTTCATGGGGATTCTCCAGGTAAGAACATTGGAGTGGGTTGCCATACACTCTATCTTTCCTACTGTAACGGTGCTCTTTATAACCTGGTTCAGTTCAGTTCAGTCACTCAGTTGTGTCTGACTCTTTGCGACCCCATGAACTGCAGCACGCCAGGCCTCCTTGTCCATCACCAACTCCTGGAGTCTACCCAAACCCATGTCCATTGAGTCAGCGATGCCATCCAAACATCTCATCCTCTGTCGTCCCCTTCTCCCCCTGCCATCAATCTTTCCCAGCATTAGGGTATTTTCAAATGAGTCAGCTCTTTGCATCAGGTGGCCAAAGTACTGGAGTTTCAGCTTCAACATCAGTCCTTCCAATGAACACCCAGGACTGATTTCCTTTAGGATGGACTGGTTGCATCTCCTTGCAATCCAAGAGACTCTGAAGAGTCTTCCGCAACACCACAGTTCAAAAGCATCGATTCTTCAGCACTCAGCTTTCTTTATAGTCCAACTCTCACATCCATACACGACCTGAGATCCCATTTTTACAACTTTCTTTTTAGCTGCTTACCTGTGCATTATTTAAGCCCTCTGACTCTCAGTTTACTGGTCTTATAAATTGGGAACAATTAAAATGTACCAAGTAAGGTAAAATGTCTACCTATTCTGGGAAGAAAACCTCTCTTCACTATCAGAATTCAGCACTTTTTCTTGACTATTTACCATGTTGGGTTCCAGGCCCACTGTGTGAGCAAGGAGGAAGAATGCAGTGATATGCAGAAGAAACATGTGGAAGGACACACACAGTGTCTCAGGCGTAGGTGGATTAAAAAAGCATAACCTGATTGGTTATAGCATAGAAGGGAGTGAGGCCAAAACAGTGTTCTATTTTTCTGACACAGGGTACAAGAAGGTCAGACTGTAATCATTTAATTTACATGATTATATTCCTTTAAAAAGCAAAGGTAAGAAATAACACTTGATAAAGAGTATACAGCAAAAAAAAAAAAAAGAGTATGCAGCTTAAAAATTAAAATTCCATCATAAAAAGATTCTGCATTAGCATTATTTAAATCACTTAAAACATTATTTCAAATTACATTTTCAAACATCTGGGACAACAAAATGGAGTTGCATACATGAAACTTACTTGACAAATGGAAGAGACATCTGGAGAGGAAAGCTCACTGTTAGTACTCTGAAGTGATTCTGATGATAGAGGGAGAGTTTGGGTGAAAGGCTTTCCCCAGGGTCTTTAACATTTTGTCTCATTCTCTTTAAAATGATCACATAAGAAGTAGAAAAAATAGCATTTGTTGCCAATGGTACTGTGAAATGGCAAACTTCAGCTGGTGACAGATGGATCAGGAACAACAAAGGCACGACTTCTATCAATCTTTTGAGTTTCTGCGCTCAGGGATTCTCTGAAGTTCATAATTTACAAAGCAATTCTTAAGGCACCACTCTTAACTTTATTTTGGATAGCTCTACCCAAACTGTCTTTCAAGATATAGAAAAACGAAACAAAACTCAAGCAAAAATGAAAAAAAAAAAAAAACTTACTTGATAAAAAAACAAGTATTATATATTCTCAAGTACATATTACATATGAGTATATATACATATACACATATGAGTATATATTGATGATTCTAATTTTCAAAAATGTAATAGTCTTTTTACTTTCCTGGTACTAAGTACTATCTTATTTATTTGGTTTCTACCTGTTGGAATCAACAGGTCACCTGGACAAAGTAAGAGTGACAACCAAGCCCAGCAGCTCTTCAGGGCAGCTGAACAAGGGCAGCACCCTGCCTTGTTTGTCTGGGTCTCTGGGGCCAGCTTTGACACGTAAGCCTCACTCCCTCCACCCACTACCAACTCCTCCCATCTGTTCTCTGTCTCCTAACCCCTCAGGCTTCCCAGTGACTGTGAGACAGCCACACGGGCCACAGACAGGCAGCAAGGGTGGCCCTGTGAACAGAGGTGGGAGCCTTCCGCCGCTGAGCCCCAGGGAAATGCAGGAAGGATGACTACGGGGAGCCAGACTACAGAGATTTTGATTAAACTGTGTGTCTGTGATTCCTAGATGATAGTCTGCTTTATTCCTATTTATACCATTTACCACCATGATGAAGTTCTTTATCAATATAAATTCTCCTTTAAAGTTCTGATTGTCAACAAAGGATGAGGATCGATGATGTGTTGTGAAGATTCAACGTGAAGTTTGGCTAGCTCTAAGTAGAATCTCACTCATGTTTACATAACCATGAGCTATCAAATCACTCTGATATTACCCATTAAACAGCATACTGCCAAGCTGAATCAAATTAGAATACTGAGGCAAAGAGAATTTTTCTTAATTTCAATATTTTAAGGAGAAAATAATAAGTAATCAGTTCTTTATTAACAAAGAATGAATTCTGCCATCAATGAAAACATTTTTCCTTGAGGCTCCCAAATTTTAATGATTCTTTATTTTTTTAAATTGAAGTATAGTTCATTTACACTATTATAGTAGCTTTCATTTACACTATATAGTATAGTGATCCAAAATGTTTCCAGATGATACTCCGTTTATAGTTTTCATAAAATATTGGCTATATTCCCTGTGCTATACAATATATCCTTGTAGCTTATTTAGTTTACATGGTAGTACGTATTTCTTTCTCTCCTACCCTGATCTTGCCCCTTCTCACTGGTAACCACTAGCTTATTCCATATATCTATGAGCCTGTTTCTTTTCTGTTATATTTACTAGTTTTATTTTTCAGATTCCACATATAAGTGATAACATAAAAGTCTTTGTCTTTCTCGGTCTTATTTCATTAAGCACAATACCCTCCAGATCCATCCATGTTTGTGAAAATGCAAATTTTCATTCTCTTTGTGGCTAAGTGGTATTTCACTACATATAATCACATCTTCTATATCCATTCATCTGTTGATGGACACTTACATAGGTTCTGTATCTTTGCTACTGTAAATAATGCTGCTATGAACACTAGTGTTCAGGTAAAAAGATGATTCTTTAACCAAATGAATAAATGTGTCACTGGCTCCTTGTTATCTAAGAAGCTCTAACGTATATCTTTACAACAACCTTGCTAACCGACCGTTCATGCCAAGGGCGGAAGCTGGAAAGCTTCTTGTCATGAGAACCAACCAAAACTCAGTCTTAATTGAATCGCCAGTCTATGTCTGACGCAGGAAACAGCATGCTTGGGGCTGGTGCATGGGATGACCCACAGAGATGTCATGGGGAGGGAGGTGGGAGGGGGGTTCATGTTTGGGAACACATGTAAGAATTAAAGATTTTAAAATTAAAAAAAAAAAAAACAAAACTCAGTCTTAGTTTTTAACCAAAAATCTGGTTTCATTCATTCAGTGATCAAACAGCCAGGAGCACCCTGGTGTATCCAATAAGGCTGGAATGTTTGGGGGAATCCGAAAATAAAATGACACTGCAGCTGCAGTCTAATCAGAAAGCCAGGTTACCTGTATCCAAAGAGGAAACACGCTTCACAGGAAAAGCACCAGCCTTGAGTTAAAGTCCCAATTTCCAACTTCTGTCTTCAGCTACTATGGAATAACAGAACTACTCTTAACCTCTCACTGTAAGAAACTAGGTAGCCCGACTGGACAAAATACACGAAACAATTGCTCTCCTACACAGAGAAGCAGGCAACACAGGACTGTATCCCCTGGGAGTAGGGAAACAAATGAGATGAGCCTTACAACTACCCTAGCTTTCTGTCTGGAGGCAATCTCTAGACTGAAACTCAAACAGACTTGCTGAACTGAGACAGAGATGAGAGCTTTGGGAGGCTAAGGCAGCCATAAGCTGCAGTGCAGAAAAGGAGGGGCCTATGCTGAGGTGGTGGCAAGAATACACAGAAGAACTGTACAAAAACTATCTTCACGACCAAGATAATCATGATGGTGTGATCACTCACCTAGAGCCAAAGATCCTGGAATGTGAAGTAAGTGGGCCTTAGAAAGCATCACTGTGAACAAAGCTAGTGGAGGTGATGGAATTCCAGTGGAGCTATTTCAAATCTTGAAAGATGATGCTGTGAAAGTGCTGCACTCCATATGCCAGCAAATTTGGAAAACTCAGCAGTGGCCACAGGACTGGAAAAGGTCAGTTTTCATTCCAATTCCAAAGAAAGGCAATGCCAAAGAATGCTCAAACTACCGCACAATTGCACTCATCTCACATGCTAGTAAAGTAATGCTCAAAATTCTCCAAGCCAGGCTTCAGCAATATGTGAACCGTGAACTTCCAGATGTTCAAGTTGGTTTTAGAAAAGGCAGAGGAACCAGAGATCAAATTCCCAACATCCGCTGGATCATGGAAAAAGCAAGAGAGTTCCAGAAAAACATCTATTTCTGCTTTACTGATTATGCCAACGCATCTGACTGTCTGGATCACAATAAACTGTGGAAAATTCTGAAAGAGATGGGAATACCAGACCACCTGACCTGCCTCTTGAGAAACCTATACACAGGTCAGGAAGCAACAGTTAGAACTGGACATGGAACAACAGACTTCCAAATAGGAAAAGGAGTCCATCAAGGCTGTATATTGTCACCCTGCTTATTAAACTTCTATGCAGAGTACATCATGAGAAACGCTGGGCTGGAAGAAGCACAAGCTGGAATCAAGATTGCCGGGAGAAATATCAATAACCTCAGATATGCAGATGGCCACCACCCTTATGGCAGAAAGTGAAGAGGAACTAAAAAGCCTCTTGATGAAAGTGAAAGAGGAGAGTGAAAAAGCTGGCTTAAAGCTCAACATTCAGAAAACGAAGATCATGGCATCCAGTCCCATCACTCCACAGGAAATAGATGGGGCAATGGTGGAAACAGTGCCAGAGTTTATTTTGGGGGGCTCCAAAATCACTGCAGATGGTGATTGCAGCCATGAAATCAAAAGACGCTTACTCCTTGGAAGAAAAGTTATGACTAACCTAGATAGCATATTCAAAAGTAGAGACATTACTTTGCCAACAAAGGTCCGTCTAGTCAAGACTGTGGTTTTTCCAGTGGTCATGTATGGATGTGAGAGTTGGACTGTGAAGAAAGCTGAGCGCTGAAGAATTGATGCTTTTGAACTGTGGTGTTAGAGAAGACTCTTGAGAGTCCCTTGGACTGCAAGGAGATCCAACCAGTGTATTCACTGGAAGGACTGATGCTGAAGCTGAAACTCCAATACTTCGACCACCTGATGCGAAGAGCTGACTCATCTGAAAAGACCCTAATCCTGGGAAAGACTGAGGGAGGAGGAGAAGGGGATGGCAGAGGATGAGATGGTTGGATGGCATCACCGACTCAATGGACATGAGTTTGGGTAAACTCTGGGAGCTGGTAATACACAGGGAGGCCTGGCATGCTGCAGTCCATGGGGTCGCAAAGAGTTGGACACAACTGAGTGACTGAACTGATCTCCAATAAAAAATTACAAGGCTACCTGCAAAGAGGCAAGAAAACACTTCTTGAACATGAGAAAAATTTATCAATATAAACAAACCCAGAAATGACAGAAAAAAGGAACTATTACCACTGACAACTATGTGCAAATATTTAAAGCAAAAAGGGAATATAACAGAAACAGAAATGGACAACGCAAAAAGGAACCTCTAGAGATAAAAATATAATAGCTAAGATAAACATTTTACTGGATAGCATTAACAACATGTTAGACCTGAGTTTCCATTAGAAACTCAGGGGAATGAAGAAGCACAACTAAAAAGATGATGCAAAAATAATAATGAAATGAAATAGTAAAAAAAAAAAAGAATAACTTAAAAAAAAACAGGCAAGAAGAGAGGAATAAAGAACAGAATGGACAAACATTACATACAACAAAATGATAGATTCAAACTCAATTGGGGTAGGTAGCCTCTAAGACAATCCTCAATGATCCCAGCCTTTTGATATTTACGGTCTTAAACAATCCTCTCCCCTTGAGCAATCTGCTTCTAATCAATATAACAGAATACTGGAGTGGATAGCCTTTCCCTTCCCCAGGGGATCTTCCCAACCCAGGGATCGAACCTAGGCCTCCCTCACTGCAGGCAGATTCTTTACCAGCTGAGCCACAAGGGAAGCCCAAGAATACTATAATGGGTAGCCTATCCCTTTTCCAGCGGATCTTCCAGATCTGGGAATCGAACCGGGGTCTCCTGCATTGCAGGCGGATTCTTTACCAACTGAGCTATCAGGGAAGCCCATCAATATACCAGGACAATGTTAAGGAAATGTTGCAAAAAATTATCATTTTTGTCTTGCTAGCATTATTCGTACTGACTTTGTTAAAATAAGCTGCCATGTTGGAGAGGCAAGGAACTGAAGGTGGCCTCCAGCCAACAAGGAACTGAGGCACTTAGTCCAACAGCCCTCAAGGTACTGAATCTTGCCAAGAACAACTTAACTAAGGTTAGAAGTGGATCATTCCCCAGTTGAACCTTCAGATGAAACAGAGCCTTGCCTGAAACCTGACTACAGGCTTGTGAAGCAGAGGTACCAAGTTAAGCTGTGCCTGAATTCCTGATTCACAGAAACTGTTCAGATCATAAATGTGTCCTGTGTGAAACTGTTAAGGTACGAAGCAGTCTGTCACACAGCAATAGGTAACTAATACATCAGACATACCAATAATTACATTAAATGTAAATAATCTAAACATCACAAATGAAAGACAGAGATTGTCAGACTACATTTAAAAAAAAAGAAAATCCAGCTCTATGCTGCCTATAGGGCTCCCCCAGTGGCTCAGAGGGTAAAGCGGCTGCCTGCAATGAGGGAGACCCGGGATCGATTCCTGGGTCGGGAAGATCCCCTGGAGAAGGAAATGGCAACCCACTCCAGTTCTCTTGCCTAGAGAATCCCATGGAGGGAGGAGCCTGGTAGGCTACAGTCCACGGGGTTGCAAAGAGTCAGACACAACTGAGCAACAAACTACTACTACTATGCTGTCTATTAGAAACGTACTTTAAACACAAAGGTACAGGTGGGTTAAAGGTAAAAGCTCAGAAAGCATATATCATGAAATAATAAACATAAGAACTACTTTAAATAGTTTCAGAGTAACGGGTGAAGAAAACAAAAACCAAAGTTACTCTCTAAAGCCACTAGACTCTGAAATTCAGAGTTTAGGACTAAGTTCTTGGATTTCTTTAAATTTCAAATTTTTCAGTGCTAATTTTATTTGATTTGAGTACATTTAAATCCATTTATTTAGAAAACCCTCCATATTAAAATATTTGGGTGTCCAAATAAAACCTTGAAATTTTTGAAAGTGTAAGCATTTGTTTGTGTTGACGGTGGAGAAAACATTCAGCAGTCAAGCAAGCAGCTTCATAGAGAAGCTGTGTCTCTATGCACAAACAAATTTACAACTAGAGATTTCACTACTTTATCAGCAAGTTATTTAACCAAATTCCCTTTCTTTGAGAAAGAGACTATTTCACAGAAATAAAAAGTGAGAGTGGAAAAATCTACCTTTTAAAAGCGTATTAGAAAAGCAATACTTTCTCCTAAGAACACTGGGTCATCTAGTTAAAATATCAATTTTAATTCTAAGCTTGAGAAAAAAGATAACATGACCATGAATATCTTTTTCACTATATATATTTTATACCTCAATCAAGAGCCAAAAAATTCTTAAGTACATTCAATAATTATTGATGATCAATTACTAAGCATCTTTCTATTTCATTCCATTTTACTAAGGAGATCTCTTAAACATCCTGGGTTTCTTTTTTACTAATTTTAAGAAGCTTGATTAAGGTCACATTATCAATTTACTTCCTGTGTTTCATTTTTTTTTTTCCATTTTAAAGTTGTTTAAAACATTTTACAACCCTACAACAGACTCAGATATCATTTCATAAGCAATTTTTGATTGTGCATTAAAGGATTAACTCACTGAAAAGAAACATGCACAGGAGGAAACCAACCACACAAAGTCCCCCAATAACCCCGATCCTTCATATGTGAAATGCTGTTCACCCCTGGAATTTCATACATGCCACTTAGACTTCAGACCGGGACAACCGTGAGGCTATAGCATTTAAGGTCAACTATAAACCAAAGAAACCTAATTACCCATTTCCTTAAGTTGTCCAGCCTTCAAATCTCTTGGGTTCTGCCCTTCTCATTTATGTTTACCACTATTTTTTTTTTTAAAGAAATGCCTCATAATACACAATATATTAACAGAATTCGGATTAATTAAAAAACAATTTACAGATCTGTCCCCCCACCCTATGACCTTGAAGCATCATTTAAACAACTGCCATCACACCAAGAACATTCTACATCACTAGATCTGTTTCTGTTTTCATATATTTCAAAAGTCATTGTGAGACAAGTCATTATGTACATATTTTTAATACATACATTTGTTTTTTAAAAGATCACTTCTGAAATTAATTAATTTTGCTGTTAAATAATTGAGCTCATAAATGAAAGAATTTTAATTTAGAGACGTGATTATGACATAGATTTCCTGGAATCAAAACAAAAAAGAAAAAAATTTAAGAGACAACTCAGAGCAAGAACTCTCTTTAAACATAACAAATAACTGTTTTATTACTTCAAAATACCAAAAGTCTTCTGTACAGTACTTATCATATACAATCAGACGGCTTGAAAGAGTCTCAGCAATCATATCTACTATCTTAATCTCTTCAGAACAACTATGTAAGAAAAAGAAAAATCTATAAATCAGTCCTTGATGACAGAGGGTTTGTTTAGGAGTTTACCAAATGGAATGACCCTACTGGAATTCCTTCAAGCGGCCTGTGAAAATGTCAGAACGGAGTCTGTTTTGGAGGTCATAGTCCCTAGAGAGCTCTGAGTTTTGGCCTGTTTGTCTTTTCACATGCTTTAATATTTGAAAGTCATTCCTTGCAGACACTGACTGATGCCCAGGGAATGCTAGGATTGTGGGAACTGGCAGTACCAACAAGGGAGACAAACTTCATGGGAAATGCGTGCCTACTACATTCGCCTGCTTAGCTCCCACAACATAAGTGCTCTTCAATTGTTATGTAGGTACACAGCGAAACATTCAAAAACTGCATGTCATTTTGACATTTTTAAAAAGAAATATGTATGCAAATGGGGGCCAAAATTACTGGGACTATTGCAAGAAACAGTAAGGTATCAAACACCATGGTGGAACCCTGAAAAACTGTATTTCCCAAGTATGAATTTAAATACTATATCCTTAAAATAAACACAATAATAATGAATAGTTATAAAGTGCTAATTACACGACCATGTTGTTCTAAATACTTGACTTATATGAACTGATTCAACCCTCAGAGCAACCCCCGTAAGGTGGGTACTATATGGTTCTTATTTTACAGAGGAGGAAACTGAGGCAAAAAGTAGACAATTAATTCATCTCAGTTCACACGGCTAGTCACGGTGAACCAGACGGGATGGCTCCAGAGTTGGTGTCCTTACCCACTGTGCATGCTTCACCACTGCTTATTTCATGGTTTTTTACTTTAAGATCAAGCATGCAAGGCTGGGTGCCTATGGCATGTTCTCAGTACTTACCCTGTGTCATGTACATGGAGCGACCATCAGTGCTTTACTTCATTCAAGCCTCCAGTAACTTGGGCTGTACACCTAACTGACTCCTATTTACAGATGACAGACACATGCTTGTGTGCCCTCAGACCACATGTCTAGTGCCACAGAGCAGGCTTATCTCTGCACTCGCTCTTTAAAATTAGGTTCTTCTTCCTCCCAGTTATCTGAGAGAATCATCTCTAAATTAATTTCTTTAGCTGAGGGAACTACTTTGAAAGATCTATGAGTCTAACAATTTTATGAGAATTTCCTACTGAACTGCCAACACTGTACTAGAAGCCTAAGATCTAAGAATTATTTACAGTGGGAGACACAATGATCAGTCAATAAATATTTTCTAATAATAAAAAGTAAACCCATTTCTACTCTTGAAATACTAATTTCTTTTAATATTTTGGGAAAGCTGAGCATTCTGATATGGCAAACTTTTCTCTTATATAGTATATGATGGCTGCTCTAATCGATACATTTCTAAACTGCTGTGTCAGGAACAAGGATTGTCAAAGAATGTCTCCTATTTTGTAGCGATAAATCTCAATTCTTCAGAGTACTGAAAAATTCTAACATTTGTCAGTTTTTAAACTTAACTTATAAGAACCAAAGGCAAAAACGCTGTGATCAGACTTTACTAAACACAGAGGTCATAGATCAAAAATTTAAGTTAGTGAAACAGATACCCAACGATTAGCATTTTCTTAATAAAAACAACAACATAAGCAACCAGAAAAGGACATGAATGATTTGGGTTTAATATAAAGTTAAAATATTGTCTTTTAATTGAGTCTGATCCTGTTATAAAAATGTTCACACATACCTGCCAACCCTTGAAAACCATGAACAGAATGACACTGCATATTCCACATTAGATGTAATCTTTTTAGGATAACACAAATTGAGCCAATTTCTCTTTCCTTTTAAACATGGGGGAAGGGGAGTCTGACTAACTGAATGAGCTGGCATGTATGTTTAATAATACATCTATGAGGAATGTATTAAAGACAGTGACATTACTAATTCGTATCTATGGAAAATTCCATTGGTTAACTGAGATGGAAGTTATCTTCCATTCTTTCTGTTTCTGCTGCCCAATGAACAGCACAAGGCAAAAGTGATAGATGAGATATAAGAACACACGATGTAACAAGGAAGGGCAGCCAGAGAAGACACATGGGCTGAAAGCTGCCATATGAATATTACAATTACAACGGGCATAACCGCAACACAGAGAGCTCGAGACTTACCCATGCTCACAGACTGAGTCAGCAGAGGAGGCTGGAGTCCTGACTCCCAAAAGACTATACTTCCTGTTAATAACAGTGAGGGCAGCAGGTGAGGGTAGCCAGCAGTATGGATTAATGTAAAGGAGTTAGATAAACACTGGGTAGGATACTTGCTAATTAGTCTGGGTGATTATTAACTATAAACCAAAGAGAAAATTACAGTTCATTTGTTACTCCAACATATTTGCCCTTTTGCTTTCTTTCACAATAATACTTCATTACTGATGCCTTAAAATAAAATATAATAACAAAGAAAAAAATCATAGGTCACTTTTTTCTAGTATACTCTGTATATTTATCAGGTTATGGTAGAGAGCAGGCATCCCTTATCTACCCTTTCTCTACCTTTGTAGCTAGAGGAGGTCCCTACGGTTGGATTAGGGTCAGACCTAAGTGAGAAGAACCCTGACTTAACTTCAACAAAGTCTCTCAGCCCAGCAAAATGTCTGATTATAAACTATTCAATACCAAGTAGCCTTGAAAGGCCTAAGTAGATAGGGAATTATAACTGAGTAACATTTATTAACTAATCATTCATATTACATATGTTCTTTTTAAAAATTGCATTCTGAGGGACAGGAGAGAGACTGTTTCTCAATAAATTGATTCAGTTTATTCACTGCTCCAGTGACTAATATATATCATATGGTGGACTCTAGTTTTACAAAAATTATCAAACCTATATAAGAAAAAAATGTACTTACATGACTCTAGGAAAGTCTTGTAAAAATCTTACATAAATGTGGCTTAAGATAATGATGTCTCATACTGGATTAAACTGCTAATTACTATTATGTTCTAAAGCTTACTTATAATAAATGTTAACTGTTGACATTTCAAAGGAATTTTTGCAAGAGGACACAATTTTTAAGACTGGAAGAATAACTCAAAATGAGGCTTCAAGGGCACTGTAACTGGGGCCTGTTGTCTTGTTGATGTGTTTCTGAAACTGTAGTAAGCCTCACCCATCCCCTCAGTGATAATGATGACTAAAGCACTCCTAAGTTAGTGTTCTGACACTGCCGCTACAAACGGAGGCTGTGAGCTCATGTCCAGCCTCCACCCTCCCTCGATGTATGCTTTGTCTGGGTGTGTCCAGCAATGCACTGAAGCAAACGAAACTCTCAGTAACAGCAAAACTATCCAAATAAGAAATCCACAGTAGAAAAAGGAAGGTGGACAGGGTTACAGGTGCTTATTTATACTGTGAAACAAAATATGCTATTTAATAGGAGACTTTATAAAGACCATTGTGAAAGAGAGGACCTCACCCTTAAGCTACTTACATGGTTTCCTTTTCATTTTGAAGGCTCCAAGAAATCGTCACAAACAAAAAGAATGAGAGCTGCCACAATTAATCAAGAATTTCATTTGCAGCTGCCCAGAAGTTTATAGCTAACTTTAAAACCTTTAATTGTGTTTAGTTTACATCCTAAAGACTAATTTTAAAAATATAATAAAAACTAAGGAAAATTACAGTTACAGAGTACATATCTGTCTTAGTCCAAGTACTCCTCAGTAACTCTTGAGAGTCGGAAGAGAAATCTATCTAAATGTATCAGAATGTTTATCAATATCCTTGAGAATTATTTCAAATATTGAAGAACCTAAATATGTTAATTATAAAGTCAATGACAAAATAATTTTACATAAAATTATTCATTTCTATTACCTCTAGTTATAGAAAGGGAAAGCAAGAATCCTACAGTTTCACGTCTTGGCTACTCAGCATCCAATTATTTTGTTCCCAGTTGTTACACTATGAGAATTTCATGTCTCACTGTTTGCTCCAGAGAAAAATAGAACTATCTTCTCTTTCATCAACCTTTACTAGTCCATATCAGCTGGTGCATAGTCTACAAAACAGGGTTTTACACAAGACAAATCCTGAGCACCTTTGAGCTCTTCCAAACACCTAGACTGACAGTAAAGTCTAAAGGTTAATGAGGTGTGGGGAATTGTTTTCAAAGTAAAACCCATAGAAAAGATAAGCTGTGAACATATACAACTTATTTTCTATGGTATAAAGCACGCAATTTCCTTTGGCTGGGCTCCATGCAAAGTTCAGACTGTTTGCCTGTGTTGAATCCAATGTAAAGAGCCACCTTGAATTCCTTGCATGTAAGAAACTTTGGAATAAATTATTTTCTCTCTAATAACAAAATTAATAAAAATCAATTTCTCTCTGTAACAGAACAAGCAAAGTCTAAAACTGTTCAGTGTGACCCATTTAACAGATGGAAAATCTTTAAAAAAAGTTCTCAAGATGGGCCCACAAGCTCAAAGACCTAATAAGTGCAGTAACCAATGATACCAAAGTTTAAAGTAAGAATAACAAATAAGTCACTCTTCTCTATGAAGGCCTAAAACACGGGACTATTTAGTAGTACATACAGTTTCAAAAAGCCTGCTAATACAGAAAGGGAAAGGTGGCAGATACTCATTTTCCCAGTACGTGATACTGACAGGTGGCCTGTGGGATGTCTACAGTCATGTTAACATGATGAGATCTTCAGAGACGTGCAAAGAAGTCCTAAAATCAGGAACTCTTTATGAGGGGGGAATCTATGTCAACTTATTGGTTTACTCTGTGATAATGCTGGTAGTGAGCTAAAAGCTTAAGTTCACCAACCAGCACACTTATCAGTCTTAAATGACCTCATGAATGAAAAGCTTCTTCCTCATGGTCTCAGCTAAGTGTGGGCACAGACAAAGAGCTGTAGCTCTTTCAGGTATGTTGTTTCCATCTATTCTGCCTTTCCCTGCTTTTATAAGTGAAATTCACCTTAGAGCACCTAAGGCTTTCTTTTATAAACAATAAAAGAACTAACTTTCCCTCTGACTGAAAACCCTCTTTTTCTCAGTGTTAACCATGGAAACGTTAACATGTTAACGTTAAATGTTAACATGTTAAATGTTAACATGGAAACGTGAAAATGGATCTATTATGTATATATTATGTCAAAACAGAGCTCAATTTTCCTGTGTATGCAGACTCTGAGAGACAGGGGAGTCTGGCATGCTGCAGTTCATGGGGTCCCAAGAAGTTAGGCATGACTTAGCAACTGAACAACATGCATTGTTTTAGTAAAGGTACATTATTTAGTAAAAATATATCTACTTTCCTTTATGGAAGACTGTCCTGTTGGGAAGAGTTAATTGCCTAAACGCTACACTTACTGCTGAAATGCCATTAACTTGAGATATTTTGCCACATTCAAGGGTAAAGGAAAGCCCTAGCTTACCTTTACTAAACATCTTTCATATTTACCCCAGCAGTGGGAATATTCTGTCACTCCACTACCACTGCCAATGTCAGTGTTAATCAAAAATAAGAGACGATCCTAGACTTATTACTGTACTTCGGTATCAACTCCATTTTCCTTATAAAGTTTATTTACAAACTATTTAGTGATACAATCTGTCTACATACCAACCCCAAACTGAAATATCTTCATTTCCTCTCCAAAAGAAAAGTAATTCTAACATGCAAAATTCAAAAGCTTAGCAAACAACAATAAAACATAATCACACACACAAAAAATCTATATTTGATTATTTCAAAATATCTAAACGTACTTTGCTACGTATGCTAAAGTCGCTTGAGTTGTCTCCGACTCTTTGCAACCCTATGGACTGTAGCCTGCCACGCTCCTCTGTCCGTGGGATTCTCCAAACAAAAATACTGGAGTGGGTTGCCATGCCCTCCCCCAGGGATCTTCCCAACCCAGGGATAGAAGCCGCATCTCCTATGTCTCCTGCACTGGCAGGGCTCTACCACCAGCGCCACCTGGGAAGCCCAATATAGTACTTCCTATTAATTAATTTTGAGGCTAACATCTACATTTTGTACTTGATATGATTTAAAGATGGCATTAAGAAGACCTAAAAAGATGAAGAATAAACACTAAAAAATCACCAAAGTAAGAAAGGTATGGTTTTTCCAACTATAGGTTGTTTAATGTGGATCTACTCTTCACATTCCCGTATCCAAAAACCTGTACTTTTGACAGCTGTACAACAATTCATTTACGTCTTGGAAGGTATATGCAAATTAGGCTAACATCTCATAAGCTTGAAATTAGAGTATAATATGCCTGAATATAAGGTAAGATTTTTAACTTTCTGAAGTCACATATTAAGAAAGAGGAGACTGTCTATATTTGAGTCCTTACACAGTGTATAATGAGATGCTCTTTAATTTACTTAATCTTGAACAAAAAAGCACTTGAGGAAAATGCATTAGCTTAAAAATCAACTTCCTTAGAAGCTAGTTTTAGTCTGTTTATAGAAATGTTTTAATAGAATCAGGGGAAAAAAGGAAGAACAGAACCAACACATTATTTCCAGATAACCTTAAAATGAAGTGTTGGCTGTTGTTACAAAGAAAGAAGATTTTCAGACGCTGCTTTTAAAAAGGTAGTCAAATACCATTCTCTCAGAAAGGACACAAGTAAGAGCAATTAATTCTGGAGAAGTAACTGGGTAGCTGAGGGACAAGACCAGGAGAGTAACTGACTTTTCACTGTGTAGTCATTGGTATCCCCTACATTTTAAACCAGTTACATGTATTACCTACTCAGGAAAAAAAAAAAAAAAAAAAAAAGATGATTAAATTCTATAACAGAAATTACAGGCTCATAAAATGTTATGATCAACTGCAAATCAAACATGAGTGATTATAAATACAACACTGCAGGACACATGAAAAACAGCCCCACTGTTCTGTGAATGGTACTTGCGGTTTAGACATAAAACCTTCAGTGTCAGATCGTGCATGAATCTTAAAAACCGGTGTAACTCAAACGAGAGAGACACAAACGAAGATGCACCCTGGATTTCAGTGCTGCACGAATGATGCAGGGGGGTTCCTACTGATGATAAAAACACCACACAAACACACAGAGTTTAGGCAAGATGATTTTACGAAATATGAGTGTGGATAAAGCAAATTCTCTATATTATTGCCCTGCTTCATAATATGTGGTGTTAATTATATACATGTAACTAAATTAATGAATTCAAATTTCTACCATTTCATCTCCCTCACTCTAAAACTTTATAAGGGGAAAACCAGCTCATATCTGGGGCTTACCTTATGTTCAGGCATAAATATTCAAGAGAACACTCTTGCAAGGGAATGCAGCAAGCTGCATCAAGTAAAATTCCCACAAAGCAAAAACTTTCCCCTTAAACCTCCCTCCTCTGCTACATATGACTATTTTCTTGAGCAACTGTGTATTACTGAAATTTTATACAAGTTCAATTCATTTTGGGGTTTTTTGAGGGAAATAATTTGAATATGATACTGGTCTAAGTATACTGTGTAAATGTGGTCAATTTAGTCATGTTTCAGTAAATGTGGTTATATTCTACCCTACTGTCTAAGACAAAGCTAGGCTCCTAAATGATTGAAGGTTCTAAAGCAATTACCACCTAACCATAGCCTCCAGACAGCTTTGACAGGCCTGAGCAAGACGTTGCTTTATACCAACTGCACAGACAAGGGTTGTGCCCAATACACATCAGATATCTTGTTGGAAGGGAAAATAAGGACACTCCACCCAAAATCAGGTACTGAAGAGCTGAGAATAGCAGTGTCTTAAACCCATTTTCCTGAATAAGAAAAGGCCATTATTTGAAAAGGATCAGGAAACACTTAGAACCCAGAAAGATATAACAAGATACATACAGAAGTGCTCCACAGGGCAAGTTTTATTTCTTCTGGCTTTTAATTAAAATACACATTTGAGAATGGAAGATTCATGAGAACTATGGAAGTGTGGCAAATCCAGTTGAAATTCTTAATTCTGCCCTTTGATATATACGCTTAGTGAGTTTGTAAATTTTAACACTTTGTTAGTTTTTA
This sequence comes from Ovis aries, assembly GCF_016772045.2. NCBI lineage: Eukaryota > Metazoa > Chordata > Mammalia > Artiodactyla > Bovidae > Ovis > Ovis aries. The sequence goes on along the minus strand of NC_056077.1, from coordinate 13,560,832 downwards.
TGTTTTAAGTATTATAAAGCAGATGTATCTCATCTATCTCTCTTCATTTTTGTTAAAAAACTGACAGTACTGTGCCTTCTGGAGACTCCAGAAAGTCTTTGATTAATCAAGAGAATTTTCGGAACAGGTAACAAAGAACAGAAACTATTCATTTTGTATACAAGTATGAGCCAGCTGAAGACTGAGAATACAGCCATATCCTATCCTCGTTAATATAAAAAATACTCAAGAAATTCTTACTTTCTTAGTGATCACTGAGAGCGCAAATGCTGGCAATTCTAGTTAAGGTGCAGCACACTGGAGACAGGGAACACGGCAGGAGAATCTAGTCAAGTCCAGTCTATCTCCCTGGAGTCAGCACAGAAAGCTGCTTTCCAATGCTACACTAGCCTGAGACCTTCTGCTTGTGCTAAAGTGGTTGAACCTAAAACTTATTTCCAAAGATAATGTTACTACTAGAGATGCTGGGGAAATGATGAAAGAACTGAATGGCACGTGAAACCCTGGCTGTTACTCAAAACCAGCCAGCACCCCTCAGAGGTTCTCTCCTCAGGAACAGGCTGCTCAGTGGAACTGACCAACAAATTACTACCAGAGGGTACATTGGCTCACAAAAAGGCAAGCTCCCATGCACACACTGAACTCACCATTCTTCCTTTCGTTAAGAGGAGGCAGGTGCTGACTGGACTGCAAGGAGAGTTCCTGGAATTCGTGGGCAACGGCTTCACTTTGAGGACTTGGAGCGAGATGGGCTAAAGGTCCCAGCTCATCCTCGGTGTCCAGTGCCCCTGTGTGATCCATTGTGTCCCTGCCACCAGCAGCAGCTGGTATGAGACGCCTCTTAAATGTGGTCTGCTGGAGAGACTGACAAAATAAAGAACGTGTGAATAGATGGTACATTTCTTTTTCTGATTTGCACAAAAGTATTAAAATGGGAACCCTGAGTTCTCGTCGTTTCACTGCTGTGTGGCAACTGCCATTCCTTTTCCTCTCTTTGGATTCAGGTTCCTTGTCCAACATACAGGAATAATATACCTCCCATTTTATAACATGTTTACCTACGTAAATAAATACAGAAAGGTATTTTGCATACTTTTTAATCTATGCATCAAAGGAAGTTACAGCTATTGGTGTTAATACTTAAGTCCACATTCCCAGCAACCAGCAATGTTTCAGATAAAGACTCCTCCATCAGCCTAGGTCTCAGAGTGAGAACAGAGAACACAACTCTCAGCCAACCCACAATAGACATACAGTTCACAGCAAAGAGACAAAACTTTAAGTTAGTGAGATTTGGGATTATTTACTATCATAGCATAACTTGGCTCATTCTGACTAATACAGAAACTCGGGAACAGAAGTACCGAAGCCACAATTAAAACCCTAAATATGTTACACTGGCTTAGGGGCTGGGCAGCAGGCAAAAAGAAAACTGCAGAGAAAGCTGAAAGCTAAAAGGATGATGGTCCGTATCAAGTGATGGCAAAGCATCTGATAGGCTGCCTGCTTAGTAGCATCCTGAATCAGTGTGTTCATCCACTCTCCTATTGATGGACATCTGAGTTAATTCCAGTGTTTGACTCTTACAAATTAAGATGCAATCAATGTTCTTATATGTATAGATGCTTTCACTTATCTTCGATAAATAGCAGTGAAAGGCTAGATTGTATGGCAGCTGCATATATAAATTTTAAAGAAACTAACAAACTATTTTTCAAAATAGCTGTGCCACTGTGCATTCCTACCAGCAGTGAGGAAAATTCTAGTTGGTCTACATCCTTGCCAACACTTGGTTATGGCCAGTTTTAAAATTTTTACTTTTTTTAATTGGTGTGTAGTGGTATCTTGTTTTAATTTGCATTTCCCTAATGATGTTGAGCATATTTCAATGTGCTTATTTGTCATCTGTATATCTTCTTCAGGTAAGTATCTGAACAAATCTTCAGCTAATTTTTAAATAGATGGTTTTATTTTCTTATTATTGTTTCAAGAACTCTTTACATATTCTGGACAAAAGTTCTTTATCAGACATGTGACTTGTAAACATAGGCATACTTTGTTTTATTATGCTTTACTTGATTCCACTTTGCAGATACTACATTTAAAAACAAAAAAACAAATCTTGAAAAGTTTATGACAACCCTGCATCAGGCAAGTCTATTGACACCATTTTTCCAACAGCATTTGCTCACTCTGTGGTGCTGGCAATTCTTGAAACATTTCAAACTTCTTTATCATTAAATTTGTTATGGTGGTCTATGGTCAGTGATCTTCAGTATCACTGCTGAAACTATTCGGGATGCCACATAAGACGGCCACCTTCACTGATAAATGTTATGCATTCTGATGGCTTTAGCAATGGCCATTGCCCGTCTCTCTCTCTCTCTCTCTCTCTGGGCCTCCCTATTCCCCAGTATACAGCAATACTGAAGTGAGGCCCATTAGTCTAATTTCAATACGCTGATAGGTTTATCAGAGCTTTCCTTTCAAGGAGCAAACGTTTCATGGCTGCAGTCACCATCCTCAGTGATTCTGGAACCCAAGAAATTAAAATCTGTCACTGTTTCCACTTTTCACTGTCTATTTGCCATGAAGCAATGGGACTAGATGCCAAGATCTTAGTTTTTTGAATGCTAAATTTTAAGCCAGTTTTTCACTCTCCTTTCACCTTCATCAAGAGGCTCTTTAGTTCCTCTTCACTTTCTGCCATTAGAGTGGTGTCATCTGCATATCTGAGGTTATTGATATTTCTCCCAGCAATCTTGATTACTGCTTGTGATTCATCCAGCCTGGTATTTTGCATTGATGTACTCTGTACTGAAGTTCAATAAGCAGGATGACAATATTCAGCCTTGACATACTCCTTTTCCAATTTTGAGCCAGTCTGTTGCTCCATGTAAGGTTCTAACTGTTCCCTCTTGACCTGCATACAGGTTTCTCAGGAACAGATCTTTTTTTGGAATTCCTTTTCTATGGGAAAATCCAACGAATGTTGGCAATTTGATCTCTGATTCCTCTGCCTTTTCTAACTTCAGTTTGTACACCTGGAAGTTTTGGGTTCACACACTGCTAAAGCCTAGCTTGAAGGATTTTAAGCATTACCTTGCTAGCAAGTGAAATGAGCACAAATCTACGGCAGTTTCAACAGTCTTTGGCATTGCTCTTCTTTTAGATTGGAATGAAAACTGACCTTTTCCAGTCCTATGGAAAATACTTATTACTAAAATATCCTACTAGCAATTGCCATCTGTTCTTCCCCAGAAGTATATTGGGCACCTTCCAACGTGTGGGGACCATCTTCTGATATTATCTTTTTGTCTTTTCGTGCTGTTCATGGGGTTCTCCAAGCAAGAATACTGGAGTGGGTTGCCATTTCCTCCTACAGTGGACCATACTTTGCCAGAACTCTTCATCGTGACTCATCCATCTTGGGTGGTTCTACATGGCATGGCTCAAAGCTTCACTGAGTTATGCAAGCCCCTTCACCACAACAAGGCTGTGATCCATGAAGGTGTTCTTGAAAGAAAACCTATGACAAAGCCTAGACAGTGTATTAAAAAGCAGAGATATTGCTTTGCTGACAAAGATCCGCACAGTCAAAGTTATGGTTTTTCCAGTAGTCATATACGAGTGTGACAGCTGGATTATAAAGAATGCTGAACACTAAAGAATTGATCCTTTTGAACTGTGGTGCTGGAGAAGACTCTTGAGAGTCCCTTAGACAGCAAGGGGATCAAACCAGTCCATCCTAAAGGAAATCAACCCTGAATATTCATTGGAAGGACTGATGCTGAAGCTCCAATACTCTGGCCACCTGAGGTGAAGAGGTGACTCACTGGGAAAGACCCTGATGCTGGGAAAGATTGAGGGCAGGAAGAGAAGGGGACGACAGAGGATGAGATGTTGTATGGCATCATTGACTTGATGGACATGAGTCTGAGCAAACTCCAGGAAACAGTAAAAGACAAGGAAGGCTGGTGTACTGAAGTCCGTGGGGTGGCAGAGTCAGACATGACTTAAGAGACCGAACACAACAACAAAAATTTTTATTACGATATATCAACTGTCTTTTCACTCATAATGCTATTACACATGTAATGAACTACGGTATGGTGTAAAGTTATATATACACTGGGAAACCCAAATTTCTGTGGCTTGCTTTACTGCGGTATTTGCTTTACCACAGTGGTCTGGAACTAAACCTGCAATGTTGTTGAGGTATGCCTGTATTCTCCCCTGGTCTATGGCTTATCTTTTTGCGTTCTTAACAGTGCTTTGTAGAGAACAGATGTTTTTAACTTTATGAAGCCAAATTTATCAATTTTTTCTTTTATGTATCACATAAAAATCTTTGATTAACCCAAGATCACAAAGATGATCTCCGATGTTTTCTTCTAGATGTTTTATGGTTTAAGATTTTACATTTAAGTCCATGATCCACTTTGAGTTAACTTTTATATCTGCTACGATATATGAATTACAACTTTTTGTTTCTGGGATAAGGTATCTTTTTGTTCCAGCACCATTTGTTGAAAAGGTTATCTTTTCTCCACTGAACTGTCTCTGCACCTTTGCTGCAAGCCAACTGACCATGGACATGCAGATCCACCTCTTGACACACTGTATATTAAAAGAGTTCCCAAAAAGGAGAGACCCATAGAGGAGGAGGTTCTAAATTCTGTGTATAAACTGCCCACTTCTCTGGCTGACGCCTAAATTATGCACATGCAGGACAAACTTCTAACTCCTTTTATTAAAGCAAAAAGGAAAGAGCTGAGATTTTACCTGCTGCTCACCATTGGAAAGATAACAGTTTGCAAAAGTGAGTTTAGCAAAGTTAATGGCCTCCTAAAATAAAATAATACTGTAAGAGGGAACCTTATTCTAGAGAATCCAGAGTCTCCACAACTGTCCATCCAGAATTCCATACCCAACAAAAATACCGTTTAATAATGAAGGCAAAATCGTCACCAGGAGACACACACTACAAGAAATGCTAAAAGAATTTCTTCAGGCTGAAGGGAAGTAATACCACATAGAAACTTGGATCTCAGCAATGAAAAGCATCAGAGGTGGTAAACAGGTAGATAAATATACTAGTTTTTTCCTCTTGATTTCCTTAATATTACCTTTCTAAGTAAAAATTATAACACTGTGTTATTGGGTTTATAAAGTATGTAGATGTAACATATATGACAATTATACTATAAAAGATGGGGGAGGGATAATCACATTACTGCAGTTTTATATTTCTATATACATTATAAGGAAGTTGTATGATTTTAATTTGAAACAGACTGAGAAGTTAAGGTTGTATATTATAATTTCTGGAAAAACCATTAAAAAATTTAAAAACCCAGTTTTAGCCAATAGGAATATAAAAAGCCAATAGGAATATTAAAAAAGGAATTTACATAATACTCACTTAATTTAAGAAAGAACAGAGAAACAAGAAAGAGATGGGACAAACAAAAGCAAACAGTAAAACAGCAGACCTAAATTCAGCTTTCTCGATAATGATATTAAATGTAAATGAACTAATAAACAATGACTAAGAACAAGATTGACAAAATGGACTTTTCAAAGTCTAAAAATGTAGAAATGTCACTTTTAAATATGAAAACAAATATAGGGTGCAAGTATATAGACAGAAAAAGACAGGTCATCAACAAAATGCCCAGAAAGGCTGGAATAACTACATTCACATCAATTAAAGCAGATCTCAAAAGGATGTGTTAGGGGGGGTTCACGATGGAGAACACATGTACACCCATGGCTGATTCATGTAAATGTATGGCAAAACCCAGTACAATATTGTAAAGTAATTAGCCTCCAATTAAAATAAATAAATTAAAATATATAAAGTTTTTTAAAAAGGATGTGCTGCAGCAGCAGCAGGTAGGTGAATTTGCATATAAAATGACTTATTTTGCTATGAAATAATAAAATGACTCAGAATTTTTCCAAATTATGAATTTTCATTCCAAATTATTTATATAAAATAAGATCTATTAATAGCAAATTAATTCTAAGACACAAGTACCATAATGCCCTTTTAATGGCAAGATGTACAAACTCTGAACATTAGCACTAATGATTTGGAAAATTCTTTAAACATAAAGTTTTAAAATATTTCCATGCACTATTATCTGCTCCTCATAGTAAACTTTTTTTTTCAAACTTATTATATCTTGACATTATGCTCACCTTAAACTCCCACACATTCCTCCAAATTAAGAAAATTATAAGTTAAAATCTTAACAAAATGTAGCAAAAGAAAAAGTGTTCAAAAATTTTAACTTAATATTCCCAAACATTTTTGATGGAGTACATACTCTTTCTATTCTGAAATTCTAGTACCAAATTTGCAGGATGTCATCTAATGTCTACTTAAACGGTTGATAATTTTCATTTGAAAGTGAAATCCGATATCATAAATAAAGAAATATTCTCTGTCCAACAGTATCTAATTGAGATGTGAAAGAAATGGCATTAGAATGAATTCTTTCATTGGGTTATAATCTATTAATTGTTATGAAAGTAAAGCAATCATTCCACTTTAATAAGACAAACTGTGATAAAATAATAATTTGTCTAGAACTGACAGAATGAATGAGCATGGAGTTTATATCTGACATATCCTAACGCATAACTTTATTCCAAAATGAAACTAATTCAACATTTATCCAATACCAGGTCAAAGCACACACAATACTAGGAAGATCAAGCTGGGATATGGCTTCTGCTCTCAAAAGCCAAACCTCTTCATACTACACCAGAGACAGAGAAAATAATACAGGAAAAAAAAAAGAGGCATCACTCTCATATGTTCATCTATCGATTCACTCAAATCTTTTTTTCTCAATGGAGTCAAAGTAACACCAATAATGATCTAATTCAGTTCAGTCGCTCAGTCGTGCCCAACTCTTTGCGACCCCATGAATTGCAGCACGCCAGGCCTCCCTGTCCATCACCAACTCCCAGAGTTCACTCAGACTCACGTCCATTGAGTCAGTGATGCCATCCAGCCATCTCATCCTCTGTCGTCCCCTTCTTCTCCTGACCCCAATCCCTCCCAGCATCAGAGTCTTTTCCAATGAGTCAACTCTTCGCATGAGGTGGCCAAAGTACTGGAGTTTCAGCTTTAGCATCATTTCTTCCAAAGAAATCCCAGGGCTGATCTCCTTCAGAATGGACTGGTTGGATCTCCTTGCAGTCCAAGGGACTCTAAAGAGTCTTCTCCAACACCACAGTTCAAAAGCATCAATTCTTCAGCGCTCAGCCTTCCTCACAGTCCAACTCTCACATCCATACATGACTACTGCAAAAACCATAGCCTTGACTAGATGGACCTTAGTCGGCAAAGTAACGTCTCTGCTTTTGAATATGCTATCTAGGTTGGTCATAACTTTTCTTCCAAGGAGTAAGCGTCTTAATTTCATGGCTGCAGTCACCATCTGCAGTGATTTTGGAGCCCAGAAAAATGAAGTCTGACACTGTTTCCACTGTTTCCCCATCTATTTCCCATGAAGTGATGGGACCGGATGCCATAAAGATGCTGGGCTAAGGTAGTTCCCAAATCAGTGCTAACATACGTTTTGAATCAAGCGAAGTCCAAAGTCAAATCTCTCTTCATTGTACCTTATTGCTCATAATGACTAATTCAAATGAAAGATTATAAGTAGTATATAATCACTGCTATATAAAAGAAATGCGAAATAATAAAGGGTTCAAAGAATATTAAACTTCAGAAGTTTAATATATAATCAGCCAAATGCAGACAGGTAGAATATCCAAATACATTCAACAACAAAAAAATGTTTTATCAACAGCAAACTGTTGTCTCTGCCCTTTAAGTTCAGTCGCTCAGTCGTGTCCGACTCTTTCCGACCCCATGAATCGCAGCACGCCAGGCCTCCCTGTCCATCACCGTCTCCCGGAGTTCACTCAGACTCATGTCCATCGAGTCCGTGATGCCATCCAGCCATCTCATCCTCGGTTGTCCCCTTCTCCTCCTGCCCCCAATCCCTCCCAGCATCAGAGTCTTTTTAATGAGTCAAAGCAGCCCCAAGTTACAAACATTAGGGAAACATCTGGCTAATAGACAGCAAAAATAAATTTCTAAACTCAAATAAGATAAAACTTGGATCAAGAAGTTCAAAGACAAAGTTGACCAAAAAGTAATCTCTGCATTAGAAGAGTATTTACTATGGGGTCTTATGATCAAACAAATTGAAATTTTCATATCAAATGACTTCTGAGAAACACAATTTTGAGTCATCGTACTGGTTAAGTTAGCGGTAGTAACCCTGGGTTATTTTATGCTATCAATTTTTCCTTGAAAGCTCCTGGTGGCAATCTGCTAAACATGCAATGTTAAGAGCTCAACATTTATCTACAAATATAAGAACATATATATATACAGTTGCCGTCAACTGTATCTGTGAAGATGTTTTCTAAATATTATGCTGCTGTTTCTATACTGTTAAATTCCTTAATGTTAAACGTTAAATTCCTTAATGTTATCAAGAATTTAGGATCAAGTCTGTTTACATTTTTGTATAAGTAACATTCACCTTTCAGTTTTATAACCGAGGAAAAAAAGAACCACAAAAAAGAACATTTTATCCCATCTGTCCATAGTCACTTTTAGCAATTAGGATGAAACCAAAAAATCAGAGTTCTAAAAGCACATTTTTCAATACAAATATTACTTCACTACATATTGTTTTCATTAACTCTTACCATGAAAAGTATTTCCCTTATTTTTTCTAATTTAATTCCTGTTTTGATCACTTGAATGCATTTATATTTTCAGACTATACAAGTTTGCAGAATAACAACATTTTAGCTGAAAGGTATCTTAGAATCTGTCTAGTATAAGTGCTTTTCAATCTTCTTCACAATATGGTAATCATTTGAGTAACTTAAAATTCCTAATAGGTAGGATAAAGGAGAGGGTCTCTAGAGATTTTGACACAACTGCTTGAATAGAGTGATTCTAATGTGTAGCCAGTGCTGACAATCACTGATCTAGTGGAACTCCCTAATTTTAAAGACAGGATAAATCATTTGCCCAATGATTGAGACGAGAGGTCAGAAGCAAATTATTATAGTATGTGTAAAAAACAATAGAATACAAGTAGGTACAAAGTGCTGTGGAAACCAAAAGAATTAAATGCCTAACTGTATTTGGGTAAGTCAGGAAAGTCTCCCAGGGTGAATAGGACTTTGCAGACACAGAAATTTTTTTCTCACTAGTAAGAGTGCAATGGCATGAACAGCTATCACCTAATATCAAAACGTCCAACAGGGCCAGCATAGAAAAAGCAAAACATGGAGAAGCAAAGACAAGGCTGGTGCAGCAAATTAAAGCACAACTGTCAAGAAACGTGGATTCTGAGAAACAGTGATATGATCAGATGTGTATTTTAGAAAGATCATTCTGGCAGAAGTATGCTACCGATAAAAATCTCACTGAATAACCAATGTTGGCAAGGATGTAGAGATCCCTTGTTCACTGTTGGTGAGAGTGTAAACTGATGCAGCCACTATGGAAGACAGCATGGAGGCTCCTCAGAAAACTAAAATCAGAGCTACCATATGATCCAACAATTCCACTACTGGGTATATATCTGAAGAAAACTAAAACGCTTATTTGAAAAGATACATATACACCAATGTTCACAGCGACACTATTTACAACAGCCAAGGCATGGAAGCAGCCTAAGGATCAGTCAACAGACAAGTGGATAAAAACGCAGTATATGTGTAGAATGGAATATTACTCAGCCACAAAACAGAATGGAAAATGTCGTTTGCAACAACATGGATGGACCTAGAGAGTGTTACACTTAGTGAAGTAACTCAGACAAAGAGATAAAAATTGTATGTTACCACTTATACATGGAATCTGAAAAACAAACAAACGAATACAAGAAAACTGGAATAGATTCACAGGTACAGGTTAGAAGCGGGGCAAGGGGCAAGACAGGGGTAAGGGATTAAAACAGACAAACTACTACTACTACATGTAGATAAATAAGCTACAAGGATATATTGTGCAGCACAGGGAATACCGCCAATATTTGATAATTACTGTAAGTGAAGTATGGGCTTCATTTGTAGTTTCGATGGCAAAGAATCTGCCGGCAGTGCAGGATCGGCCCAGGTTCAATCCCTGGGTGGGGAAGATCCCCTGGGCAAAGGAATGGCAACCCACTCCAGTATTCTTGCCTAGAGAATTCTACGGACAGACCATGGGGTTGCAAAAAGTCAGACACGACTCGTCAACTAACACATATAAATTAAGTATAATCTATAAATATTCTGAATCACAATGTTTGTTGTACATCTAAAACTAATACTGTAAATCAACTATACCTCAATAAAAAAGCAAATAAATATGATTACTGATTAGTTCAAGATGTTAAGAAAAAAAAATCTCAAGCCGAAAGACTGATGATGGACTAGGTTAAGACAGCAGAAATAAAGAAAGGGGAATAAATTTAAAAAATACTTCAGAGACAAAATTTCAAGGCTTCATAATGAGCTCATATGAAAGGTGAGGGAGAATAAAGAACTGAGGGCGGCTGATTTGGAGAGCTGGAAAAGCTGGCAGGCAGGAATGAGTGTTCACCGTGAGAAATCGCAGGCCCCCTCCGAGGGCACTTTGGAAAAAGGGTGTGGCTGAAGAAAGGGCTATTTGACTTGAAGTAAATCACTTAACCGGTGATCTACCTAGTGACTTCCCTGGTGGCTGAGCCAGTAAAAATGTCTGCCTACAATGCGGGAGACCCGGGTTCGATCCCCTGGAGAAGGAAGTGGCAACCCACTCCATTACTCTTGCTTGGAAAATCCCAGGGACAGAGGAGCCTCGTAGGCTACAGTCCATGGGATTGCAAAGAGTTGGACACAACTGAGCGACTTCACTCTCACTTTCTTTACTTAGTGAAGTAAATCACTGGGCTTCCCTGGTAGTTCAGTCTGTAATAATCTGCCTGCAGTGCTGGAGACCTGGGTTCGATCCCTGGGTCAGGACGATCTCCTGAAGAAGGAAACAGCAACCCACTCCAGTATTCTCGCCTGGAAAAGACTATGGATAGAGAAGCCTGGCAGGCATGTCCATGGGGTCACAAGAGTCAGACACAACTTAGCAACTACACCACCACCACCACCACTTAACCTCTCAGGGATCTGGTTTTCTAATTTAAAAAAGGAAAATGACAAACGAAGGAAAGGGAAGAATATCTACTACATTTCTACTCAGTCTGAAACTGTTTGCTCTACACTCTCCTTAATTTTGCTCTCATACCCTCCCCGTGGGTAGGTATTACTCTCATTTTACAGATGAGGAAATCAAAGCTTGGAAAAATGAAGCAAATGGACAGATTCACATAAAAGCCAGGATTGCAACTTTAAAGCCCATGTACCTTCCACAGTAACACGACATTTATGTGCCAAAGCGCAGTAAGTTGGAGCAAATAATTGCGAGACAGATGTTGTTGGGGGAGAAGGCAGTGGTGCGGAGGAGGGAGAGGCAGCTGTGGAATGCCCCACGTGCACAGTTCTTTACACATACACTGAAGGTCCAGAGCCTCAGGCACTGTACTGGGCACCTGGGTTCCGTGACCTCTGTGCGTAGACCTGGTCAAGCAGGCAGTTATGACACATCAGCGCTGGATAGAAGCCAATGGCCTCATCTGCTTCAGGGCAGATGAAGGAAACTCTCTCCTCTTAACTGTTCCACTTTAGGAAACCCTGAAGGTGTAGCCGGAATTAAACTTTAGAGGTGAAGAAAATGAAATCTAAAGCTGTAGATGTACTGCACATAAACAGGACATGTTTTTGACATCAGGTTATAACTTTTTCAAATAAACATCTTCTAAGCAGGGTTTTCATTTGTAGTGGCTGAATTTTTATGTGCAACTATTAAATACATAGCAGAAATGTCCTATAAATATACCAAACACTGACAATACACTGTATAGAAAAAGTTACATAACTGCTCTTCTGTGCTTCAAGTAGCTGTTGTAGCTGTAAAAATGCCAACATAGTGATTTATTTTTTAACTTGTTTACTGCAGACATGTTTCAAATGAACAGAACATGGAGCAAAGTGCATACTTAACACTCTCCAAAGTGATGCATTCTGAAGTACTGTACCTAACATTTATGTAAAGAGTTTTTCTGAAATATTCATTATAATCTATGTATAAATAAAAATTTGAATTAGCAAAAGTTTAAAATACATGTGGCTTTTAAATCACTATATAAAAAGAAAGAAAAAGCCAGAAAATTTTATTTGTTCCGCAAGTAAAACAGCCAAAACCCAAATCCTTTTAGCTTGAACAATTGCATTTTCCAAGATGATCCAAAATGAATGATTCTCAGAGAATAAGAACTGATTGGAGGATTAATTTTAAGCTGAGATGATTTCCACATTTATCAAACCCTAGGCTAAAAACAAACTCTAGTTTCGATGAACCATAAATTGGCATTTGATTTAAAAGCTAAGAAGTAAATATTTATAAACAGATTAAACAAATGTTTTACTTAACAGATAAAAAATATATACTGTACTCCTATTTCTAAGTTCTATAAGGCAGGGAGGTGAGGTGTGAGGGGAAGGAAGAAGAGAAGAGAGAAAGAGAAAAACAAAGAAAAGGGACGAGTAAGGGCCCCTCCTCCTTTTAGGAGGGCGGTCTTTTTTTTTTTTTGCTGTTTTCTAAGCTCTTTACTCTTCTTGATATCAGAAATCAGTAGAATTTGAATTTCAATTTAAGCAAAGATATTAAACAAAGCATTGCAAAATATTAATACATGAAAAAAGATGAGGCTTAATTTACTTGTCCAAGCTATCTTGACTAGTTAAGTAGCATAGCTGGGAACCACGAGTCCTCTGTACAAGTCCTCTAACTTATAATCCAGTTCTCAGAAGAGCAATCCTCTTGTCTGAGGCAACCACACTAGATATTGGGTAAAATGAAAACTCAGTTAACAGAGGAAATCATTACAACTGATATACATAAGTCGTAAGACATTTTCTTTCAGTTGGAGTGCAGAAAGACCCACGTGTTTGCCAGTCTTCCAATATAGAGTCAAGGCCGTCTCTCTGTAGATGTCAGCTCTCTGGCATAACTACCACTGTCTATGACTCCTAGTTTCCATTTATTTAAAGTAGAACAAACATTTAAAGGATTTTGAGCACAGTGTCTGTCTATATTTTTACAGTTCTGAAGCCAACTTAGTTTCTCGCCCACACGCAATTTAACAGTTAAGTATTAAGTAACATGGCTTTGTGGTCCCCGACATTTAACATTTTTGCATGCATAGTTCATCAGTTTACATAATATTTGGTTAAACTACATAATTATGATTACTACTACTGGAATAAACATATTTAAGAATAAACACAGCTGACTTTGGTTAGCACATAACTTAATAATTAGTGAGGGCAGAAATCCATCACTAGACTTCAGTGTCACCTCCTCAACACGCCCACACAGGAGTGGGAGAAGCCTGCCCATCCCACAAGTTGAGCAAGAGGAAGATGGATAAGGCAGGTTCAACCACGAAACATTTTTAAACTGATGTTGATGCCAAGGGCACCTCATACTGGAAACTTGGTCTTTTCAAGGTTTCTGGAATCTGTTAATACAAATTACTTCTTAGATATTATTTCATTACTGTCTAACTTTATGCAAAATGTGTTAATACTGCACTCTGAGACAACAGTTCAGAGTACAAACCAAATGAAAGTTAATATTCAGAGTTTAAAAAAAAAAAATCAGAGTTTTGCAACAGCATTCTAGCAGATAGTATAGTTTTACCTAAGTTTCTAATGCCACTGTTAAATACAAAATGATCTATTCTTGAAAGCCCAGAGATAAATCCACACACATATGGACACCTTATCTTTGACAAAGGAGGCAAGAATATACAATGGAGTAAAGACAATCTCTTTAACAAGTGGTGCTGGGAAAACTGGTCAACCACTTGTAAAAGAATGAAACTAGATCACTTTCTAACACCGCACACAAAAATAAACTCAAAATGGATTAAAGATCTAAATGTAAGATCAGAAACTATAAAACTCCTAGAGGAGAACATAGGCAAAACACTCTCAGACATAAATCACAGCAGGATCCTCTATGATCCACCTCCCAGAATTCTGGAAATAAAAGCAAAAATAAACAAATGGGATCTAATTAAAATTAAAAGCTTCTGCACAACAAAGGAAAATATAAGCAAGGTGAAAAGACAGCCTTCTGAATGGGAGAAAATAATAGCAAATGAAGCAACTGACAAACAACTAATCTCAAAAATATACAAGCAACTTATGCAGCTCAACTCCAGAAAAATAAACGACCCAATCAAAAAATGGGCCAAAGAACTAAATAGACATTTCTCCAAAAAAGACATACGGATGGCTAACAAACACATGAAAAGATGCTCAACATCACTCATTATTAGAGAAATGCAAATCAAAACCACAATGAGGTACCACTTCACACCAGTCAGAATGGCTGCGATCCAAAAATCTGCAAGCAATAAATGCTGGAGAGGGTGTGGAGAAAAGGGAACCCTCCTACACTGTTGGTGGGAATGCAAACTAGTACAGCCACTATGGAGAACAGTGTGGAGATTCCTTAAAAATTGCAAATAGAACTACCTTATGACCCAGCAATCCCACTGCTGGGCATACACACCGAGGAAACCAGAATAGAAAGAGACACATGTACCCCAATGTTCATCGCAGCACTGTTTATAATAGCCAGGACATGGAAACAACCTAGATGTCCATCAGCAGATGGATGGATAAGAAAGCTGTGGTACATATACACAATGGAGTATTACTCAGCAGTTAAAAAGAATTCATTTGAATCAGTTCTGATGAGATGGATGAAACTGGAGCCGATTATACAGAGTGAAGTAAGCCAGAAAGAAAAACACCAATACAGTATACTAACACATATATATGGAATTTAGGAAGATGGCAATGACGACCCTGTATGCAAGACAGGGAAAGAGACACAGATGTGTATAACGGACTTTTGGACTCAGAGGGAGAGGGAGAGGGTGGGATGATTTGGGAGAATGACATTCTAACATGTATACTATCATTTGAATCGAATCACCAGTCTATGTCTGATGCAGGATGCAGCATGCTTGGGGCTGGTGCATGGGGATGACCCAGAAAGATGTTATGGGGAGGGAGGTGGGAGGGGGGTTCATGTTTGGGAATGCATGTAAGAATTAAAGATTTTAAAATTTAAAAAATAAAAAACTAAAAAAAATAAAAATAAATAAAAATAAAATAAAATTTAAAAAATAAAAAACTAAAATTTAAAAAAAAAAAATGATCTATTCTCACTGTAGCACGGTCCTTTCAAAATTGTTGTGATTTCTTCTCTCCATTAAACACTTCAGCATACATCATAAAACTGCAGTTTCAAACAGCTGTGAAACAACAGTTGTAGATAAATTTTTTTTGTGGTTGTTGAGATATAATTCACATACTGTAAAATCCATCATTTTAATGTGTACAATTTAATGATCTTTAGCAATCACAAGGTGTGCAACCATCACTATCTAATTTCAGAACATCTCATGATATCTAAAAGAGACCCTACCCCCGTTAGTAGTCACCTCCTAATCCCCCTTCCCCCCGCAGCCTTTGGTACCACTAATCCACTTTCTTGTCTCTATGTACTTGCCTATATTCTAGACATTTCACTTGAACAGTTTTACGTCCTTTCTAATCTAGATGCCTTTTGTTTCTTTTCTTGCATTGTTTCCCTGGCTAGACACTGTACAATGCTGAGCACAAATGGCAAGAGTGGATATCCTTTCCTGTTCCTAACCCAAGTGCAGAAGCGTTCGGGCTCTCACCATTAGTATGCTGCTAGCTGTAGGTGTTTCACAGATGCCCTTTGTCAGGTTGGAAACACCCTCTTGTATTCCTAGTGTTTTGGGTGTTTTTATCACGAAACGATGTTAGATTTTGTCAAATGCTTTTTCTGTATTTATTAAGATAACTGTGGGTCCCTCCCTCTTTATTCTGCTATATAGTGTATAACACTGATTTTTAGATATTAAATAAATTTTGCATTCTTGTGATAAATCCCACTTGCCATGGTATATGATCCTTTTTATAAGCTGCTGGATTTGGGTTGCTATAACCCTTATTTACAAGAGGTATAGTCTGTGATTTTCTTTTCATGTGCTCTCTTTGGTTTTGGTATCAATGTAATATCGGCCTCAAAGAATGAGTTAAATATTCCCTTATCTTCTATTTTTTGGAAGAGTTTACAAAAAAATGGAGCTAATTCTTTAAACTGGTGAAGCCATCTGGTTCTGGGCTTTCCCTTTTGGCAAGTTGTATCATCACTAATTCAATTTATTTGCTACAGGTCTACTCAGATTTTCTAATTCATCGTGAATCAGTTCTGGCAGTTTGCATCTTTCTAAAAATTGGTCCATTTCATCTGAGTTACCTAATTTGCTGACATTTCACTGTTCACAGTATCCTCTTAAAATTCTTTTTATTTCGTAATGTTAGTAGTAATGTTCCCACTTTCATTCCTGATGCTGGTACTTTGAATTTTTCCTCTTTTTTTCTTAGTCTAACTAAAGGTTTGTCCCTTTTTTCAAAAAACTCTAATCAAAACCCAGGTTTTGGTTTCACTGATTTTTTTCTATTATTTATTTTCTCTATTATTTATTTCTATTCTAAATTTTCTCACTTCCCTCCTCCTGCCTGCCTTAGGTTTAGTTTGCTCTTCTTCTCTGGTTTTATTAAGGTGGAAAGCTAGGTTGTTGATTTTAGTAATTTTGATAAGATATTCTTATCTAAAAAAGTTCTCTAGAAAAATCAGAAACTAGAAAAGACAGTTATTTAGAAAAGTTCTAAACTTTTCACAAAGTGATATAATATGCATCTTAATGCACAGTAACCACACTCATAAATTTTAAAAAAACACTTATGTTCAAACTAGTTAAGGTTAAACATTCCCAGAATCATTTCTACAACACTAGAGTATAATTTCAGACATTACAACCACACTATATGGATACCTTGCCTTCTTCAGAACATACCCAATGAGGAAAACATCTCATTCCTCCACAAACAGTCCTTTTCATCTCAGAATTCTATCACAAGCTCCTTTCTTGTACTGAAAGGAAACCATCACTGTGGCAGGTTGTATTTTCAAAAGGAAGACATGACACTATCTTCATTCCTACGTCTTCTTATTACAACGTGACTCTGGCATTCCTCCTATCAAAAGGTGAGGCCTAAGCTGCTTCTGCTTGCATTTAGGCTAGTCTGTGCTATAGGGTAAGGGGGTGTTGCTGCTACTGCTAAGTCGCATAAGATTAGGTCATAATAGATCTGCCTAGGTCTCTTAGAATATTCATCTTTGGAGCTGCTGAGTTGCCCTGAAGCTGCTATATGGTGAGGAAGCCAAAACTAGCCCATGAAGAACATATACCAGCCCTAAGATGAGGTGAAGAGACAGAAATGCCTGGGTAGCCCCTAGCTATTTCAGTCCCCTTCCCTCGCTGTTGTATTTTCAGCCACTGTCTGACTGCAACCAAACCAGAGACCAAACCACAACTGCCCAGCTGAACCCTCCTCAAATCCCTTACCCATAGAAGATAATAGGTAACTACTGTGGGTTTCAGTCAGTAAGTTTCAGGTGATGTGTTACATAACAATTTTAACTGGAATATCTACTCTAGGTAATGTACTCCTTAATCCAGGGTCTATACTTGGCACCAGGAAGAGAAAATTCAATTAATTTTCAAACAGTGGAAATACTAAAAAATTCATAGATCATTCTCAGTGTTCTGTGTGCTTGCTATCAATTCATTTGACAGTGTTAATTTTTTTTAATTAAAAAAAAATTTTATTGGGACAATGTTATTTTAAATCACAGTTTCCCTTTTCACAACTCTGGTCAACTAGCATGAACTAATTAAAAGATAGCTTATCTACATTTTCTTAATTATGAGACCCAGAACTGAATCTAGTCTTCCAATGAAGGTACACATGAACTACTGAAAAATGAAGACTATTTCACTCACTGGTGAGGCTTTTATTAATTTGGTGTGAATTTATACATATGAACCTTTAATAAAATCCTTTTCTGCAGGGAATGGTACACTACAGGATATCAGTTCAGAGTTAAGGTTCCAGAGTTAGATATGGAGACAAAATTCAGCAATATCACTAAGAAGCTATATAACCTTGAGCAAGGTGTATTAACTCAATAAAGCTTAATTCTTTCATTTATAAACAGGTCACAGGACCCTAGTTTAAATTAATGAGATTATGATAAAGTTTAAATGTCAGCATATAAGTAGCTACTATTATAATGGTTTCTCCAATCATCCTCTTCCTATTTAACTGATTTTTTGCTTGTTTTAATTCAAGGTCAGAGTCTCACAATTATCTCCATTAAAAAAGCTCTTCTTATACTTATTGCTTCATTTATTTATGATCTTTTAAACAAATAACCATTAATAGAAGATGTAATGGAAGAAAACACCCATTAACAATAGCAACGAAAAAGATAAAATATCTAGAAATAAATGTAACTGGGGGTGTAAAAAATCTTTATAAGGAAAATGTTAACACATTACTGAAGAACTGCAATGAAGACTTGAAGAACTACAGTATATTATATTCTTGGACAGGAAGACAATATCACATAGATATCTGCCTAATTCAACTTATAAAATTTAAATGATTGAAATAAAAGAACAAAAAGGATCATTTTTCCTTTGAAGTGGAGTAGGGAACCTGAGCAAGCTAATGCTAAAGCCCTATGCAAAAGAAAAGAAAAAAAAAAGTTGTTGTTGCCTGGAAAACCACTGAAAGAGAGGCAAGAGTGCTGCTACTAGCCTTAGCAAATATGCAAATATATTATGAAACCTCAATGATTAAAACAGTATGACATTAGTATCCGAAGTGAGAGACAGAAAGACATGATACAGGAGAGAAGGTCTAAAACTTGATACATCTTTTTTTGGGCTCCAAAATCAATGCAGATGGTGATTGCAGCCATGAAATTAAAAGACGCTTACTCCTTGGAAGAAAAGTTATGACCAACCTAGATAGCATCTTCAAAAGCAGAGACTAAGGTCCGTCTAGTCAAGGCTATGGTTTTTCCAGTGGTCATGTATGGATGTGAGAGTTGGACTGTGAAGAAGGCTGAGCACTGAAGAAGTGATGCTTTTGAACTGTGGTGTTGGAGAAGACTCTTGAGAGTCCCTTGGACTGCAAGGAGATCCAACCAGTCCATTCTGAAGGAGATCAGCCCTGGGGATTTCTTTGGAAGGAATGATGCTAAAGCTGAAACTCCAGTACTTTGGCCACCTCATGCAAAGAGTTGAATCACTGGAAAAGACTGATGCTGGGAGGGATTGGGGGCAGGAGGAGAAGGGGATGACAGAGCATGAGATGAGATGGCTGGATGGCATCACTGACTCGATGGACATGAGTCTGAGTGAACTCTGGGAGTTGGTGATGGACAGGGAGGCCTGCTGTGCCGTGATTCACGGGATTGCAAAGAGTCGGACACGACTGAGCGACTGAACAGAACTGAACTGATGCATAGAAATTTAGTATATAATAACATTGGAATTGCAAATTAAGAACTTAAAAGATGGACTTTTTGAAGAAAGGGAGGGGGGAGAAAAACTTAACATAGTTCAGCAGGATAAATCGCTCATGAATCAGAGATTTAAAGGTTAAAAAAGAGATCATAAAGGTTATAAAAGAAAATTTAGTTCTTTGTCATTGCCATTTCTTTGCCAATGCCATTGCCCCTCCATTGTCTTGGAGTGGGGGAGACCTATCACTCCAACTCCTGAAGCCATAGAAAAAGATGAATAAATTATATAATTATATATGGTGGCTCAGACGGTAAAGAATCTGCCTGCAATGGGGAAGACCTGGGTTCAATCCCTGGGTTGGGAAGATCTCCTGGAGGAGGGCATGACAATCCACTCCAGCATTCCTGCCTAGAGAATCCCATGGACAGAGGAGCCTGGCTGTCTTCAGTCCATGGGGTTGCAAAGTGTCGGACACGATCAACGTCTACATGCCAGGAAAACCATAAACAAGATCAAAAGTGATCAAACTGACATACCAGGAAGTCTGTATTTGCAACTTATCACACAAAGGAATAAGCTCCTATAAACAGAAAAGATCAATAATCAAAAATTTTTAATGAGCAAAGGATATGAGTAAAGCTCACAGAAAAGGAATGTTCTTTTAAAATACGACAAGATGCTCAACCCTCCTCACAAAGAAAGAAATGTTAAAACTATCACAGGAAACCATTTTCATTTAGACTGGCAAAATTCTGAACATTTAATAACACAGATTGGCGAGACTGGGCCTTACCTCATAAATTAGAAGGATATAAAGTGATATAACCTTTATGGATAAAATTTGTCAGCACCTATTAAGATTACAAATATACAAACTCTTTGATCCAGCAATTTATCTTCTGGGAATTTACATGTTCAAGATGTAACTGTAGGTGGGACTTTCAGAAAGGCAGAGAAAAGAGCTCAGAAAGTCCTCTTCCCAAAGGCAATGACAAAACAAGACAACATAGCCAAACATAACCTTTTCAAAACTCCAGAAACTAACCAAAGGCATATAACAAGTGCAGAACTATTTATTCAATTAAAAAAACCTACTGAATCTTTGTTAAAAAAAAAAAAAATTCTGTGGCATTTTGCAAATCACATATCAGGTAACGAACTGGTTGATCCAGAATGTAAAGAACTCTTAAAATTCAAAATACAAGACAAAAATTCCAATTTAAAAATGGGCAAAAGATTTGAATAAGCATTTCATTAAAGAGGATATACAAATGTCTGATAAACACATGAAAATATGCTCAGTATCATCAGTCATTTGCACAGGGAAGTGCAATTAAAACCACAATGAGATAGCCCTTGACACCCACTAGAATGGCTATAATAAAAAAGACAATTAAAACTGTTGGAAAGGGAGTGGAGAAACAGGAACCTTCACATAGTGCTGGTGAGAATGTAAAATGATACAGCTACTTTGAAAAACCACTTGGTATTTTCTTAAAGTGTTAAATAAAATTTCATCATGATCAAGCAATTCCACTCCTAGTTATCTATCCAAAAGAAATAAAAACATAAAATCTACACAAAAATTTGTAAACATACATTCATAGCAGCATTGTTCATATAGCTCAAAACCATAAACAAATGTCCATTAATTAGTGAATGGACTAATCAAATGTGATATACATTCCAGTGGAATATTATTCAGCCACCAAAAAGAAAGCAACACTGACATAATATGAACAAAACTAAAAAACATTATGCTACTTGAAAGAAGACAGATGCCAAAGACCACATGTTGCATGATTCCATTTACATGAAATTTCCAGAAAAAGCAAATCTGTAGAGGCAGAAAATAGACTAGTGGTTTTCCAGGGTTGGAGGTGGGAAGAGGGATTAACTGTAAATGGCCAAAGGTTTCTTTCTGGTGTGATGAAATGTAAAATCAGATTGTAGTGATGGCTGTCTGATTCTGTAAATTTACCAAAATCCATTAAATTTTACTCTTTTAAATGAGTGAATCTTAAGGTATGTAAATGATACCTCAATAAGGCTGCTTTTAAAAAGATACTATAATCTGTGTGTGAATGCTTATAGGAGCTTTATTCATAAGTCTAAAAAACTGGAAACAATCCAAAGCCCTTCGGTTTGGATAGAATAAAACACGGTGGTGCATGCATATCATGCGATACCACTGAGCAGTAACACGGATGAGCAACACCCTCTGTAGCAAGAAGGCTGAGCCTCAGAGGCATCATGTTAAGTTGAAGAAGCCACCCTCAGAGGCTTCGGTACAGGGACACCGTGGGAAAGTACAGACAGCAGATCCCTGGCTGGCAGAGGTGGGTTGATAACAAAGAGGAAGCCAAGGGAGTTTTGGGGAGATGGAACTGTTGTGTATCTTGATTATGGGTGTGGTTACACAACCCTATATATTTGCCAAAAATCAGAACTGTATGTCAAAAACAGTGACTGTGGGACTTGCCTGGTGGTCCAGTGGCTAAGAATCTGGCTGTCAATACCGGGGACATGGGTTCAATTCCTTGTCCAGGAACTAAGATCTCGAGTGCCTTGGAGCAACTAATAAGCCCATGAGCCGCAATAAGCCTGAGTGCAGCAACTACTGAAATCCAAGCACACAGAGCCTGTGCTATGCAGCATGAAAAGCCTCGCAATGAGAAGCCCACAGACTGCGACGAGAGAGCAGCCCCTGCTTGCTGCAACTAGAAAAAGTCCGAGTGCAGCAACGAAGACCCAGGGCAGTCCGAAATAAATAAATACTTCTTTAAAAAGTGTTATCATGTGAGTATTAAAAATAAATTTTAAACAATGACACTGTATTTGTTGCACATGATTTTTAATAGCGACCAATTAGAAACAACTCCAGTCACGGTCAATAGGAAATGAGTTAAATTATTGTACACCCAAACAAAATATTAATGCTACCCTGTTATAAGAAAGAATGAGGAAGCTCTCACCATGCTGACATGGAAAGATGTATGATTTACTGGTAAGTGGAACAGTGAACCAGAAAAAGAGAAAAAGAAGAATATAAATATATTCAGTTTTGCTAAACTGAAACTCTGAATGAAGACACAAGAAAGCAGTAGAACCATTTTCAACTGAGTGAGTGTGAATGGGGTGTGCAATAGGGTAACTGCTGTCAGAGGGAAGAGCAGATGTTAGTACTGTTGTATTATTATCTTTGAACTTTGCTGTTGTTTAGTTGCTAAGTTATATCTGACTTTTTTGCAACCCCATGGACTGTAGCCTGTCAGACTCCTCTGTCTGTGGGACTTCCCAGGCAAGAATACTGGATGGAGCAGGTTGCCATTTCCTTTTCCAGGGACGTCTGAAGACGTGAATGGTAAAAAGGAAACAAATTAACACAAAAATCAGTTTTTGAATATTGTTCCTTCTTCCCATATATACACACTCAATGTTGTGCCATCTGAAATTTGTTTGCCTATTGTATATTCATCTTGGTCAATGATTAAAATAAAAACTGAAGAGAACTAGGGAAATCCTTGCAATAAATTAATAAAAACCTTTCTTAAACTGATGTTAATCCATTACTACACACTATCCTAACTTCAGGAGTTTTGTGAAGCACAACTGTGGATGAGTTACTTAACTTCCCTAAACCTCTTTGTAAAATGGGTGTAAATGAAATCTCTCTTCAGTTCAGTTCAGTTGCTCGGTCGTGTCTGATTCTCCGCAATCCCATGGACTGCAGGCACACCAGGCCTCCCTGTTCATCACCAACTCTCCGAGTTGACTCGGACTCATGTCCACTGAGTTGGGGAGCAAATTAAACGTGGCAGTCCCCGTCAAGTGCTTGGAATCAAGGCTGGCACTGAGCAGGCATTCGACAATTGCACACTGGCTTTGTTTTTAGCCATGGCTGGTTCCTGGCTGAGGTCCTCACCTAACTGTCACAGTGTTCAGCCCACATTTCATGAGAGACCTGTCACACAAGACCTGTGCTGATGAACGCTGCCTGGGTTCAAATTTCAGCTCTGAAATTTTCTAGCTGGAGGGCAAAACACTTAAACTTCCAAAGCCTCGGGATCTTTAGTTTAAAATGGGGTGACAAAGGTACTTATTTCACAGGATTAAAAGGAGAATTGAACGGATTTGACGTGCAGAGCAAAGCTTTGAGCACATATTAAGTAGTCAACAAATATTAGCAACTCCTGGTCCCCTAATGCAATTATTAAGGGAATTTTGTAAAAACTTCATGTTAAACATCATTTCTAGCTTGTCTTGACCTTCTCGTACTTCAAATTTCCAAGTAAAAAAGAGTTTACTCCTACCAAATGTTGTGACACCCACACAAAAACATTCTGATGAATAAATTATAATACGGTTTTTAAATTTCCCTAACAGGCATACACAAGCTAGCTCTAAAAGTAATGGAGGTTGAAATCAATATTCATATTTTGTACTGTTTTCTCTAATATTTGGGATTTAACAGGTTTTGGACTTCTAGATATTTGGCATTATAACATGGCTATATATAAGGGTTGTTCTGAAAAAAAAAAAAAAAACAAAACTAGGTACCCAAACTAATTTCAGTGATTATAATAATTTACCAAGTTTTTTTTAAGTACAATTAATAAAATAAAAATGCTCTATATACTTTTTATTTCTTATAACCTTGTTATCTCTTCAGCTTTTTCCTAAAGTAGCCAGAAAAGTTTTCAGGATTTTGAATGTAGTCCTTGAGTGTAACTGTTTAGGGCTACAACTTATGTACTGGAAATGACTAAACCAATGAAGGGGAAGGAGCTCAGCTTTCTGTGTTCCATAAGCTCTTTGTTTTTCAAACAGCATCATTTTAATTATTTCCTATAAATACATCAATGTCCTTAAGACAAATATTTTTCAGATAAAGACTAAAAACCTTTAATCATCACTTGGAACACAATAGAAATGACCTCAGCATATTATAAACCTTCTAAAACAGATTTAGTGCATGAAAACTCATTTGCCAAATGAGAAAAGCAACTAGTTACATGGGATTACTAATCAAATTATTTTCAGAAGAAAAAGACTATCAGATGAGCAACAACAGAGTATTTTTAGAGAATTCTAGGAGATCTTGGCTGACATAACCATTCTCTCTTTGCCAAGCCAGGATTTCCACTTAACTTTGGGTAGGAATTAAGACTTCATTTCAAATGAGAGAGAGCCCCAAGTATTTATCCCCAATGGAATTCTGACCATGAAGCAAAGATGGCCTTTCCAGAAGGGCTCGGCAGAGGGTGATGCAACACGATACGTCAGAGGGTGTGCCCACGCAGCCATTCATACACTCGCCCCTCAGGTAGGCTAGAGGCAGCCGCCCCACCAACCTATCCAAGGTGTCACACAGAGGGCCAGACACCCCTATTAGCATGACATCCAGCTCCCTCTCCTTAGAACAAAGCACTGGTAAAGACTGTCAGCCTTAAATGGCCTTTGAGGCTGCAGGCAAGTGACTCCAGACAGGTCTTTATATGATCTCCTAGGCAATTCCACCAGGTGACTGGAACAGGGAATTCCAACAGGACAAAACGCAGATTTCTCAGTTTTGAACAACTCAGCCCCATGCACATCACTGAAGTACTCAACACACTTGTCTGCAGCCTCAAATGCAGTACTTGGGTGCAATCTCAAAAACGGCAGAATTATCTCAGTTCGTTTCCACGGCAACCATTCAATATCACAGTAATATTGTGATATTGAAGAAGCTGAAGTTGAATGGTTCTTTGAAGACCTTCTAGAACCAACACCAAAAAAAGATGTCCTTTCATCACAGGAGACTGGAGTGCAAAAGTAGGAAGTCAAGAAACACCTGGAGTAATAGGCAAGTTTGGCCTTGGAGTACAAAATGAAGCAGGACAAAAGCTAACAGAGTTTTGTCAAGAGAACACACTGATCGTAGCAAACACCCTCTTTGAACAACACAAGCAAAGTCTCTCACGTGGACATCACCAGATGGTCAACACCGAAATCGGACAGATTATATCTTTTGCAGCCAGTGACAGAGAAGCTCTATGGAGTCAGCAAAAACAAGACCTGGAGCTGACCATGGCTCGGATCATGAGCTCTTTATTGCAAAAAATCAGGCCTAAATTGAAGAAAATAGGGTAAACCACCAGGCCATTCAGGTATGACCTAAATCAAATGCTTTATGATTTTACAGCAGAGGTGAAGGATAGATTCAAGTGATTAGATCTGATAGAGTGCCTGAAGAACTATGGATGAGGGTCATAATATTATACAGGAGGTGGTAACCAAAACCATTCCAAAGAAAAAGAAATTCAAGAAAGCAAACTGGTTGTTTGAGCAGGCTTTACAAACAGTTGAGGAAAGAAAAGAAGTGGAAAGCAAGGGAGAAAGGGAAAGATACACCAATCTGAACGTGGAGTTCCAGAGAATAGTAAGGAGAGATAAGAAGGCCTTCCTAAATGAACAATGCAAACAAGGAGAGGAAAACAATAGAATGAGAAAGACTGGAAATCTCTTCAAGAAAATTGGAGGTATCAAGGAAACATTTCATGCAAGGATGGACAAGATAAAGGACAGAAACAGTAAGGACCCAACAGAATCAGAAAAGATAACAAGAGGTGGCAAGAAAACACGAAGAACTATACAAAAAAAGTCTTAATAACCAGGAATAATCACAATGGTGTGCCCCTCACCTAGAGCCAGACATCCTGCAGTATGAAGTCAAGTGGGCCTTAGGAAGCATTACCACAAACAAAGCTCGTGAAGGAGATGAAATTTAAAAACTTAAAAGATGAGCTATTTAAAAACCTAGAAGATGATGTTGTGAAAGTGCTGCACTCAGTATATCAGCAAGTTTGGAAAACTTAGCAGTGGCCACAGGACTGGAAAAGGTCAGTTTTCATTCCAATCCCAAGGAAGGGCAAACTACTGTATAATTGTGCTCATTTTGGATGCTAGTAAAGTTATGCTCAAAATCCTTCAAATTAGGCTTCAGCAGTACATGAATGGAGAACTTCCAGATATAAGCTGGATTTAGAAAAGGCAGAGAAACAACCCAGAAATCAAATTGCCAACATTCACTGGATCATACAGAAAGCAAGGGAATTCCAGAAAACCATCTACTTCTGCTTCACTGACTACGCTAAAGCCTTTGACTGTGTGCATCACAACAAACTATGGAAAATTCTTAAAGAAATGGGAATACCAGAACAACTTACCTGTCTCCTGAGAAACCTGTAGGTGGGTCAAGAAGCAACGGTTAGAATCTTAAATCCAACAACTGACTGGTTCAAATTAGGAAAGGAGTGTGACCTTGTCACCCTATTTAACTTATATTTGAGAATACATCATGCAAAATGCCACACTGGTGAATCACAAGCTGAAATCAAGACTGCCAGGAGAAATATCAACAACCTTGTATATGCAGACGATACCACTCTAATAGCAGACAATGAAGAGGAACTAAAAGGCTAAAGATGAGGATGAAAGACGAGATTGAAAAAACTGGTTTAAAACTTAATATTCAAAAAACTGAAATCATGGCATCCAGTCCCATCAATTCATGGCAAACAGAAGGGGAAAAAGTGGAAGCAGTGACAGGTTTTACTTTTTTGGGCTCCAAAATCACTGTGAATGGTGACTGTAGTCATGAAACTAAAAGATGCTTGCTCCTTGGAAGAAAAGCTATGTCTAACCTAGACAAACTATTAAAAAGCAAAGATTCCACTTTGCCAACAAATGTCCCTATAGTCAAGGCTATGGTTTTTCCAGTAGTCACGTATGGGTGTAACAGTTGGACTATAAAGAAAGCTGAGCGCCGAAGAATTGATGCTTTTGAACTGCGGTGTTGAAGACTCTTGAGAGTCCCTTGGACTGCAAGGAGATCCAACCAGTACATCCTAAAGGAAATCAGTCCTGAATATTCATTAAGGACTGACACTGAAGCTGAAACTCCAATTCTTTGGCCACCTAATGCGAATAACTGACTCATCTGAAAAGACCCTGATGCTGAGAAAGACTGAGGGCAGGAGAAGGGAATGATAGAAAATGAGATGGTTGCATGGCATCACCAACTCAATGGACATGAGTCTGAGTGAACTCTGGGAGTTGGTGAGGGACAGGGAGGCCTGAAGTGCTGCAGTCCTTGGGGTCACAGAGTCGGACACAACTGAGCAACTGAACTGAATACTTCAATAAAATTAAACATTCAGTTCTGCAGTCACACCAGTCACATTTCAGGTCACATTGCAGGTGCTCAACAGACACACGAGACTCATTACTACTAGCCTAGCCACATGGAACAGAACATCCCCATCACTGCCCAAGTGTTCCGGCAATGATTATCCTTTGGCATCGTGTAAATTTCTTTATAGTGAGTGGGAAAGGAAAAAAGATATTTCCACTTCGGGGCGGGGGGGAATGGTTTCGGTGGGTTTTTTTTTTTCATTCTGTATCTCTTTTAATAAGTTACTTTTTGAACATTGCAGGAACACCAGAAGCTTTGTGTTGTTTAACTGCTAAGCTGTGTCCAACTTTCTGCAACCCCATGAACTGCAGCACGCCAGGTTTCCCTGTCCTTCACTATCTCCCAGAGTTTGCTAAAACTCATGTTCATTGAGTCAGTGATGCCATTCAACCATCTCATCCTCTGTCGTCCCCTTCTCCTCCTGCCTTCAATCTTTCCCAGCATCAGGGTCTTTTCCAATGAGTTGGTTCTTCACATCAAGTAGCCAAAGTAATGGAGCTTCAGCTTCAGCATCAATCCTTCCAATGAATATTCAGGACTGATTTCCTTTAGGATGGACTGGCTGGATCTCCTTGCAGTCCAAGGGACTCTCAAGAGTCTTCTTCAACACCACAGTTCAAAAGCATCAATTCTTGGGTGCTCAAGCCTTCTTTATGGTCCAACTCTCATATCCATAATGACCTTTATTCTGCCAATTTTCTCTAAGCTATTTAATTCTTACTAATTCAGTGCTACTTAACAAGAGTTCAGATGCCACCAAAAGAAGGACAATGTCATCATTTGAAGCATCGTGACATTGGTTTCGCTCTGTAACATCTAAAAAAGGTTATGTTACTCATTCTCAGTAGAAGCAAGCACAGTTGAAAGAAACCCTCTGCAG
This sequence comes from Ovis aries, assembly GCF_016772045.2. Taxonomy (NCBI): domain Eukaryota; kingdom Metazoa; phylum Chordata; class Mammalia; order Artiodactyla; family Bovidae; genus Ovis; species Ovis aries. Next base: position 13,532,091 of record NC_056077.1, on the reverse strand, counting down.
TTTAGACAAACATTTAAATTGAAGGTTTTCTTCAAAAGAATAATAGCATTTAAAAATAGTATTCATTTTTTTCCAATTGAGCAGAAAGTAGAGAAAAAAAAGTGCCATTTTAACTGAAAAAGAAAATGGCAATGCTAAGAACAAGTCTTGAAATGAAGGCTGTAACACCAAAGAAATGAATGTTCATAACAACCAGTTCTTCAGGGCTTTCTCAGGTAATAGGAGTTTGAAGCATTTAGTGAGGTTTTAAAGAGAATAACATTTTAAGTGAAAAGTTAATGAAAAGGTCTCCAGAAAAAAAAATACGGCACATATATAAGTTCGTAAGGAATATACAGGTAAAACCACATACAGGAGACTCCGAGTCTCCTTTGAAAAACCATTAACTGCTGCTGGAAAATCGCAACCCCAGTCCCTGCTGGGATCCCCATCAGCATCCAGTGACCCTTGAGGTCCCACGGGAGATCTAACCTGTGCCCTAAAAGTCCTCCTCAAAAGTCTCCACAGCATCACATCCATCTACTTTCCTAACGCAACCACCAGACCCAAAATTCCAATCATAGCCATCTGTTGAAGGTTCTAACTACAGGGCCAACCACAATATATAAAGACAAAAAGCCACAGTAATTAGGACAGTGTAGAACTGACACAAGGGTGTACTACAGACTGACGGAGCAGAGCCCATGCACACTGAGCAAACTAGATACAGGATAAAGTGGCATCACAAACCAGTTGGGGGAAAATAAACTCTGCAATCCAAGACACAGACTCATGCAACTGTTTCTATTCACATGGAAAACTGTTCCCTATCTCATCAGTTCAGTTCAGGGGCTCAGTCGTGTCTGACTCCTCCGACTCCATGAATCGCATCACGCCAGGCCTCCCTGTCCATCACCAACTACCAGAGTTTACCCAAACTCATGTCCACCGAGTGCATGATGCCATTCAGCCATCTCATCCTCTGTCGTCCCCTTCTCCTCCTGCCCCCAATCCCTCACAGCATCAGGGTCTTTTCCAATGAGTCAACTCTTCCCATGAGGTGGTCAAAGTACTGGAGTTTCAGCTTTAGCATCAGTCCTTCCAATGAACACCCAGGACCGATCTCCTTTAGGATGGGCTCATTGGATCTCCTTGCAGTCCAAGGGACTCTCAAGAGTCTTCTCCAACACCACACTTCAAAAGCATCAATTCTTCGGTGCTCAGCTTTCTTCACAGTCCGACTCTCACATCCATACATGACCACTGGAAAAACCATAGCCTTGACTAGACGGACCTTTGTTGGCAAAGTAATGTCTCTGCTTTTGAATATGCTATCTAGGTTGGTCATAACTTTCCTTCCAAGGAGCAAGCGTCTTTTAATTTCATGGCTGCAATCACCATCTGCAGTGATTTTGGAGCCCAGAAAAATAAAGTCTGACATTGTTTCTACTGTTTCCCCATCTATTTGCCATCAGGTGATGGGACCAGATGCGATGATCTTCGTTTTCTGAATGTTGAGCTTTAAGCCAACTTTTTCACTCTCCTCTTTCACTTTCATGAAAAGGCTTTTTAGTTCCTCTTCACTTTCTGCCATAAGGGTGGTGTCATCTGCATATCTGAGGTTATTGATATTTCTCCTGGCAATCTTGATTCCAGCTTGTGCTTCTTCTAAACCAGTGCTTCTCATGATGTATTCTGCATATAAGTTAAATAAGCAGGTGACAATATACAGCCTTGACGTACTCCTTTTCCTATTTGGAGCCAATCTGTTGTTCCATGTCCAGTTCTAACTGTTGCTTCCTGACCTGCATATAGGTTTCTCAAGAGGCAGGTTAGGTGGTCTGGTATTCCCATCTCTTTCAGAATTTTCCACAGTTTATTGTGATCCACAAAGTCAAAAGCTTTGAGCATAGTCAATAAAGCAGAAATAGATGTTTTTTTGGAACTCTCTTGCTCTTTCCATGATCCAGTGGATGTTGGCAATTTGATCTCTGGTTCCTCTGCCTTTTCTAAAACCAGCTTGAACATCTGGAAGTTAATGGTTCATATATTGCTGAAGCCTGGCTTGGAGAGTTTTGAGCATTACTTTACTAGCGTGTGAGATGAGTGCAACTGTGTTGTAGTTTGAGCATTCTCTGGCATTGCCTTTCTTTGGAATTGGAATGAAACTGACCTTTTCCAGTCCTGTGGCCACTGCTGAGTTTTCCAAATTTGCTGGCATATGGAGTGCAGTACTTTCACAGCATCATCTTTCAGGATTTGAAATAGCTCAACTGGAGTTCCATCACCTCCACTAGCTTTGTTCATAGCGATGCTTTCCAAGGCCCACTTGACTTCACATTCCAGGATGTCTGGCTCTACGTGAGTGATCACACCATCATGATTATCTGGGTTCTGAAGATCTTTTTTGTACAGTTCTTCTGTGTATTCTTGCCACCTCTTCTTAATATCTTCTGCTTCTATTAGGTCCAGACCATTTCTGTCCTTTATCAAGCCCATCTTTGCATGAAATGTTCCCTTGCTGCTGCTGCTGCTGCTAAGTAGCTTTAGTCGTGTCCGACTCTGTGCGACCCCATAGACGGCAGCTCATCAGGCTCCCCCGTCCCTGGGATTCTCCAGGCAAGAGTACTGGAGTGGGGTGCCATTGGTATCTCTAATTTTCTTGAAAAGATCTCTAGTCTTTCCCATTCCGTTGTTTTCCACTATTTCTTTGCATTGATCGCTGAGGAAGGCTTTCTTATCTCTCCTTGCTATTCTTTGGAATTCTGCATTCAGATGCTTATACCTTTCCTTTTCTCCTTTGCTTTTCGCTTCTCTTCTTTCCACAGCTATTTGTAAGGCCTCCTCAGACAGCCATTTTGCTTTTTTGCATTTCTTTTCTATGGGATGGTCTTGATCCCTATCTCCTAACCCTATCTCATGCCCACACACAAATAAATTCCATGTGTATTAGACTTACACTGAAGAGCAGAACTTTTGGAAGAAAATATGGTAGGATCTCTTTATGATCCCAAGGTACTCAGAGTACAGAGTGATTTATTAAATATGGTATTAAAGGGCACCAACCATAAATGAACAGACTAATAAGTACGACTTGACTAAAATGTAAAACTTAAACACAACCAAGCACACTGTAAATGAAGTGGAAAGATAAGCTACTGGCAGAACACATTTGAAATGCAAAATACCACCTAAGATAAATAGAATACATTAATAATTAAAGATATAAGGGGGGGAAAAGGCAACCCAATAGAAAGTCATACCAGTCACAAAAGATGTAACTGAAACAGCCAAATAAACAGAAGAAATGATGCTCACACACACCAGAAATCAAGGAAATGTACCCTTTGAAATTAGGAAAACTTCGAAAATCTGGCAATATCAGGGGTTTGCAAGGATACAAAACAACAGGAACTCTCAGAGGGTGCTATTGAGGGCTGAAGTCTGTACAACACTGGAGAATGATCTGGCAATAGCTAGTGAAGTCAAGGAGGCACATGCCCTGTGCACCAGCAATTCTACCTCTAGGTACAAACTTTAGAGAAGCTCTTAAATACATACAAGGTAGCATGTTCACAGCAACATCACTTAGTAGCAAAGCATGAAAATAACCAAATTTCCACTGACAGAAAAGGAACAAACTATAGTATAATCCTAGAATACATCTAGCAAAAAGGAAGAATTACTGGTGCACACTCTACACAGATACATCTCAAAGGCAAACGGAAAAGCAAGTCGCAGAAACACATGCACAGTATGATGGTGCCATGCTGCACAGAGTTCAAGATGCACAAACTTTGCTGATTAGCACACATGTGCGCAAGTAAGAAGAAAGCTGAGCCTGAGAATGATACAAACCCACCGCAGGATGATGGTTCTCTGCAGGAGGAAGGTGGGGAAATAGCAGCTAGGAGGTTACACAGGGGACATCAAATATATGTGCAACACTTTATTTTATACGATTTTAAGCTTGTAATGTAAAGCAATGGTAGTAAAATTATATGATTTGACTAAAACTGTTCAAAGATCATATTATTCTCTATATTTTTCTGTATTCATGAAATATTTCAAAGCATCAAGTAACTGTATTTTAAAGAAATATTAAAAGTAGCAGACACTGAGATTTATCAAAATGGTTGTCTCCTGGTATTGAGCCTCTTGCCATGCCCTTCTCCAGGAGATCTTCCCAACCCAGGGATTGAACCCAGATCTCCACATTGCGGGTAGATTCTTTATCATCTGAGCCACCAGGGAAGCCAAGAATACTGAAGTGGGTAGCCTATCACTTCTCCAGGGGATCTTCCTGACCCAGGAATCAAACCAGAGTCTCCTGCATTCCCCAGCCAGATTCAGCTGAGCTACCAGGGAAGCCCATTCTGGGAAAGACCCTGATGCTGGGAAAGACTGAGGGCAGGAGGAGAAGGGGATGACAGAGGACAAGATAGTTGGATGACACCACCGACTCAATGCACATGAGTTTGAGCAAACTCTGGGAGACAGTGAAGGACACGGAGGCCTGGCGTGCTGCAGTCCATGGGGTTGCAAAGAGTCAGACACGACTGAGCAACTGAATAACATTAGCCTCTGGCCATGAATAACTTTTCTTCTTTCTTTCCAGGTCTTCTGTATTTTCTAAGTTTCTTCCCCCAAAGCCCAGATACTTCTAGTCCAGTTTACTCTCCTATCTTACTCCGAAAACCAACACTGTACTTTGTTGCTCCTTTGGCACAGAACTTGACATTGTAGTATGCACTGTCTCCTCCACTGGAATATGGGTTCTTGGAGGGCCCACCACACATATTCTCATTTTCACATAAATTATGTACTGAATGCCTACTATGCACCAGATACTATGCCAGGAGCTACAGAAAGATAAATGAACAAAACATACACTGTTCCTTCCTCCATAGAGTTTAGTCTCGAAGAATAGAAACATTACATAAAGAAAAAAGATAATTAAAATTGTGAGGAATACTATGAAGGAAAAGAAGAGGTGCCGTGGGACGACATAATAGAAAGGCCTAACAATCTACACTGGACAGGAGAAATAGGGACATGCCAGGAAGGGAGGGGTGGTAGGGCCTCTGGACAGTGTCTTTCCCACCAGCCTAAAGCAAAGAGGGCAGGGTCGCTTCTGACCCATATCTGGGCCCATGATTTTCATGGTGCTTTAACAAATGCTTCCTGGTTGATTCTAAGACACCTCCTAGCAATCAATTCTAAGGCAGGAAAGAAGTCCTTAGGGGATGGCCCAAAAGGCAAAAGAAGTGGTCATCTGAAGAGGCCAAACAGAGCATGAGACCACTGTGCGGTAACTCAACTCCTCACAAAGCACTTCCTATATATTCTCTCATCTTCCTCATGTGAAAGGCTAACCTTTCTTTTCATTCTCTCATCCTCCCCTTCCTTGCCCAGTTCCTTCATCCTCATTTACCCAATTCAATACGTTTAAGTGGACTATGTGTGACAAGCTAAGTTTATGAAGATCCACATAAGCATAACCTCTGCCTAAAAGAGCTCTCCTTCTAGACAAGTGGATCCACTTAGGGTGACTGTGTCCCCCAGGAGACATTTAACAATGTCTGAAGGCATTTTTGATTGTCACAATGGGGCAGAGGGCAGTGGGGCATTACTGGTCTCTACAGGGATGATGCTGAACATCCCATATGATGATTACAATGACAGCCCCCTCCCCCAAACAAAGAATTATGGCCCAAATGTCAATAACGCCAAGGTAGAGAAACCTGGTAGAGGCTACTGGGAACCATGTCTAGAAGTTGACTGCTCAAGCAGAACAAATGTCAGCAGATGATGGCCAGAGGCCAAGTGGGTCAAGTGTCAGAGGCCTCAGAGAGTATTAAACACCAGGCCTTGGGTATATTAAAAAACAAAAAAAAGAGTCAATCATGCAGCAGTTGAGAAACCTGCTCCAGAGAATCAGCAATGTAATCACATCACAATGCAACAGGAATACAAGGCATTCCACATCAAGGCGAGGAGGCTCCTAGTCTAGAACCAGGGGTAGAAAGGTCTCCTGGGAAGAGACATCTAATTCAAAACATGAAAAATAATGAGTTAGGATGGAATGGAAGGATGGAAGCAAGATCAAGCAGCTTCCAGATGGAAGGTACAGCCAGTATGCAGGGCACGATAGAGGGGAAGAAAAGGGTCAGCCTGATGGAAACATGGGGAGTTGCTGTGGAAGGGCTAGACAGTCAATGGGCCCAGATCACGTTGACCTTGTGTGATGTGTTTAGAAATGCAGACTTTAGGGCAATAAAAAGCCACTGCAAGGACTGACACAGAGGAGGGATATGAACAAAACTTGTTTTAGGACAATCGCCTAAGAGAATGAAGTGCCAGGGAACTGAGCAGAAGGGAGCTCCCGTGACAGAGCCGTGGCTTGACCTCACGGTGGTTCTGGGACGGAGGGAGGCACTTAAGAGATGCTCGGACACAGGCTGTGAGGTGTACGAATCAGAGTTCTCCAACCAGTTATTGCGAGGCCCTCAAATTCCAAAAGCCAAGTTTTCTGCAATTCATCTGTGGCCCAACCTAACTAGAGTTACGTGGCAGCAAAACCAGAACCTGAGCTGACTTGCAGCTATTTATAGTACATTTATCCATTTATATGAATGCTTCGAGTCAGAGGGTTAATGTTTGATTTCAAGACTCTGCCCCAGACCTCACTGGGTGGCATATTCACTTTCTAAAATTCAAAGAAGTCTATTCCAAAATGCAGCTGGGCCCCAGGGTTGAAGATAAGGGACTGTGGACCTATATAAGGTGCTGAATAAATTTTCGTCAAACTACATGGAATTAGGCAAAGCAGGTTACTATTACCTGTTTGGAGTATTTTTCTAACAATAATACAAAACTTCCAGATACCACATATACACATACACAATTCATTTTATGGAATGTTGCCATAAAACAACCTAGAAATCTGGCAAGTGACCCTAGCAGACTCACAGCAGTGGGATTTGGGGAAAGAACTTTAAAAAATTATTTCACAGAAATGTATTTACTTCATAATTCCCCCCTGTGGGACTGCCACACAGAAGAAAAAACAGGTATAATCAGTAGCAAGAAACAGATCTTCATGTTTAGTAGAATAATTCCAAGTAAAGTCAGTCAGGAGTTGGAAGAGAATTGAGGTCACCTTCCTAATCGCTGTTCGCACAGCCACAAACACATCAGCAACTTGACTGATGTTTTCTTGGTAAAGGAGACCAGGCTGTTTTGCAACTGCGTTGAGTACTGCAAACAGTTGTGTCAGGTGGGCACGGGCTACAGCTGCGGTGGCAAGGGGAAGTCAGTCTCATCCATTCATTCCTTCATTCAACACACGTCTGTGAAGAGGATTCTGTGCGCCCGGCACTGTTGGTTCTAGATGCTGAGGATGCAGCAAGCCTAAGGCAGACAGACGCAACCTCAGCGGTTACGGAGTTTACACGGACAGGAGGAGGCACATAGTTACAGTCAGGTGTAAGCAGCTGGGATGGAGACGCATGATGACAACATACAGCAGTGGGGCCAAACGCAGAAGCAAGAAAAGAATATAAAAAGACCTCTCCAAGCAAGCGACACTGAAGACTAAAAGGTAACTTTAAATTATTGATCTAAAGGGACTAGGAGGAGAATAAGAAACTGACGCAAACCAGAAAATTGTAGGAAACCAAAGACCAGGAGAAACTTCTGGTTTAACTCAGTGAAGTTCAGAGCCAGCAGAAACAGGGAAAATTGAAGCCTGAGCGTAGACTCGAAAGAAGCTATTACCCTGAAGAAATCCTACTATAAACTGGACTATGCTTTCTGATGTTCTGGAAAGTACTTTGCATCTAAAAATAGAACAAATGTGGGAAACAGGGTTTAAAACACTTAAACATTTATTTTATGCTTGTTTAGAGGAAAACAACCCTTCTATGTAATAAAATACACCAAAAATGCACTTCAAACAGATAAATTGAATAGTTGTATATTGAAACATTTAGAATACTTACAGTGAGTTTAAATAATAAATTAGATCATCAGCAACATGCTGCCAACTTTGTAAAGCAGTATGGTCTGGCAGGGTATTTTTAAATAATAAATTTACCAGAAACATAATTGAGATATTCAGATATCAATTGAGAAGACTTTGGCAACATTAAAGTTTCCAACCACAAATACATCAGTATAAATCATATGCTATATTTTGAACCTATGACAGCTTGAAAAGCAGGTGCTAATATTCTACCCCAAAAGACCCAAAGGAACTATCCATCCATAGTAGCTATTTTTACTGACAGACTCATTATGCCATGCCAGAGTAACGTGTTAGCATATTTTAGTTCTGTATAATATTTTTTATCCTAAAAAAATTGAGAGATTTACTAAAGGAGCTTACATTTGACTAAATGCACCTGGGAAAATCTGGGCAGGGGGAACCAAGCTTGATATGAGAGAAAGCAGTAATAATTCACAACTGTTACTCAGCTTCTTTGCATATACCCTTTTGTTTCTACACCCTCTCCTCCCCAATTTTTGATGGTCATCTATTGACCACCTGGACACTCCTAAATTTTTCCCTGACTGGGTCTGAGTTGCAGTTTATCTTTCTTAGTAATCTCTGCCATCATGCCCAGTAATTCAATTTCCTCTGTAACAGGAACCTTCCCATTCTCTCCAACCTCCCACAAGAACAATCACATCCTAGACCCACCTCAGAACCTGGAATTCTGGAAGAGCCTCCTGTGAATACATCATTTCCTTCCTCCTCAAGCCTCCGGTACCTGTCCCATCTCTCCTCCTTCCTTCCATCCATCCTACATTCAACTACTATTCATTATCGGCCTTTTGCCAAGTTCTGTTCTAGGTACAGGGTGGAAAGAAGCATTAAAAATTAAAATATAATAGCACATATGAACTTTCTGCCATCACGTGTTATTACAAGACATAAGAAGTTTAGAGTCTTGTTGTTCATTTTTCAGTCACTTAAGGTGGGTCTGCCTCTGCCCCTTTGCCCATGAACTGCAGCACACCAGGCTTCCCTGTTCTTCACTATCTCCTGGAGTTTACTCAAACTCATGTCCACTGAGTCAGTGCTATTCCAGATGCCATCATGGAGCAAAGAAGAAAGTAAGTTAGTTAAATACCTCCTGTCAAATAGTAATAAATGCTGTAGTGAAAAACAGAAAGGCAGGGAAGGGTGGGTGAGGGTCTGGCAAGAGGACACCATTTCAAAGAGGATGTCAGCAATGCTAAGACAAGGAGACACCTGAATGACCTAGCCCTGGAGAAGAAGGTCAAGCTAAAAAAAAAGTGCCCTGAGTAAGATGGGGACGAGAACACCGGCTTCTGCTGGGAAACAGCTCCCGCCTCTGGGCTGAGAGCAGAAGCAGGAGACGGGGCTCTTCCCTGGCCCTCCTGCAGCTTTCTCACGTAGTGCTGGGCTTGCCTCGCACAGGCCTGCTGCTCCTGGGCCGGAACTGAGGTACACCATCCTGCTCATCACTGTGGTTCCCAAACCTTTCTCTCCCTCCTCCCTAGGTCCTTGGGCTTTGAATGTCATATCCTGAGACTCTGTCCTGACTGCTGAGGCTCTGATCCAACATCTCCTCACTCTTCCTCAGCCACCTGCCCCCACGATCACTCACCAGACCAGGACGTAGTCTTCAGCATTGTAATTCCCTGCACCCACCCTCTGGCCACTGCCTCCTAGACTCCCAGCTCACTTTTTCTAATTCTGGATCCAACAATCCGTTCACTTCCTGGGGTCTCCACAGTACTGACCCACCACCTTCTTACTGCCCTTCCTGACAGTCTCTCCCCTCCTCTACTCCACAGTCGGTCTCTCAGCTCCAATGAGGAGGAGATCCTCAATGCTGTTTAAACTCATGCTACCCCCACTCTACCCCTGAACACGGAAAAATGACGGGGGTGGGGAGCCGAAAGCTAGCAGAGCAATGCCTCTGAAGTGAGCGGAGAACTGTGCGCAGGGTTTGGGCGGCTGGGTGGGAAGGGGGCGGTGGGGAGGAAAGGCCGGAGCGGGTTGCACAGGAAAGGCTTGAGGACAGTCTCCTCTAGCTGCTTCTCAGTGAATGGGAGCGAGGCCATCGAGTGAGTGTGAGGCAAGGAAAGAGGTGTTCAAGGATTGAGAGAGAGGAGAGACTAGCAGAGTGAGAGGGTGAACGGACGCGGCCTGTCTCTGAGGCCACAGCCCTTCCTGTGCTAAGCTCACCAGCCCATCTGCCCTCACTTGGCTCTGCACCCAGCTTAGAACGGGGCAGAGGGGAGCGGTGGGATACCCCCGATTCAACAACTGCAAGATACAAGTCAGGGTTTCCCCACTGAACGGATTCAGAAAACTGAAATGAGTCCACCACAAACTGATTGAATTGATTCATTTCAACTGGATTCTTAATGTTTTTCAGTAAATCCTTTATTTTCCTTTGATAAGGCCCATCCAAAGTCCATGGCAAGTGGTGGTTTTCTACTTTCTTCAAGTCTCCAGCATCGCCCTCCCCCCATCACTCTGAACAGATGAACGTGGCTTCTGTTTTATTGAGGGCAAAGGCCACTTGATGTGAGTGAGCTTCTTTAAAACTTCCTGTCTCCACGAATCAAAATCTGTGTGTGTTTAACATCTACTGTCCTTACCAGCCTGGCCCCTAAGTGTTCTTTCCTTCATGCTACGGCTAACCCACCTCTCTCCCCACCACTCCCACTCCTAAGCTACGCCAACTTATTCAGATATCTCCCTTTCGAGCATCTTGAATTTGCTAAAAGTATAGGTTATGAAAATAAAAAAGTATTGCGGATGAAAGAAACAAAATGAACAAGTTAAATAAGCAGGAAAGAGTATGGAATACTTATGAAAACCAGTCTTTTACACAGCATGGTGTGCTGGAAAGTGGTAGAAGTCACAAAGTTAGATGGATAGGGTGGGACAAGATTACAGAGAATCTTACCACAGAGTGTCAGGCTGATGACTTCTGAACAAGAAAATGCTTGTGACGAAAGTAGGATTTAAGGAAGATAAGACTCACAGCGTGGGATGGGGGGGATGGGAAAGGACGGATTTACACTTGGGGATGGAGGGATGGGGGATGAAAGGCAAGAGAGGAAGGCAAACATTCCTGACATGCATGGTGAGAGCCTGGTCAAAGGTGGAGGCAGTGAGAAGGAAGAAAGGAAAGGAAAAATGACATTTCCCAGAGAGAAATGAACTGAACCTGGAGAATGGACCACATACTGTGAAACAATTTCAACCCGAACTCCAGGAGAGGGGCTGGGTGTAACTGTCACGAGATGGAAGACAGGACCCTGCACTGTCAAGTTCTCAGAAGCAGAGCACTTGGAGGCCGGGAGGGGCTGGGACCTCTGAGAGCATAGGATTTAGCTCCCTCACTTTACAAATGAGGAAGCAGAGGCCCAAGGAAGTGAAGTGATTGGTCTTAAGTCCAGTTGCTGCAAGGGTTGGGACGGGACCCCTGTCTCCCGTCCACCTCTGCAGCGCCTTCCACGACAGCCCTATTTGCCCACGGAGACCCTTGGGGCCACACTTCAGTGACAAAAACTGCACTATGCAACTAGCCGTCTGAGCCTGGCCTCCGCACGTATCCGGTCCAGGAGAGCTAGCTCTTAACCATCAGAGCTTCAAAGCTGCTGGACTGCCTCCATCCAGGACCTTCCTGAAGATAAGCCTGCCTTGTCCTTTCATGGGGAGCCCAGCTCAGGCGCAGTTTTGAAGTTTCTAGTAAGTCTCAGGGCAATAGAGTAACCAAGACACAGCCCTGCCCTAAGGGTCATTAAACAGATCTGGAAATTAAAGGGTAAACCATACTGACCCTTATTGTTTCCTTCTTCCCCTCCTATTCTGAATCAGTAACAGAATTTCAGATGCTGTTTGCCTCATCTGTGATGGAAATCTTGTATGATTCCTTGGCAAAGACCGGAATTTGTGTTTGTTATTCCTCATACTGTCAGCTCACAGAACTCTGCTGATAACAAAATGCAGCCATTAGTATTTCTAGCAAGGCTTCTACATATTTTCCCAATTAGAAAATAGTGGAGTTTCTAGGTAATTTGCTAGTGAACTTTGAGCCTTGACAGAATTTAACATGAATAGAGCTTCCAGTGTTTTATGAAAACCAAGCACAATTATTTATACTAAAACAATATGGACAAGTTGGCTATCTCATTTCTTCTGTGTCAAGAAAAATTTTAACAAGCTACCATGGACTTCAGCAAGCTGTCCACATTAAAAGAGATATTTAGAGTAGTCTGTCCTGAACTAACTGAAGTCAATAGATAACTCTGAATAATTTTATAGCAGAAGTATTTAGTATTGTTTATTTTTTCTCGTCTTGCTATTCCACAGAATTGCAACAACAAATTTTTTAAAAAGAAATTTTAAAAAGCTATAAAACATGCCAAATCCTTCTTTGGGAAAACAGTGACAATTTCATGTTTTCAAGGACAGATTTTCCAAGTATCAGTCCCTGCAGTGATGACAGTACTCTGATTAACATGTACACAATTCAGGCATCAAACCTGACCCCTTGGTTTATACTTTCTTCTGATTTAATTTCCTATGGTGGTGGTTTAGCCACTAAGTCATGTCAGATTCTTGCGATCTTATGGACTGTAGCCTACCAGGCTCCTTTGTCCATGGGATTTTCCAGGCAAGAACTCTGGGGTGATTTGCCATTTCCTCCTCCAGGGGATCTTCTCAAGCCAGGGATCAAACCTGGGTCTCCTGCATTGCAGGCAGATTCTTTACCTACTGAGCTTCCAGGGAAGCCAAGGCGAGCTGCCGAAACCCTGGAATGTCCTATACTATTCGTTATTGAATTTATTTTTTTACCACATGCTCTGGAATCTCAAAAGCTGAAACTGAGCACATATGCCTGCTTCGCAGCTTCAAGACATCCCCTTTGTGACTAAGAGGCAGGTGCTGTTCAGTTTATTTTCATGCACGTAAGCTAAGCCCTTGAACTTGGAGTGAGGAAAAGCACTCAGCTTAAAGTTTAGCAAGGAAGGAACTGCACAGCAGCTTCCTTTAGCACAGCCTGCTTTCTCAGCTTCCTGTACGAAAATAATTTTGTATTTTTATAGAAGTTGCAAAGGAACAATGAAGAAATTATATTTAAGCCTTTAGACAGTTAAGCTTCAAATCCTTTAAAGAAAAACAATTTCTTCCAATAATTTTTATATTTAAAACAAGCCAGGAACAGAAGAGACTAATAAAATAGTAATGTGGTACAAAGTTTAAAATGGATTACGCGTATTTCAGATTAGGATAAGGAGTTCATGTCTTCTTACAGTAAATAACATTTAGACATTAAGACTTTTGGCTTTAAAAGTCCCAAAGAACTTGATGCTACTGTAGTACTTGATAGGTATGATGGTACAAAGCTTTTCTTTGTTGGTGTAGCTGCTGCTATTGCTATGAAGCTGTTTTGACTGAAACACATACACACACACACACACCAAGTTTATTACTAAACACAGCTTTTCAGACTCTGAGCTAGAGATCACTGAGTAGTCTCTTTAAAAATAAAATGCATTTAAAATCTTGAATCTCAGGGAGAGAGAAGTAAACTCCTCGGGGTTCAGGCCTTGAACACTGACTCCCAGATTTCTATGAAGTGGCCCAGTCACCCATGGTGCCTTGCTTCCATAGCCATCTCTCTCACACGGATTTCATCAGCTCACACATGCTGTTGTTCAGTCACCCAGTCATGTCCAACTCTCCAAGACCCCATGGACTACAGCAAACCAGGTCTCCCTGTCCCTCACCATCTCCCGGAGTTTGCCCAAGTTCATGTCCATTGCATCAGTGATGCCCTCCAGCCATCTCATCTTCTGTCGCCCTCTTCTTCTGCCCTCAAGTACATAGCCAGAAAAGTGTGCCAAAGGACCATCAGCTCTAAGATAAGTCTAATAGGTTAGAGTCGGACACGACTGAGAGATTGAACTGAAGTGAACTGATACATTTAGGAATTTTTATCAAGGGCGGTTAAGTGAATGAAAGTCATTCAGTTGTGTCCAACTCTTTGTGACCCTATGGACTACACAGTCCATGGAATTCTCCAGGCCAGAATACTGAAGTGCGTTCCCTTCTCTAGGGAATCTTGCCAATCCAGGGATCGAAGCCAGGTCTCCCGCATTACAGTGGATTCTTTACCAGCTGAGCCACCAGGGAAGCTGTTAAGTGAATTGAAGCTTATAATGAAATTCAACCTCCCATTCTCACAGTATTCTTTCCTGAACAGTAGCCTTACATCTTATACAAATATTCAAGACTCAAGTATATTAGAGAATTCCAAACACTTGGACTGTGTAGGAGACAGCAATACAGCCACCTGACACTGTGGATACTATGGTTCCCTGGATACTCTTTAAGCTGCCCCGGTGTATCCCTTCACTGCACCCAACATCGGGCCTGGCAACTGTTGCAAATCCAGGGCTCAGAGAAGCACGCAGCCCTGGTGGAGGAGACCAAGCCCGATGGACAGCAGCTTGACTCACTGTAAGTTCCCATGCAGAAGCACTGCAGTCCACTGCTGTGCCCTGGCCCCAGTGAAGTAAAGGGGGCCTGGGAGAGAGGCAGTGGAGGCAGATGCCTCGAGTGAGAGATCAGGGCATCCCGTCCCTGCCTGGAATCAGACACTTGAGAGGAACACACAGGAAAGTGTGTCTTGGGAGTCTGCCCAATGTCCCCTGCTGTGCCCTCTTCCTGGTGCACTTTGCCACTAACCTTTCTGCACCTTCCTCTCCGGTAACTGCATTCTGCTAATTTATCTGTTTACCTTTGTCTTTTCACCAGTCTGTAAGACTTTAAGGTCACTGAGGTAAGGAACTGCTCATCTTTTCGTCTCTGTGTTTATCCCTCGTTTCTAGCACAGCAGATGGTACAAGCAGTTTGTTCTGGAACTTTTTGTTGGAGAGTTGTTAGAGACCAAAATGAAATCTATCTTCTGGTGTGTTCACCTCCCTCAACTGCACCCACCTCCTATTCTATAGTTAGCGCTCATTCCTATACCTGATCAAAAGCTACACTCAGCAAAGGATGTAATAAATCCCTTCACTCTAAAAGAAACATGACGTACGTGGTTGACCTCTTCAGCGGTCCTGCAAAATGAGGTTTCAATTACCCAGGTGTGAACAGGAAAGAGAATCCAGGTGGCAGCTTGGATCACACACGGGGGCAACAGCTTCCCTCT
This sequence comes from Ovis aries, assembly GCF_016772045.2. Taxonomy (NCBI): domain Eukaryota; kingdom Metazoa; phylum Chordata; class Mammalia; order Artiodactyla; family Bovidae; genus Ovis; species Ovis aries. The sequence goes on along the minus strand of NC_056077.1, from coordinate 13,516,900 downwards.
TACATCCAGCGCGTCCACCGTGCAGAGAAGATTTTCTGTTTGCCTTTTTTTCCCCCGAGTCATCAGTCACTTTGATTCTGCCTAATTCCTATTTCTACCCCTTGGGCTCTCTCTGGTAATTATGCCTGAAAGTGTTAGTCGCTCAGTCATGTCTGACTCTTTTCAACCCCATGACCAGGCTCCTCTGTTCATGGGATTTCCCAGGCAAGAATACCGGGGTAGGTTGCTATTCCTTCTCGTGGACCCTCTGGAAAAGTAACTGGGCTACACACGCACTAAAGGCTCTGTTCCAGACCATCACAATAAAGCAAGCATCATCATAGAGTGAGTCTCAGGAATCTTCTGGCCCCCGGTATAGATAAAATTTATGTTTACTCTATACCGTAGTCTATTAAGTGCATAGTAGCATTATGGTGAAAAAAACAACAGGACACACTGTGTGCTGAGCACACAGTGAGACACTCAAAAGACAAGCAAGCATAAAATGTTTTACAAATATAGATCCTTCGCTGTTACAAAAAACATTCAAGATTACCAGGCAGCTAGAATGAACAATAATATTAATGATGTTAATACTAAATGTCAAACTTTGAACTAGGCCCTTCACCAACAGTCTCTTATTTCATCCTCATGAGGACCGGAGAGGTTAAATACCTCAGAGTCGCACAGTCAAGTGGGCAGCTGGCAAGGTGAACTCCACAGTCTACATTCAACTGGCTCATGAATTTAAAAATTTAAGATTCCCCAAATATTTCCCAATAGTATGGCTAAGGAGATATACAGTGACTAAAAACAACCAAAAACTGCTCACCTCTTAGCCCCTATCCAGGCAGTTCCGCTGTGGGAACAGTGTTCATCTCAACTCCCTGTATACAAGGAAATTTCACACATCCTTAAAGTCACCTCACATATTCCCTCCCAATGCACTCTGCACACACCGGCATTCTATCACTGGTCCAGCGCTGGTCCACATGGCTGATCACTGTTTCCCTACAAGAATCTGAGCTGCTAGAGGCTAAGAACCTTGTCCTCCCATCTGTGTACCCAGGTCTCTCGTACAGGACCTTCCATACAGCAAGTGTGTGGTCAATGTTTGTTCTTGACCCAGGTGTAGGAGTAGCATTAAGAGTCTTAGTCTGCAACATCTATCTTTCACAGCAGATTTGTATAGAGGATCTACATCACAAATTTCAACTCAATAATTAAATGTGTTTCCATAGCAACTAGCAAAGTGCTTCTTAAGATACCGGAAAAGGCAAGTTCTGACTTAAGGTTCAACTCACTGAAATAGTTCACAATTATTTGCTTTTGTTCTTAGTATGAAGAGACAGAATGACAGCATTTAGCTTTCTATAACTTCCTCTCTAAAAACACTCTAGCTTTACCACTAATGGTAAATCGAAATTTAATTTTTCAAACGTAACTAGACTATAATTTCCATTAACAAAAGGACAGAATCTTATTACTTAACAAATCTAAAATGTCTACTCGAGAACAATATACCTAATCAGGTCATAGCTGTATGTCAGACTCCCACAGCCCAAAAGATACAAATTGTGACATTTTATTTTTAAAGTAATAAATGCCACTCCTTCCTGACAACTGCCTTTTCATAAAATATGTCATGGACAATTCTGCATGTCAGAAAAAGATCAGAGGAGAGATCCCTCTGGGCTAGTTTGAAACATGGCCGCCATGAGGCAATGGGGCCGGGTGGTGGTGGTCGAAGAAGACAGCCTTCTCAAGGCTTCTACGAGCTCAGCATCTAACTCAAGGGAGAGGAAAAATGGGTTCAGCTCTTCATTCCTAATGAGGCTGCTTACTTTCTGAAAGTTTGCTGATTTCCATAATATTAAATTTTAATGTCTGAGCATTCATTCACATCTCATTTTTTTTTCTTTTTTTTTAAATACAAGGTTTCCTTCCTCCTGGCCACTACCTTTACCCCTTATTATCTGACCAACAAAAGCACTGGTGCTACTTCGACAGTCCAAAGGCCTTAAAAGGATAACAAAGTAGAAATGTAAATACACCTCTGCTCAAGGGTGGGCTAACTACACTCAACTATAACTTCTACATCATGGAAGCCACAAAATACAGTGATCATCTATCCCAACTGGGAAAGCTGCCCAGTGAATGGGACAGCTATGCAAAAAAACGGACTGTGGAGTCTAAGTTCATGAGTTAATTAAATCTTAAAGGAAAAGCTCATCTAAGCGTCTTTAAGATTATGGGATTCCCTGGTAGCTCAGCTGGTCAAGAATCCACCTGCAATACAGGAGACCTGGGTTTGATCCCTGGGTTGGGAAGATCCCCTGGAGAAGGGAAAGGCTACCCACTGTAGTATTCCAGCCTGAAGAATTCCAGGGACTGTATAGTCCACAGGGTCACAAAGAGTCAGACATGACTGAGTGATTTTCACTTTCACTTAAAGATTACATCTAAAAATCTTTTTCAGACTTCACCACTGGAAATAATTCTGTGTTAACAAAAACAATTTTCATTTTTGTTTGTTTTGTTTTTATTCTTTTTGACAAATTGGATGCTCTTCGGTTTATAATTGTTGGTGAAAATCCAACAATTTAGTTAACAAAGACTTCAAATAGCTGATACATTTAAAAGCTAAGATTCAGTTAACTGAACAGACTAACAGAACTTCACTATGTTGTCCTGCTGAAAAATAAAGACATCCACCTACTCAATGAACTTCGTTCATCATGTTCACTCAGCAGGTGCTGCTGCATCTGACAAACGTGAATTTCAGGAGTAAGTTAGGACACTGTGTCATATAGCTCTCTGAAGTATCCATCAGAATCTCTATGAAATGGTGAAAAGCAAAGAATGAGAAAATATGCTCAGCCCAGATAATTTGCCCAAACTAGGCCTTTATAGGTTCCTCTTGATCAATAAACAGACAATGCCCAGTATCCATTAACAGATGAATGGATAAAGATGGGGTTGCATTCAGGCACTTTGCTGAGTGCTGGGGTAGGGACATGATCAATTCCCTGACTTTAAATTTTTTTAGGAAGACAGACAATGCATGGACATTCAGTTATGTTTGTTCAATTAAAAAAGACTTGTAATTCTAAAAGTGGATAAAAAGAGAATGAGATAATGCCATTTGCAGCAACATGAATGCAACTAGAGATTATCATACTAAGTCAAGTCAGAAACAGAAAGATAAGTACCATATGATATCACTTATATCTAAAATATGGCACGAATGAACCTATCTACGGAACAGTAACAACTCACTGACACAGAGAACAGGCTTGTGATTGCCAAGGGGGAAGGAGACAGGGGAAGGGAAGGATTGGGAGTATGGGGTTAGTAGATGAAAACTATTACATATAGGGTGGATAAACAACAAGGTCCTACTGTATACCACGGGGAACTATATTCAACATCCTGGATAAACCATAGTGGAAAAGAATATAAAGAAGAAGGTATGTATGTATATAACTGAGTCACTGCTGATAGCAGAAATTAACACATTTTAAATCAACTATATGTCAATTAAAAAAATAAAGTAGATGCATGGATGAGATGGAGTCACTTTCAGACACAAGAACTCTAAGTAGCTTCTTATCTGCATGACCCTTAATTATTTCCTCTATCCTTGAGAAGAGAAAAATGGGTTCCCTACCGAAAATAGTATTAAACATCTGAGTGATAACTCATTCAGTTTTTCATTTAAACCACAACCAGAAGAAAAGTACCATTAAGCTAAACTCATGGCTACACAGAGTACAAAAGAGGGAAGCTGTTGTTAGAATCCAGGTGTCTGACTCAGGAGTCTGGGTTCCGGTCCTGACACTATCAAAACTAGCTGCTTAATCCTACTGCTATTTTCTCCTTTACAAACCTATGAAATGGAAAATTTTTTAATTTTGAGAAGCAACCAGTTAAAGGAGTAGCTTGTGCTTCCAACCATAATTAAAAAAAAAAAAAAGCTCAGGTTCACATTGCTTTTTTTTTTTAAGAGAAAATAAAATAATACACATGATTCTTGGCCCTCGTGGCCACTTGAAAATAACTCCACTTTCTTCCCTTTTGTTTCTTCCCTACATTTGACCACAAGTTCTATTAGTGCCTCCCAGCAAACAGCTGTTCTGTATTTTTTCAAAATCCCTAAATATAGTACCTTGATTCAGATTGGAGAAGAACTCAACCTTGTAATATGGACTCTGAGATGTCACTACATTATGCTGGTTTCACTCCATTTATAAAATAACTATAGAATTATGGCTTTTTAATGATAAAATTACTTTTTTTAAAGTTATAACCTGTTAAACAAGAAATAGTTTGAGAAATACTCGTTACTAAGTTCGCAGTGAGATACTGATGTAAATCTTTTTAACAATCCCCTCACATTCCGCCCCCAGGTTTTCCTCCTATTCAACACACTCCTGTCAGCAACACCTGCCACCACTGTTACAGCTAGCGTTACCATGACCACTGCAAACAGTCTTAACAGAAATAAAAAGCAGATCTGTCGATTAACCCCAAGGGAGTATTAGGTATATGCAGAGTCACACTTGGAATATTCTAACTCATTTTTCAGAATACAGCAACCAAGAGGGAGATCGGCAACCAATGGAGAATAAACTGTAGGAACTAATACTTTGCATTTGGTCTTACAGATTTATCCTAGACCTCAACAGAATAAAACTCCTGGGACGTCAAAGTCGCCAGAGAGGTCCTCCTACTCTTCACAGGTTCACCTCTCTTCTTGTATGTTCCCACTGCATTTTTACTTGCCTCTATCACAGCATTTATGACATTAAGAAAATGGATGTGCATTTTAACTGTTGTCTCAACTTCTCTGAGCCTAAATATTCTCCATTATCTTGGGAAGGAAACAACCTAAATCAAGACCCTAAAGAACCAGATTGTATAAAATTAGAAAAATTTAGCAAAAAAGAAAAATAACTAAAATTACACATACACACAGTATGGAGAAGGAAGGAAAAAAATGAGGATTACAGCAGAAAATCAACGAAATTTCTAAAAAGAGAAATATAGGAAACAGAAGCTGATTCTTTGACTGGGTAAACAAATTTGATAAGCCTCCAAATGGACTGATCAGGAAAAAAGAAATAAGACACAAATTACGTATCAATATAAGGAATGACAGAGGTGATATCACCATACACTCTAGATATGAAAGAGATTATATGAGACTACAATAAAAACTTTTATGGCAATAAATCTGACAGAGGAAATGGACAAACTCTTTGAAAAATACAAAATACCAAAACCCACTCAAAAAGAAACAGATAACCTGAACAGAACCAGATCTATTTTTTTTTTTGCCCTGAATCTATTTCTAAAATTGAATTTATAGTTTAAAATCCTCCCTCAAAGAAAACTCTGGATCCAGATGGCCTTATTTGTGAACTCTTAACAAACACTAAAGGAAAAGAAAATTACCAATTCTTTCAGATATTGAACAGGAGAAAATAATTTCCAATTTATTCTATCAAGCCAGCATTAACCTGATACTGAAGATAAGCAGACATTACAAGAAGCTGTTATGGCCCTCATGAAAACAGATGCAAAAATTGCAAACAAAATTTTAGCAAATCAAACCCAGCAATATATAAAAAGGATAATATATCATGACCTCATGGGGTTTATCCAAGGAATGCAAGGCTGGTTTACAATCTGAAATATATTCAATGTAATTTACCATATTAACAAACTAATAAAAATTATACAATTATCCCAATAAATGCAGAAACATACCTAACAAAATCCATTCCTGAGAAAACTCTTAACAAACTAAAAATAGAAGAGAATTTCCTCAATCTGATAAAGAGAATCCACAAAAAAACTACAGCTAACATCACACTTAATGATGAAAAACTGAATAATTTCCCTCTAAGATGAGGAATAACAATTATTTATATAGAGAATGCAACAGACCCTAGAAAATAAGTGAGTTTACCACAGTTGCAGGATAGAAGATCTACTGGGCTGGCCAAAAAGTTCCTTCAGTTTCAGTAAAAATAAAACACATTTTTCATTTTCACCAAGAACTTTATTGAACAACATATTCATCATTTTGTTCCATTACCTTCTGCCATTTTCCAGGCAACTTCATAATTTCATCTTCCCAAAACATTTTATATTTTTGAGTAAAGAATTGTTTCAGGTGCCTTTTAGAGTCTTCCAAGGAATTAAAATTTTTCCATTAAGAGAATTTTGTAAAGACCAAAATAAATGGACATCCAAAGGCGCAATATCTGGTGAATACGGCGGATGAATCAGAACTTACCAAGTTATAGTAACAGTTTTTGCCTGGTCATCAAAGAAACAGGTGGTCTTGCATTATCCTGGCAGAGGATCATGCGTTTTCTGTTGACTAATTCTGGATGTTTCTCTTCGAGTGCTGCTTTCAGTTGGTCTAAGTGGGAGCAGTACTTGGATTTGCTTGGTTTTCCAGAAGGAGCTCATAATAAAGAACTCCTTTCCAATTCCACCATACACACAAGATCACCTTCTTTGGATGAAGACCGGTCTTCGGTGTGGTTGGTGCTGGTTCATTTTGCTTGTCCCCTGTATTCTTCCATTCCGCATTACTGTACAGTATTCACTTTTCATTGTCCATCACAATTTGTTTTAAAAATGGAACATTTCCATTATATTTTAGTAAAGACTCACATGTGGAAATTCAGTCAAGGAGGTTTTTTTGTTTTTTGTTTTTAACTTACGTGGAATCCAATCAAAGTGATTAACACAACCAAGCTAATGCAAATGATTTTCAATACTTGATACAATTATTTCGAGTATGTCAGCTGTCTCCAGAAGGGTGTAACACAGACTGTTCTCAATTAATGTCTTGATTTGATCATTATTAACTTCTACTGGGCTACCTGAATGCAGAGCATCACTCAGTGAGAAATCTCCAGTGTGAAACCACAAACCACTTTTGACACTTTCAACCACAGCACCTTCTCCATATGCTATAATCTTTTTTTTTTGCATTTCAGTTGTTTTTACTTTTCTTGAAATAAAGCATAACACAACAAAAACGTTGCTTTTTTTCCTTCCATCTTCAATATTAAAATGACTACACAAAAATTCACCAATTTAAGTTTTTTTTAATGCACACTGACAATAGCTATCAAAATACAATCTAAGAAAATTGTTTTGTATGAAGTTAAAGACAATTAAGCATTACCAGAGTCATCTTCTGGAAAAAAACTGAATGAATCTTTTGGCTATCCCAATATATACATATCAAATTGTATTTTCATAAATTGTACTATATTTCTGAATTGTAATGAACAATTTTACACTGACATTTTTAAAAATACCACTTATAATAAGGCCAAAATACATGAAATAGGCCTAAATCCGGCAAAAGATATGCAAGATCTATACTTTAAAACACTGTTGAGAGAAATTAATGACATAAATAAAGGAGAGAAATAAAATATCTTCATGGGCTGGAAGACTTAATACTGTTCTAAGAAGTCAATTCTCTCCAAATTGACATACGCATGCATACGCGCTAGGTTGCTTCAGTAGTGTCCAACTCTTTGAGACCCTAAGGACTGTAGCCTGCGAGGGCTCCTCTGTCCATGGAATTCTCTAGTCTAGAATACCAGAGTGTGTTGCTGCGTCCTCCCCCAGGGGATCTTCCCGACCCAGTAACTGAACCCGTGTCTCTTAAGTCTCCTACACTGGCAGCCGGGTTCTTTACCACTAGTGCCATCTTTGCTTTTTGTTGTTCACTCAGTCTTGTTCAACGCTTTGCAATCCAATGAACAGCAGCACACCAGGCTCCCTGCCCTTCACTATCTTCTGGAGTTGGCTCAAACTCACGTTCACGGAGTCGGTGATGCCATCCAACCATCTCATCCTCTGTCATCCCCTTCTTCTCCTGCCCTCAATCTTTCTCAACATCAGGGTCTTTTCCAATGAGTTGGCTCTTCACATCAGGTGGCCAAAGTACTGGGGCTTCAGTTTCAGCGTCAGTCCTTTGAATGAATATTCAGGGCTGATTTCCTTTATGATTGACTGGTTTGATCTTGCTATCCAAGTGACTCTCAAGAGTCTTCTCCAGCACCACAGTTCAATACTTCAGCATTTAGCCTTCTTTACGGTCCAACTCTAAAATCTCACACGACTACTGAAAAAACCATAGTTTTGACTACACAGACCACTGTCAGTAAAGTGATGTTTCTGCTTTTTAACATGCTGTCTACATTTGTCATAGCTTTTCTTCCAAGGAGCAATTATCTTTTAACTTCATGGCTGCAATCACCATCTTCAGTGATTTTGGAGCCCAAGAAAATAAAGTCTGTCACTGTTTCCATTTTTTATTTTGGGAAGCCCAAATTGACATATAGATTCAGCACAATCCCAAACAAATTCTCAAAGGCTGTTTTGTATATGTTGATAAGCTGATGCTAAATTTTATATGGATAGCCAAAACAACTTTGAAAAAAATGTACAAAATTGGAGGACTAATACTACCAATTTCAACCCTGAGTATAAGGCTACAATAATTAAGACAGCATGCTGCTGCTGCTGCTAAGTCACTTCAGTCGTGTCCGACTCTGTGCAACCCCAGAGACGGCAGCCCACCAGGCTCCGCCGTCCCCTGGGATTTCCAGGCAAGAACACTGGAGTGGGTTGCCATTTCCTTCTCCAATGCATGAAAGTATAAAGTGAAAGTGAAGTCACTCAGTCGTGTCTGGCTCTTCACGACCCCATGGACTGCAGCCTACCAGGCTCCTCCATCCATGGGATTTTCCAGGCAAGAGTACTGGAGTGGGGTGCCATTGCCTTCTCCATAAGACAGCATAGTAGAAGCATAATGGCAGACAAAAGACAAATGGAACAAAACAGACTCCAAAATAGACCACAAGTGATTTTTGACTAAGGCACAAAGGCAGTTCAGTGAAGAGAGAATGGTCACTTCAACAGATGGTGCTAGAACAACCAGATATCCATATGCAAAAAATACGAACTCTGATCACACCTTGTATCACACGCAAAAATCAAGTCAAAATGGATCATATCCCTAAATGTAAAAGCCTAAAACTATGAAACTTCTACAAGACAACAGGAGATAATCTCTATGATCAAGGATTAGGTAAAGATTTCTTAAATATGATACCAAAAGCATAACCCATAAATTAGAAAAACTGATAAACTGAACGTCAAACTTAAGAACTTTTGCTCTTTGAAAAACACCATTAAGAAAATTAAAAGACAAATCAGACCTGGAGAAAATATTTGCAGATCATTTATCTAATAAAGAATCTACATATAGAATCTATAAAGAACTCTCAAAACTCAGCAATAAGAAAACAAAAAATATAATCAATGAATAATATCTGACCTTTCACAGAGAAATGGCAAATTAGCACATAAAAAAGTACTCAACACATTAGTCATTAGGAAAATGCAAATTAAAAGCACAATGAGATGATACCACGACACATTTACTAGAATGCCTAGAATTAAAAAGACTGACCATATTAACTGCTGACAGAGATGTGGAGCAACTGGAACTCTCATGCACTGCTGGTGATAACTGTAAAAGGACATGACAACTCGAAAAACAATTTGATGGTTTTAAAATACTTAAACATAACCTACCACAGGATAGAGCCACCCCACTCCTAGGTATCTGCCTAAGAAAAAAGAAAGCATATGTCCATACAAAGACTTGTATACAAACTTTCAGATCAGTTTTATTTATAATAGTCTGTACTGGGAACACACAAATAGCCATCAACAGGGAATATGTACACAAACTGTGGAGTATCTGTATTTCTCAGGAATAAAGGAAAAAACTACTGATACACTCAACAACATGAATGAACTTTGAAATAGTTACACTGAGTGAAAGCAGCCAGGCAAAAATGAGTACAGAATACATGAATCCACTTACATAAAACCCCAGAACAGGCAAACTAATCTACAGCAACAGATCAGTGGCTGCATGGAGATACAAGCAGAAAGGTGTGAGGGTGGCTTTACCAAGAGCACAAAGAAGCTTTTGCCACCATGGGTACTGTCAATGTTCTCACTGTGGTGATGGCTTCAAGGGTGTATGTGTTTGTCAGAACAGATTAAATCGTACACTTTAAATGCATGCCATTTACTGCAGGTCAATTATGCCTCAATAAAACTGGGGAAAAAATAACTGCTTATATTTTACAATATCCATTCTAGATTGCCCCTTTTTCATTAGCATATTGAAAATCTTTCATTGTAATGAAGCAATTGATATAACTGCCTCAAATACATCTTCTCTTTTGACCTTTACTCTATATAAACACAACTGTAAAAGTAAATTACTATTGGACGGAAAAGTGAACAGACTGGTCTCCCTGGATGACTCGGCGGTCTGTTTATTGGCTTCAAACAAAGCCCAAATGTTTAGCTAAACTACCAGTACTGAATGCTTGGTCACTTAATTTTGAAAATATTATAACCACAAGCTAGCCTAGAGCAATTCATTAATTCAAATAAACATTTACCGCACATGTACTCTGTCTGTCACTGTTGTCCGCTCTGGGCTTCAGGCAGCATGGTCAGCAGCAAATTACAAAGCCATTCTGCATCCAGTCTGTAAGGTTTTAGTCACTGCATTTAAATAATACAACTAAAGAATATCAATGGAAATAGGATGATTACTCTTCTAATATAAAGTTAAAATAATAAATGCCAGTGCTAAGATGAATAAAGAATTAGACACTGACAGCTTAAAATTCCAGAACAAAGCTATCTTTTGAAACCTAAGTGAATTCAGGACAAATGTTAAAAAAAAAAAGTACTTCCAAACACAGAGTGGAACTTGTCATCTCTAAGAGATTCTGCCAGTTTAGAAGTATAAAAAGATGTGAAAAACATGTAGCAAGACCCATAAATAATTAATTAACCATCCATAACAACTAGGCAACTTTAAGTCAGGTCCCTGTTAGCATCAGATGAGATCCTATGCCATAGCACATTCTCCTCTGCCGATTTTAGAGAATTCCATGTCAACTGGACCAAAGACGGTAATTACATCTGACAGAAGATATAAGCTTATTTATTCATCAAAAACAAAAATCAATAGGTCCACACCTCTTGCTATTAATATATACGACAGTTTACAGCTTATCAAGGGCATCCATTTGAAAATCTATGCTATATTTTCTCTTGTGCAGTAGTACTCCTCTTTTAGGATTTTTTTAATAAAAGAATCCAATGAACTCATGCAATGGACAAAAAAAATCAATAAATATCCCTTGTTAGAGAAAACCGTTGATGTACTGCGCTTCAGATTCCTTTAGAAACTGTTATTCCTTTCCTAAAAATTTTAAGCTGTCTTTGAACTATCATGTTTTCTGTTCTCAAAGGAACAATTTTATCAGGTGATAAGCTTTTAGTAAATTCTGACTGACAAAATGATTCTGTCACATGTTCTAAACACATCATATCCAAACTCACATCCACATTAAACACTGCTAATCTCCTAAATAGACCTCCCTGGTGGCTCCTAAATATTCGGTAACCACGGCATTCCAGACCACAAGTTCTGCGAGCACAGTCTGTGAATATTTTCATTCCTGTAGAGAAGCAATAACCATTAAAATGAAAGACAAAAAACTAACCAGCATATTCTGTAATTTTAACTTTTCATTTCTGTTTTTCAGATTTGTAAAAGTGAAAATAAAGAATTTTTAAGTAAAAGGGTAGGAAACATGTCCAAAAAGGAGAGACATTCAACAGCTGAGAGTAAACAAAGTTTTCATTATGAAGCTTTTTCAACTTGCCTCCAATATTTACTTTAATTTAAAAGGTAAAACGACACCTGTCGCAGTGGAGTTCCGCTAAAGCTGAGAGCCGAATCTATGCTTCTTCACACCACCTCCTCCGTCCATTACTGCCCTCTTGTTAACGTCCATCACCTAACTTCTACTGACGATTTAAAACATGCCAGGCACTGTGCTAACCACTCCAGATGCAGCACTTCCACTTGCCCTCATGGCAATTCTGTGATGAAGCATTCCACAGACTGGTAGAGCATCAAGGACTTTAAGAACCTGCCCAAGATGACTGAGCTATTCCCCATGATGAACAGAACAGAAGAAATCTTAAACTCCTTAGCAGTGAGTCTCCCAGCCAGGCTCCCACAGGGACCACAGCTGTCTGAGAACGTGGACTGTTAAAACCATGAGCACTTGGTGTTTATTCTCAGTGTGGTTATTATTCTCTAATTCACTTTAATCGGACTATGTCTTACCATGGAAGAGAGAACAACACTGTTGACAGGACTAGGTATATAGGATAATTACTCTTCCTCGCTTTGGCTTTTGGGTACCCTTCGTTATCATAATCTTGGCAAGTCAGGCAAGGTCTTTCCTCTAAGATGAAAAGACTGCCTTAGAGTTATGGGGTAGAGTAGCTGCCAGTGTGATTATTACTTCTGACCATGTGTATGGTGGTGTCAAACATTTTAAATTGCACCCATGTTTTTCACATAAGTAAATAATACAGTATAAAGTATTACCAAATAGGATATACAGACAAGTAATTTATATCCTTCATTCCTCCCCAGACTTGACCTTTCATTCATGACAGCCTGAACAACGGTTTCAAATGGAGCTCCTCGAGCGTGTGTGAGGGCCAGTCCAGACCTCTACTGCCATCTGAAGATAAGCTGTTCTATATGCAACGTTTCATGGCAACACATGTGTAAAAGAAGCCTACAAACCACACACTTCCACCCTTAAGAGCATTTCTGCACACTATTTCACTACTTCTGAGATGCAGAATAAAACTTATTAAATTCGGGCGTGACTAACAAAGGAGCAAGCACTGGTTGAAAAGTGTCTGCATTCTCTGTCTAGTGAGAAAGACTGTTTACTGAGAGCATAATCAAGAGTCATCAGCTACTTAAACTACAGAAACCACAGCTAAAGTCCATTAGAAATGTCAGTTTACATACAGAGTATGCATATATTATTTACAATCACCAGTCTTTATAACTGCTAGGCAACACATTAGCCTAAATTCTACACACACTTAATCAGAGATGCATTTCAATTGTTTTAAACTTTCCATAACTCAGACAAATCCTTCCTTAATTAGACTAAATCTGGGTAGAGGTGAACTATTTGGATGTTCCTCCTCCCCCATTATTTAATGCTCCTTTTATAATTATTTTTCAGTTCAGTCGCTCAGTTGTGTCTGACTCTTTGCAACCCCATGGACTGCAATACGCCAGGCTTCCCGGTCCATCACCAACTCCCGGAGCTTGCTCAAACTTAGGCCCATTGAGTCAGTGATGCCATCCAACCATCTCATCCTCTGTCATCCCCTTCTCCTCCTGCCTTCAATCCTTCCCAGCATCAGGGTCTTTTCCAATGAGTCAGTTCTTCGCATCAGGTGGCCAAAGTATTGGAATTTCAGCTTTAGCATCAGTCCTTCCAATGAATATTCAGAACTGATTTCCTTTAGGATGGACTGCTTGGATCTCCTTGCAGTCCAAGGGACTCTCAAAAGTCTTCTCCAACACCACAGTTCAAAAGCATCAATTCTTTGGCACTCAGCTTTCTTTATAATCCAACTCTCACATCCGGTATGACTACCGGAAAAACCATAGCTTTGATTAGGTGGATCTTTGTTGGCAAAGTAATGTCTCTGCTTTTTAATATGCTGTCGAGGTTGGTCATAGTTTTTCTTCCAAGGAGTAAGCGTCTCATAATTTCATGGCTGCAGTCGCCATCTGCAGTGATTTTGGAGCCCCCCAAAACAAAGTCTCTCACTGTTTCCACTGTTTCCCCATCTATTTCCCATGAAGTGATGGGACCAGATGCCATGATCTTCATTTTTTGAATGTTGGGTTTTAAGCCAGCTTTTTCACTCTGTCTTTCACTTTCATCATGAATGATATGGTAATAAAATTATATGACAAAGTTATATTATCATATATGATAAATTATATTTATTAGTCATCAAAAAAAATCCAAGAACTAAGGAGTGGAGATACGGCGCACGTGAAAGCGACGCAGCAGAGGAGCGGCCCTGACGGGTCCCGGGCCGGCAGCATGAGAGGGCCAGGCCTCTTCCCTCAAGGGCTACTGAGCACCACCATCTGTAAGGGCTGCTGACGGACCCCTCTCTGACATCTAGGCTGTAAACTTTTCTCGTTTCAATGATGCTACCTCTGAAAAATTAACTAGAAGAGAATAAAGGTAAGAACCTCTTGATAAAAATCATTTCAGAATACAGAATAAGCTAAACTATATTAGAGGTATTTAAAGTTTTTCTTTTCTCCAGGAGCTGATAAGGGGTATCTCCAGAAATCAACCTTCTTTCATTTCAGCTCTGTAACTGATTTCAAAAAGGATACAGTTTGCTGGGGTCTGGGGTCTCAGCATGGAGATTTTCCCATTTATAACTTAACTAGCTTATGCAGGAGTCAAACTCATAATTTTGACTTTATCATTAAGATCTGAAATGTATTCTCTTTCCCCGTCTTGAAGGAGCCTTGGTAAAATTCAGAAGGCACACAGTCTTAGTCTATCAGATATGTGTTGAACCTATTTGAAAGAATAAGCATTAATCTATAAACCAAAAGAAAATCATCTGTGTCATATTTTAAACATGTATCTTAACAGTAATTTAAAAAGCTGGAATGCTATAATCTATGCAATTTGAGTTTTTAGAAATGCTCCTTTAAATTAACTTGCTAAAAGACACTTGCCTGCACTGGGAGTCAGGCAAATTTAGTTAAAGTTCTTTGGCGAAAAATTAAATAAACGAATATGGCTCACATTTCTACTAGGAGGGTAAGAAAGGAATCTAGGCAATAAACGAAGACACTTAAAATACATGCAATTTACTATAATATCTTGTCATATGGCAAGGTGGTAGGATGAGAGCGTTTAGCCCATAAAAGTAATACAATTCTATTTATGCATTAAAATGAAAAAAAGCACAAAACCCAAAAAAACACCTTTCCCAAGTATCAACGTAACACTACTACTTTAGATAAATAAGACCCTATTTTTCTAATATTTAAATAATAAAAATTATACCATATCCAAGCTACCTGTGATTTGATTTTCTTGAATATAGAGGAAAGACAGAGCTGGCAGCACATTCACCTCAAAATTAAAGGGTAAAAAACCAAAGTCAAATTCCACTTCTAGACTAGTGTTCCAAAAGCTATTAAGAGATAGGAATCAGGAGTCAGATTTCAAGATGCCAAAATCTGAAACCTGCAATTTTTTTTTTTAACATAAAAGATGAAAATAAGTTAACATCTGCTATTCAGAATACAAAATTTAGGTCTTGCTATGTAGTTCTTACGTTTAAGGTGAACTTCCAGTCCTTTCCATTCACAAATAGGACTTGATTTATTAAGTTCCCTGCTTTGTATCTCCAGAGTTGATCAAAGCACATTTTCTTAGTACAATCTGTATTGTTCCAAGTGTTTTATAAACATCTTTTGTGAGAGCTTACAGGAGTGATCTGAAATCATATCCAAGGTTTCATCCTATGAGTCAGTTATTCTTAAAAGCAAACAGAATCTGTCTTTATCACCTTTATTTCCCTACCTATCACAAATCAATTTTAGTCACGAAATTTAAAAAACTAATTAGCAGGACTGTCAGTAAATAATTACTGATAATACTTGGCATGGCAAAGGAAAAAGGCATAATTTCATTACCTAGACATGAAAATTTCAGGTCTTTTATAACAGTCCCTTAGCCACTATGTTCACTACATAGCCCTACATTGATAACTCCCAAAACTATATTTCCTGTCCTCAACTGAGATCCAAACTGTATATTCAGCTGCGTGCTGAACGTGTTCACCTGAATCATTCACAAAGATATTCACTGAACTACCTGTTATGTGTCAAGTATACTATGCTGGGCTCTGGAAGCTCAGAATGAAGAAAACAAGACAGTCCCTGTCCTCGTGAGACTTTTAACTGTGAAGAAAGCCAAACCAGTCAAATAGTCGTAAAAATATGTAACATACAAGTTGTGATTAGTTCCGTGTTCCAGTCTAAGCTGGTCTGAAACTGAACTCATGGCACTGCAGTCTGCCTGCTCCCTGAACCTGCATTCTCGATGGCAATGGTGCCATCACAGGCTACCAGAGACACACAAGAGGGAGGCACTCTTCCTCCTCAGATCTCCTCCGGCTCAGGACTCCCTGAGTATGTGTGCACAGTCAGCTCTGCCCAACAACCTTCCTCTTTTTGGGAACTCCCAACGTGATGGTGGCAGACAGCTTTCAAAGACGCCCATGCCTGGTGAAGGCAAAAAACTCAAAGCCAAGAGAGCCCTTGGGATTTTAAAAATGAGCTGGGAGAGAGGAGCTTTTTCTTCCTCTTGGCAAGAGAGTATGAAGATGGCCCCTGCCCTATGCAGAAGCCCAAGGGCCCAGAGTTGGGAGAAAGAGTCCCTGTGATGATGAGACCTCTTCCAATCCCCAAGGTCCCTGGGTTGTTCTGGTTTCTGCAGCATTTCATATCTTTTACAACCTTCTCCAAGAACCTTCCGATTAATTTCTCTTTTAACTTAAGATAGTTTAAACTTAAGGAGGATTTCTGTTACTTGTAGCCAGGATTCCTGACTGATAGCTCCTAAGCATTTCCAGCCTGAGTCTTATCTAACTCTGCCACAAATACCCTAGTTCAGGTCCTCACTTACTGGACTAACACAACAGCCTAATGGGACTCTGGTCTCCAGTCCTGCCCCTGGAGGCAGCATCCATAACACAGGGGCCAGAGTGACTACATCACACCCCCCCTGCTGGAGAGTGGCTCCAGCATCAACAGGGACAAGATCTAAACTCCTTAACAGGACACGCCCAGCTCTCTACAATCAGTCTTCCTCTGCAGCCACACACACCTGTTACTCCTTGCCTCACATTTTATGCTCTGACTGTATGGAATTACGCGGGCTTTAGCTTAGAGAGAGACACACACCCTTCCCCGCCCAATGCTGAACTGACTGGTAAGCAGGATATTTTCCATTTTGAAAACTTGGAAAACCTGAAGAAAGTAAAGTGGTTTTCTTTAGGTTCACTTCTAGGCATCAAAGTCATCACATCCATTTCTACATGTTATTACACTAAGAATTCTAAATACCGTGGCTACAAGATACCTGGTCTAGACACGGTGTACACAGTAGCAAGAAACTGGAGGAGAAAATCAAAGACCCTAACAAAAGGTTCTGATTGCCACCCATCTTTTCGGATTGAGCACAACTCTTGTGAATGTACTGAAATCTACTGAGTTGCATGCTTTAAATGGGTGAACTTCGTGGTACATGAATTATATCTCAATAGAGCTGCTTCAAGTGTCCACTCTTCAGTGAGGCATTCTCACCCAAATACAGGAGAGTACTCCTTCCTCCCTTCCATGGGTCTCCACTGTCTGTGGATGCTTCTAGCTTGGCGTGTGAGCTTTAGTTCTTTGAGGATAGAGCCATGGCCCACTCACCTCCGGATCCCTAAGCCTAGTCAAGGGCTTAGTACATACAAAACACTGAAAATGTTCACAGAATGTCCCATGCATTCTGAGCTAGGCAGAACACTGACAGACATTATTTCTAACTTAAAAAACGCACATTGGGTTTTAGGTTAGGAAACTTGGTCTTCTCACCTTGTATTAGATGAGAATATTTGAAAATATGAAAGATGTTTAAATACCTCTACCCATTATATAGTTAACAGCTGACCATTTAATTTTGCAGCAACTTTTAAAATCAGATGTAAAGAAATAAGATGCAATTTTTTTTTTTAACTTGCAGAAAATTTCAAACAGAGGCAAGACAACATAAGCAACCAAAGAAAAACAGAAGTTGGTCTACTCAAAAATTAAAAAATTTCTTCAAAGAACATTCTTTAAAAAAGTGAAAAGACAACCCACAGGAAGGGAGGAAAATTTTACAGTTCATATCTCTGATAAAGCCCTATGTGGAGGGCAGAGGGGTGCATCTAAAATATACAAAGAAATCTAGAATACACAAAAATAACTCAACAATAAAAAGACAATCTCATTTTTCAAATGGGAAAAGAATGTGAATAGGCATTTCTCTAAAAAATATACAAGTGACCAAGAAGCTCATGAAAAGATATTGAACGCCATTAGGGCGGAGAAGGCGATGGCACCCCACTCCAGTACTCTTGCCTGGAAAATCCCATGGACGAATGAGCCTGGTAGGCTGCAGCCCATGGTGTCGCTAAGAGTCGGGCACAACTAAGCAACTTCCCTTTCACTTTTCACTTTCCTGCATTGGAGAAGGAAATGGCAACCCACTCCAGTGTTCTTGCCTGGAGAATCCCAGGGACAGGGGAGCCTGGTGGGCTGCCATCTGAGGGGTCACACAGAGTCAGACACAACTGAAGCGACTTGGCGGCAGCAGCAGCAGCCATTAAGGAAAATGCAAATCAAAATTACCACGAGAGACCACTTCACACCCACTGGGATGGTTACTATGAAAAACAAAACAAAAAATAACAAGTGTTGGCCAGGATGGAATCCTCTAACACTGCTGATGGGAACGTAAAATAGTACAGCCACTTTGGAAAACAGTCTGGCAATCCCTCAAAAAGTTAAATATAGAGTTACCATGAGAGGCAGCAATTCTACTCTTAGATATATATCCATGAGAAATGACAGCAGATGTCCACCCAAAAAACTTAGACATGAATGTTCTCAGCAGCATTCACAACAGCCAAAACCTGGAAACCACCTAAGTGGCCATCAACGGATGAATAAACAAAATGTTATCTATCTATGCCGTAGAATATTATTTAACAACAAAGAAGAATGAATTCTTATATATGCTATGACACAGACGAACCTCAAAAGCATGCTAAGTGAAAGAAGTCAGACACAAAAGGTCACACGTATTGTATAATTCCGTTTATATGACATACTCCGAATTCAGAGACACACAAAGTAGAAACGGTGGCTGCCAGAGACTAAAGACAGGGAAGAATGGAAAGTGACTGCTACTAGGTCTGGGGTTTCTTTTTGGGGTGATTAAAGTGTCTGGAATGAGACTGGGGATCCGTGCATAACTCTGTGAATACAGAAAGATCTATTGAATTTTATGTTTTAAATGGATGAACTTTGTGGTATGTGAATTACATGTCAATAGAGATGTTATGAAAAAAAATTACTACACAAAATCATATAGTGACACCTCCGTGCAGGGGCCTGACTGAATCACTTTGCCTACCACAGGATAACCTGTTGTAAACACACACACACACAAACGCACAATCTGTTCAAATGAGGAAATGATTTATTTTCCTACCACCAAATCCCCACAGCGACCAATCATAAAATCAGATTCAAAGTAAAAGAAGAAAAGAACAAAAGAGCATGCAAACTGCAATTTGCTGGCAGGTATAAAATGGAACTAACCAAAAAGTGCACAAAGAAAAATGTTTACCAGAACCACTCGCTTCCCTTTGATTACACAGATTTAAACAAGTCAAAGTCCTTTTTAACTGATGAGAAAATGTGCCAGCTTCTTTATTAACACAGAGCAAGGAAAAACAAGCATTCTCTCCTATAACAAAATTAACATCCCACAGAAGGTCTGTTTGTACTTGGCCGTCACAAACCTTTCATCTCAGAGCACTGCTAAATTAAACAAGCCCATGTTGTATTGAACACAATGAGCCAGACACCTTGGCAGGCTCCTAAAATTCGCCAGTTAATGCTGAAGAACATTAGAAACAGAGAGGAGGGTAAGAACGAGGGCAATGGCGCTGATAAAGCGGCTGTATCTTCGTTCCGCCCAACATTTCACTCATTTACGATAATGGAAACACTCTAAGAACTGTGACAAGAAAAGCCAGAGAGATCTGGATTCAAGTTACTGTTTTGTTTTTAATGTACTAGCTGAGTGCCCAAGGACAAACCTCATAACCAAGCCTTCTATTCTCTAAAACTGGAGTGACTGAACCTAGCCTGAGAGTCATTAGAGAACAAAATGAAACAATACACGCCGAAGGTACAGCCAACGCTCAATATGCACACCCCACCATAAAAATCCTCGCTGCTCTCAACTCTTCAATGCAGATATTGATTCTGGAGCTTGTATCACAACACAAGTAACTGACACCAGTCATTCTTTACTACCCCAAGGACATCTAAGCAACCAAAAGATCCTATGAAAAGTCTCTATTAAATTATTCCCCCTTCCATATAACTGAAAGTAAGAAAGCCATCAATAAAGTCTGCTTTAAATGTATTAAATCAGGGCATGACACAAAGCATTCATTCACCTAAGAGGTATTTAAAAGCAATGAACTGAGAGAGACATACCAAGAGAAACACTTACTATTAGAGACAAATGCCAATTTTTCAGTGCAATAATTGGTAACCTTTCCATAAAGATTGATGAAATCTGATTATAATTCCCAAGTGTCAGTAATCAGTTCTTAAGGAAAAAGAAAAAGGAAGTGGGATGGCTTCAAGCACTGCAAAAAAGATGTAGGCGGATACCCTTCCTACTGACAGCTATTACCTTAACATTTGAGAGATGGCTGCCAGAAGATTCAGACAAAAAAACTTTGTTACATTAAAACAGACTGAAATCTACTTACAACAAAACTTACTGGGTTTAGCAGACGCAAACATAACCTGCACCATGAATTAGGTGTCCTCTCTGAACAAACAGGCACAGAGGTAAAGCTCATGTGAAATTCCCGCGTTTCTCATTACACCACTACCTCACACGTGGCGTGGCGGAAGTCTACTTAGAGACTCTGCAGGGAGACCATGGGGTCACAAAGAGTCGGACAGGACTGAGTGACTGAACTGAAGTGAACTGAGACTCTGCAGTGGTAGATGGTAGACCCCCTCCGCCCAGCTCCAGACCAAGTTCTAATCACAGCACAAACAGTCCAGGGTCTCAAGGGGGATGGGACACTCCAAGGCTGGAGAGGCCTACCCCCGGGGAGCTCCACCAAGCACCACATTCTTTATGGAACTTGTAGCCCAAAGCTTCTGTTCTCTACCCCTCTTCCCCAAACTCTCCCCCTAAGACTCTAAATTCAATGAAACCTCTGTGAGGGACTAACTCACTGTACATGCTACAGAAGGAAGGCCGAGTGTTGCCTTTGCTAGGGAGATGTTCTCTATGCCACACATCAGCACTTATTTTGCCCTCCTATTGCAGTTCAGTACTCTCACCCTGACCGTGAAGCAGTTTCATGTGAATATTCTACCACCACAAATCCTGTATATGAAGACAGAACTTCTCTTCTTTCCAACTTTCCAATCAAATAACCACTTACACTGCCAGTCTAAACTTTAAGCTTTATGCCTAAAATAGGAAGAAACTGTTGCAAATGCATAAAATCCAACCCATTAAGTGCATAAGAATGTCTTAAAATCTGTTTAAATACAGTATAAAAATTTTTACAAATGCAGCTCAGAGGAGAAATAAATGATAGTCTTAAGTTTAATTAAGACTCCAGTTTAACTGCTACTAGTAATGCCTCACTTTTCAGAAGTATTTTTAGAATTAGGGTTTTAAAGCATGCAATTAAAGAAAGTAAGTCATCAGTGAAATGAAAGCTATAATATAAGGAACTTCCTATACGATTGGAGAAAAGAGATATAAGAACATAGAACTTCACTTATTTTAGAAAACAAATACAAGATCATACCATTAGCCACAATAAGATAGAGGGTAAAGTCCAGAAAATATAATTTAGACCTACAAAATGATGACTCAATAATTTCCTTTCAAGCCTGCCTAGATTTATTAATAACTTTAGATTTATTAAGGAAGGAGTTGCTAAGAAAGTTAAAGTACAAATAAAAATTGCTAGGGGATTATTTAATAAATTAAAAAAATTTTACATGCAAATAGCTGCTGCTAAAATACTAATTAAAAACTAGCACATGCATTCTTTAGAATCCCATACTCCAGTGGAAACAAAGTGTATGAAATAAGAATCCTCAACATTGCCTAAATCTATTAGATAATTGTTCCATTCTCTCTGTTTATTTTGGCTGTGAAAAACTGGTTGTGAGTCAGAAACGCTAATAGGCAGGATACTGGACAAAGATTTACACATTCTTCTTAATGGCTGGCAATCCATTTCTCTACTTTTACTTTTAACAAATGCTTGACTACACAATTAAAATATACCTCAATTTCTCTCCATTATAATTTACTTTATCCTTGTCTTCAAATAACTGAAAGATATTCCCATCTGTATAATATGAAACATACTGTAAATAGCAGATCAAGTACTTTACCTATTTTAGACAGTTACTTTCCCCTTAACAGCAACAAAAAACAAAAAAGGAGATTTAAAACGCAGTTGTATGTGTGATTCTGCGAAGAAATTGGACAGAATCCAAATCAACAGTCCAAACAAAACATCACAAGAGGTTACAGTAGCAAATGTCACTACAATTATATACATCTAGATTTAGGAGCATTTAAACATCACACAACGGACTGGTTCCAAATAGGAAAAGGAGTGCGTCAAGGCTGTATATTGTCACCCTGCTTATTTAACATATATGCAGAGTACATCATGAGAAACGCTGGACTGGAAGAAGCACAAGCTGGAATCAAGATTGCCGGGAGAAATATCAATAACCTCAGATATGCAGATGACACCACCCTTATGGCAGAAAGTGAAGAGGAACTAAAAAGCCTCTTGATGAAAGTGAAAGAGGAGAGTGACAAAGTTGGCTTAAAGCTCAACATTCAGAAAACGAAGATCATGGCATCCGGTCCCATCACTCCATGGGAAATAGATGGGGAAACAGTGGAAACAGTGTCAGACTTTATTTTGGGGGGCTCCAAAATCACTGCAGATGGTGACTGCAGCCATGAAATTAAAAGACGCTTACTCCTTGGAAGAAAAGTTATGACCAACCTAGATAGCATATTCAAAAGCAGAGATACTACTTTGCCCACAAAGGTCCATCTAGTCAAGGCTATGGTTTTTCCAGTAGTCATGTATGGATGTGAGAGTTGGACTGTGAAGAAGGCTGAGCGCCGAAGAATTGATGCTTTTGAACTGTGGTGTTGGAGAAGACTTGAGAGTCCCTTGGACTGCAAGGAGATCCAACCAGTCCATTCTGAAGGAGATCAGCCCTGGGATTTCTTTGGAAGGACTGATGCTAAAGCTGAAACTCCAGTACTTTGGCCACCTCATGTGAAGAGTTGACTCATTGGAAAAGACTCTGATGCTGGGAGGGACTGGGGGCAGGAGGAGAAGGGGACGACAGAGGATGAGATGGCTGGATGGCATCACTGACTCGATGGACGTGAGTTTGAGTGAACTCCGGGAGCTGGTGATGGATAGGGAGGCCTGGTGTGCTGCGATTCATGGGGTCGCAAAGAGTCGGACACAACTGAGTGACTGAACTGAAATATCACAGGTGTTAGTTTTCTTCTCCAAGAAATTAAATTTCTTAATTAAAATTGAAGGCACATCTCACTTGCATCTTAATTCTAACTTAACAATGATTATATTGACCAATCATTAATTCCTACAAAAATGATTTGAGTGTCTGCCATGTACATGCCAGGTATCACAGTGGTTGCTGGATGTAAGCTGGTGCATAAAACACACTAGGTCCAAGCCTCAACCATGTTAACTTGGAGTGAAAAGAAAAGCATCACATGAAAGGCAATCTATAAGAAGATGCATTCTATATCAAGGAAAAAGATGAATTTTAACTGGCTTTCAATTAAGTCAAAAAACAAACAGTAAGCCAATGACAAAGTACATGTTTGTTTCATGTGAGACCTTCCTTAGGCAACTTTTATTTGAAATAAAATCTAAAATAAACATAAAATTAGAGCTCATATTCATATCAGAAACTAGCAAAATCCTCTGGACATATGAAACTCAACATCGGCATTCATACGTATACATGTGAATGCACAGTCACCTAACTCAGTAATATTAGTTAGTTGCCAACAGTGGAAAATTCTTAAAGAGATGGGAACATAAGACCACCTGACCTGCCTCTTGAGAAACCTGTATGCAGGTCAAGAAGCAACAGTCAGAACCAGACATGAACAACAGACTGGTTCAAAATCGGAAAAGGAGAACATCAAGGCTGTATATTGTCATACTGCTTATTTAACTTATATTTGAAGTACATCATGTGAAATGCTGGGTTGGATGAATCACAAGCTAGAATCAAGACTGCTGGGAGAAGTATCAACAACTTCAGATATGCAGATGACAGTAATGGCAGAAAGCAAAGAGGAACTAAATACTCCTGATGAGGGTGAAAGAGGAGAGTGAAAAAGCTGGCTTAAAACTAAACATTCAAAAAACTAAAATCATGGCATCACTTCATGGCAAACAGATGGAGAAAAAGTGGAAACAGTGGCAGGTTTTATTTTCTTGGGTTCCAAATCACTGTGGATGGTGACTGCAGCCACAAAATTAAAAGATGCTTACTTCTTGGGAAAAAAAAAGCCATGACAAACCTAGATAGCATATTAAGAAGCAGAAACATCACTTTGCTGACAAAGGTCCGTATAGTCAGAGCTATAGTTTATCCAATAGTCATGTACAGATGTGAGAGCTGGATCATAAAGGCTGAGCGCCAAAGAACTGATGCTTTTGAACTGTCATGCTGGAGAAGACACTTGAGAGTCCCTTGGACAGCAAGAAGATCAAACCAGTCAATCCTAAAGGAAATCAACCCTGAATATTCACTGAAAGACTGACGCTGTAGCTGAAGCTCCAATACTTTAGTCACCTGATATGAAGAGCCAACTCACTGAAAAAGATCCTGATGCTGGGAAATACTAAAGGCAGAAGGAAAGACAGAGAGTGAGATGGTTGGATGGCATCACCAACTCAATGGACATGAGCTTGAGTAAACGCCAGGAGATAGTGAAGGACAGGGAAGATTGGTGTGCTGCAGTGCATGGGGTCACAAAGAGTCGGACACAACTCAGTGACTGAACAACAATTTAAAAATATTTACACTGAATTAATCAGGGTAATGGGGCTTCCCTGATAGCTCAGTTGGTAAAGAATCCACCTGCAATGCAGGAGACCCCAGTTCACCTCCTGAGTCAGGAAGATCCCCTGTAGAAGGGATAGGCTACCTACTCCAGTATTCTTGGGCTTCCCTTGTGGCTCAGCTGGTAAAGAATCTGCCTGCAATGCAGGAGACCTCGGTTCGATCCCTCGGTTGGGAAGATCCCCTGGAGAAGGGAAAGGCTACCCACTCCAGTATTCTGGCCTGGGTCGCAGAGTTGGACATGACTGAGCGACTTTCACTTTCAATCAGGGTAACAGAGCTAAAAACAAAGAACTCAGTATATTTTAACATTTTCATCACATTTAAAGTCCAAGAGCATCTCATGTACACACAAGAACCACATGTATGTTTTTAATAAGGAAATTCTTTATGTAAGTAAGGCTATCAGATGAAAGAGGTCTTTAAACATGAAAGGTTTACTCCAGTCAGAAACCCTGCTCTCTTGCTTCCCTGGTGGCTCAATGGCAAAGAATCCACCTGCTAGTGCAGGAGACACAGGTTCAATCCCTGATCTGGGAAGATAACACATGCCACAACTACTGAAGTCCAGGCCCCTAGAGCCAGTGCTCCACAAGACAAGCCACTGCACCGGGAAGCCCGCACACTGCAGTGAAGAGTAGCCCCTGCTAGAAAAGCCCGAGTGCAGCAACAGAGATCCAGCACAGCCCCAAATAAACAAACGCAAGTAAAAACAGGAAAGCCCTGCTATCTCAAGAGACACCATTTTTCCTTATTGGACGGGTAAGCATTAAACACATGAACAAAACTCAGTGTGGGTAAGGGCGTGGAAAACAGGACTCTGGAGAATTTCATTTGGGGAGGCGTCTTTATTTACAGACGGCAGTTTAGCCACAAGCACCTATATTTAATATGCGTATCATCTTTGACCCAGTAGTTATACTTCAAAGAAGATAAATGAACAAGCATATAATGATGTACGTATGGGGTTGTTTGACACACTATTATCCACTAGAAACCATCTAAACAGTCATCAAATGAATGACTCAATTAAAGTATGGTGCCTCTAAACAATCAAATATTGTCAGTAAAATGACTATACGATTACACGTCTTTTACAATTCATGTGTAAAGATACATAAAATAATACTGTTGTAGTAAATAAAAGACCAATTTACTTAAACATTTATATGTAAATAGTTATCCATTCATAAATTTCTAAATGGAGTTTTATCAAAATAATAATGGCAGTCATTTCTGGGTGGCAGGAGTTAGGTGTCATTGATGGAAGTTTTTTCCCACTACTGCAAGAAAAAAAACAACACATTTTCATTTAGGAAAATGAAGTGTTGCAATCTCACCAAGTGGCTTCAAATCCCTTCAACTCCCTACTTTAAAATCAAAAGTTTTCACTGAATGTTGCAAGTATGTATAATCACCAAACAGCTTACGGATTTCCACCTGTGGGATCTCCTTCTCAGCACCAGGCTTTAAACCAAGGAGATAACGGAAATTTATTAAAGATTCAAGTCATATAAGTAAGGAAGCCAAATGACCTTAATCAGAAGCCCACATTTCTGGAAACCACCTTAAGAACCCCAGGTTCTATCAACTGACACACTCCTAAAACAACAATCTCCCTCTTGTAAATTCAGAAAGCAGGTATGGAGAGAAACTTTTTTTAAATAAGAGACATTTTCTTTAAAAAAATTAAATCATAAAAAACTTACCTCAGTAAAAATGTTTAATTATTTTCCTGTCTCACATTCTCTTTCTTAGCACCTTTACTGGGAACCTAGAGAGAAAAAAAAGTTAAAATTACTTTTTATTCAACATCTACGGCACGCCAGGCAGGGTGGTCAGACAAAGAACATCAAGTCTGAGAGGAATCAGAATTAATAAAATAGAAGTTACTAAAATGGGAAGATTGGGCAGAAAAGTGAGTAGGTTCAAGTGGAATTGAATAACTCCCTAAATGGTTCAAGAACCTATACCTAACTATAGTCAACCTCACATCAGGTGAAAAGCTGGGTTGCTTGATTAAGAACACCTGCCTGAGTCTCAGCACTACCACTTCCTTGCTTGTCTGCTCCTGAGCAAGTCCATCTAAGCCCGTGTGCCTTGGTTTCCCCAAGTGCCTAATAATAGGACTCAACTCCTAAGCCGGCTGAGGGTTATGTTAGATTATCCACATCAGAGACTTTAAAACAGTTTCTGGGACATAATAAAATGTTTGATGAACGTTAGTTTTCACTTTTATTATTACTTGTATATAATCCGTTTGCCTTTCACCACCTCTATCACCACATTATTACTATAATTATTGAGAAATGGCATAATCCTTATCTTCAACATGCTTACAATGTACTGGGTGACAGAATTACCCAGGCATATGACACAAGGCAGGTTCAATTCACTCAGTCGTGTCTGACTCTTTGCAACCCCATGGACTGCAGCACGCCAGGCTTCTCTGTCCTTCACCAACTCCCGGAGCCTGCTCAAACTCATGTCCATCGAGTCAAAGAAAGATCTAAATCAATTATTCTTTATTTATTTAAAAACATCTGAGTGTCTGCTCCTTTCCAGGTATTCTGTGTTCTTTGGTGGGCGTGACGGTTTCTCTCCTCGTAGCTTCCAGATTATCACAGCTAAGCTACAGGACAGATGAGCGACACAAGGAGACAGATCCTGCTTTTTTATTGGGTGCGGGGCAGCACGTATTTGAACTGGCAGAATCAGGAAGCAAAACGTCCTAAGTGGAAGGGATGGCATTATAGGAAACGTGGGGCCTTTGGGGAAGGCTACGCAGCCTCTGGTCAGGGAGCATCCGAGAGGGCAACCAGCAGCAAGGTCAGAGAGAGAGGCAGGAGGGGCCTCAAATGCTGGGTTGAGTTTGTTCTTTTCTCAAGGACACTGATTATCCTGCTCGGAGTGAATCACAGCTTACTTTTAATTTCAAGTCTGGTATTGTTTTATTACTTCTCTTCACAATGTCTTTCTCTTTTACAGGTGAGAGGGGAAAAAGGAAGAAACAAAAGAGAACAGCAACCTCAATCCACGCTGCTGTTGGCAGTGACGTTGGTAGAAGAGGCACTAAGTGATGAATTTCACATTCTTCTTAATTCTCCGAACATTCTTACCAAGCCAGAATTGTTCCTTTTACTAATTAGGAAACCGAGGCTCAGAGGTGTCAAACAGACCCCCAGATGTCCACTGAGCTCATAAATGCAGCTATAGAATTTAACTGCAAGCCTGACTTCCAAGGCTTTCTTTCTCTTCAGGCAAAAAAAAAAGTATAAGTGATTCCGCAGAATTTAATGCCCGTTAAAAACTAATTAGAATTTCAAGGTATATCATCTCAAAACTACTTAGAAAAGATAAAGACTTCATTATCTTCAAAAGATAAAGACTTTATATGTATGTATAAAAACATACATATATGTATATTTAGGCATACGTATAAATACGAAATGAAAATTAGTCACTTAGTCGTGTCTGACTCTTCGTGATCCTATGGACTGTAGCCCACTGGGCTCTTCTGTCCATGGAATTCTCCAGGCAAGAATATTGGAGTGGGTTGCCATTTCCTTCTCCAATTCACATAAATATACACACATATAAAAAATTTAATAAGAAATGGGAAAAACCTGTTTGAGAAAAATTTGTGCTCTAGGAGTCAGGAGTAAAACCAAACAAATGAAAAAAATACATCATGTTCTTGGAATGGAAAATTCAATATCAGAAAGATATCAGTTCTCCCTATGTTAGTTTATAAATTTAACATGATCTCAACTTTTTTAAAGTGTGTTTTTCTTTTCTGGAACTGACAAATGATTCTAAAGTTCACATGGAAAAATAAACAAGCAAGAATGGCCAGGAAAATGAAGGGCAACAGGACAAACTAGTTTCACAGGCATTAAGACGTTTTATAAATCCAATAATGTGTACTTGTGCAGGAATAGAAAGACTTAATGGAACAGACCAGAAAGCCCAGAGAGGTCTCCCAATATATCCGGAAATCTGGACTATAATGAAGGTGTACTCTATTCTGAAACAAATGGCTAAAAATTAGTGGTAGCGATATGGATAAAGCTGAATCTATATATCACCCCTGAATACCAGAATAAATTCTAAATGGATCAAAGATTTAAGTGTAAAAATGAAACCATAAAGGGAAAAAATCCTTAAAGAAACATGGGCGAAATCCAAATTCTTGGAGGCCTTTTCATGACTCAAAATCCATAAAATATTAACTGCTTAAAATTCAAAGAAAAAACTTTAAAGCCTTCTCTATACCAAAATACATTAAAGTAAACTTTTGAAAAATGACAAGCTTGAGGAAACTGCAATTCGCATCACAAAGGTCTAATTTATAAATTCCTAGAAATTGTTAAGAAAAAAAGTAATTCAAAAGAAAAATGTGCAAAGGGCATGAACAAATAGTTCATAGAAAAGAAACAGCCTTAAAAAGAATACATTTGAATCAGTTCTAATGAGGTGGATGAAACTGGAGCTGATTATACAGAGTGAAGTAAGCCAGAAAGAAAAACATCAATACAGTATACTAACGCATATATATGGAATTTAGAAAGATGGTAACGATAACCCTGTATGCAAGACAGCAAAAGAGACACAGATGTATAGAACAGTCTTTTGGACTCTGTGGGAGAGGGCGAGGGTGGGATGATTTGGGAGAATGGCATTGAAACATGTATAATATCATATGTGAAATGAATCACCAGTCCAGGTTCGATGCATGATACAGGGTGCTCAGGGCTGGTGCACTGGGATGACCCAGAGGGATGGTATGGGGAGGGAGGTGGCAGGGGGGTTCAGGATGGAGAACACATGTACACCCATGGCGGATTCATGTTGATGTATGGCAAAACCAATACAATACTGTAAAGTAAAAAAAAAAAAACAAGAAAGAAAGAAACAGCCTTTAAGCATGTGAAAAGATGCTCAGCCTCCTTCATAATCAAAGTAATGCACATTAAAACCATAATGAGTTACTTTCCACCTTATCGGACTGATACAAATCCAAAGGCTGGTAATCAGCCTATTACAAGAGGCTGCGGAGACAGATACCTGCAAGGGTTCAAAATGATACAACCCTGAAGGTAGGCAGCATTTATCAAAATGTATAAACGCAATGCTCACAGACCCAGCAATCCCACTTCTGGAAAGTTATCCCACAGATACTGCACATATATGAACTGACATGTGCACAACGTTATTCACCACAGGCTGTGACTGCAAGACTGGAAAACATTCAACTATCCATCAACGGGCATTAACTTCAATAAACTATGGCACAGGCCACACAGTAGTATATCCTGCATCTGGTAATAAATCTTTTCTATATACTAATGTGGAAAGACGCTAAAGGTACACTACTAAAAAAAAAAAAAAAGGGTCAGAATAATTTATGTAGCTGAGGTCGAATGGTTTTATGAAGACCTACAAGACCTTTTAGAGCTAAAACCCCCAAAAAGATGTCCTTTTCATTATAGGGGACTGGAATGCAAAAGTAGGAAGTCAAGAAACACCTGGAGTAACAGGCAAATTTGGCCTTGGAATGCGGAATGAAGCAGGGCAAAGACTAATAGAGTTTTGCCAAGAAAATGCACCAGTCATAGCAAACACCCTCTTCCAACAACATAAGAGAAGACTCTACACATGGACATCACCAGATGGTCAACACCGAAATCAGATTGATTATGTTCTTTGCAGCCAAAGATGGAGAAGCTCTATACAGTCAGCAAAAACAAGACCAGGAGCTGATTGTGGCTGAGATCATGAACTCCTCATTACCAAATTCAGACTTAAATTGAAGAATGTAGGGAAAACCGCTAGACCATTCAGGTATGACCTAAATCAAATCCCTTATAATTATACAGTAGAAGTGAGAAATAGATTTAAGGGCCTAGATCTGATAAATAGAGTGCCTGATGAACTATGGAATGAGGTTCATGACATTGTACAGGAGACAGGGATCAAGAGCATCCCCATGGAAAAGAAATGCAAAAAAGCAAAATGGCTGTCTGAGGAGGCCTTACAAATAGCTGTGAAAAGAAGAGAGGCGAAAAGCAAAGGAGAAAAGGAAAGATATAAGCATCTGAATGCAGAGTTCCAGAGAATAGCAAGAAGAGATAAGAAAGCCTTCCTCAGCGATCAATGCAAAGAAATAGAGGAAAACAACAGAATGGGAAAGACTAGAGATCTCTTCAAGAAAACTAGAGATACCAAGGGAACATTTCATGCAAAGATGGGCTCGATAAAGGACAGAAATGGTATGGACCTAACAGAAGCAGAAGATACTAAGAAGAGGTGGCAAGAATACACCTGTACAAAAGAAAAACTGTACAAAAAAGATCTTCACGACCCAGATAATCATGATGGTGTGATCACTAATCTAGAGCCAGACACCCTGGAATGTGAAGTCAAGTGGGCCTTGGAAAGCATCACTGTGAACAAAGCTAGTGGAGGTGATGGAATTCCAGTT
Source organism: Ovis aries (assembly GCF_016772045.2). Classification (NCBI taxonomy): domain Eukaryota; kingdom Metazoa; phylum Chordata; class Mammalia; order Artiodactyla; family Bovidae; genus Ovis; species Ovis aries. The sequence continues at coordinate 13,485,392 of NC_056077.1, read as the reverse complement.
GAGCTATTTCAAATCCTGAAAGATGATGCTGTGAAAGTGCTGCACTCAATATGCCAGCAAATTTGGAAAACTCAGCAGTGGCCACAGGACTGGAAAAGGTCAGTTTTTATTCCAATCCCAAAGAAAGGCAATGCCAAAGAATGTTCAAACTACCACACGATTGCACTCATCTCACATGCTAGTAAAGTAATGCTCAAAATTCTCCAAGCCAGGCTTTAGCAATACATGAACCGTGAACTCCCTGATGTTCCAAGCTGGTTTTAGAAAAGGCAGAGGAACCAGAGATCAAACTGCTAACATCCACTGGATCATGGAAAAAGCAAGAGAGTTCCAGAAAAACATCTATTTCTATTTTGACTGTGTGGATCACAATAAACTGTGGAAAATTCTGAGAGAGATGGGAATACCAGACCACCTGACCTGCCTCTTGAGAAATCTGTATTCAGGTCAGGAAGCAACAGTTAGAACTGGACATGGAACAACAGACTGGTTCCAAATAGGAAAAGGAGTATGTCAAGGCTGTATATTGTCACCCTGCCATTTAACTTTTATGCAGAGTACACCATGAGAAACGCTGGACTGGAAGAAACACAAGCTGGAATCAAGATCGCCGGGAGAAATATCAACAACTTCAGATATGCAGATGACACCACCCTTATGGCAGAAAGTGAAGAGGAACTGAAAAGCCTCTTGATGAAAGTAAAGAGGAGAGTGAAAAAGTTGGCTTAAAGCGCAACATTCAGAAAACGAAGATCATGGCATCCAGTCCCATCACTTCATGGCAAATAGATGGGGAAACAGTGGAAACAGTGTCAGACTTTTTTTGGGGGGGCTCCAAAATCACTGCAGATGGTGACTGCAGCCATGAAATTAAAAGACGCTTACTTCTTGGAAGAAAAGTTATGACCAACCCAGACAGTATATTCAAAAGCAGAGACATTACTTTGCCAACTAAGGTCCGTCTAGTCAAGGCTATGGTTTTTCCAGTAGTCATGTACGGATGTGAGAGTTGGATTATGAAGAAGGCTGAGCGCCGAAGAACTGATGCTTTTGAACTGTGGTGTTGGAGAAGACTCTTGAGAGTCCCTTGGACTGCAAGGAGATCCAACCAGTCCATTCTGAAGGAGATCAGCCCTGGGATTTCTTTTGGAAGGAATGATGCTAAAGCTGAAACTCCAGTACTTTGGCCATCTCATGCGAAGAGTTGACTCATTGGAAAAGACTCTGATGCTGGGAGGGATTGGGGGTAGGAGAAGGGGACGACAGAGGATGAGATGGCTGGATGGCATCACCGACTCGATGAACATGAGTCTGAGTGAACTCCGGGAGTTGGTGATAGACAGGGAGGCCTGGCGTGCTGCGATTCATGGGGTGGCAAAGAGTCAGACACGACTGAGCGACTGAACTGAACTGAACATATAAAAGGAGTGGGTATATACAGTGTACTGGTATTTGCTTGTATATACACAAAGAAACAACAGACATCTATAGGAAACAAATAGAAAACATTTTCTATGGCTGGAGACAGCATGTTAAACCAAAACAAAACTGGAAATTAGACTCCTCAAAATAGATTTTTTTAGTTTTTGAATCACATGAACATTTTATATATACAAAAAGAATTTTAAAGTGTTAAGAATATACTTCATAGGAGAAAGAGAAAGAGAACTACTTATCACCTAGAGTCAAAATCCAACACACATTAAAGGGGAATGTTTTCCCAAATTAGGAGTTTGAGATTAACAGATACATACTTTTATACATAAGATAAACAGCAAGGACCTACTGTGTAGCACAGGGAACCATATTCAATATCTTATAATAACCTAAAATGGAAAAGAATCTGAAAAAGAATACATATGTGGGGGTGTGTGTATATATAGATATATATAGATATATATATATGTAAGTATGTATAACTGAATCACTTTGCTGGACACCTGAAACTAACAGAACATTGTAAAGCACTATATTTCAATTTAAAAATAAAAATGAAAGAATTTTTCTATGAAATAGATGTTAACAAGCAAATTTAGTGTGACCATCACTAAATTTCACACAATGTTTAAGTTTTTCTTTAATCAAGCTAAAGCACATTATAGTAATCTCTAAAAGTACTATTTGGAGGACAAGAAATCAGAAGAAAGAATAGAAAAAGTACAACGAGGATGCTTTCGCCTAGTGGTTCTCAAAGTGTGGTCCCCGGGCCAGCAGCATCAGCATTATCTGAGAACCTGTTTAAAGTGCAAGTTCTCGAACCCTAGTCCAGACCCACTGAATCAGAGACCTGGGAGTGGTGGGGAGCAGTTCTGGCGAGAAGCACTCCAGTCTGAGCGCCAGTGATCTGGCCAAGTGCTCCTTATACATCTTCATGCCTCACTTGAGGAGAATCTTATTAAAAAGCAGATTCTGGTTCAGTCGTCTGGGGTGAGCCCCAGAGCTGGCATTTCAAACAAGCTCCAGGAGACTGCGAGTGTGCAGCAGGTTGAGGGAGAACACTTACAAAGAAAAGCTCAAATCCACCTGGAAGAAGGTACGCAATCTTCAGTGGTTGAGTTTCCTATGAAACTTGCCCTCAGTAGAGTCCTTACACAGATTTCTAGGCTGGGGGACACCATGTAGTCTCCCATATAAATTCTGTCTTTAACACAGAATAAATACATTCAGTGAAAAAAGTCAAAGTTGCTCAGTCATGTCCGACTCTTTGCAAGCCCACAGACTGTAGCCCGTCATCCTCCTCTGTTCATGGAATTCTCCAGGCATGAATACTGGAGTGGGTTGCCATTCCCTGTTCCAGGGGATCTTCCTGACCCAGGCATTGAACCCAGGTCTCCTGCATTGCAGACAGATTCTTTACCATCTGAGCCACTATACCTTATTAAAATAACAGTGAATTGTTGAAATTCAACTTAAGGATGTCTCATTTGAGACAACTTTCATTTATAAGTGGACCTAGGAATCTTTCAGAATGGGGGAAAAAAAAGAAGGCATATTCATACATCCACCTGGTTACACTGTCTGATTACCTTTACTTCAAACATTAGCCACACCATCTTCTCTCCATGAAAAGTGATCAAGCAGTTTGTTTCCTTCTAAACATATTTTCAAATGGTTCTTATACTTACAAATACTGATTCTCCATTTGCTTTACATGAGGGAGAAATGTTTATAGGAATCTTTCAAGTAAAGAATTCTAATTTAGATGGAAGAACCTGGAACTGGTATGTATCTACATTTTGCAAGTCATTCTTTGGACAAAGTTTTTGGTGTTAAACATTAATCAATGTGCTGAAATTTCTACATATCCCTATCTCACTGCATCTAAGATGCCATCATTTCCATACACACTATTATTCTGTGTAACACTAAGAAAGAACAAAAGCTGCCAATGAAACCATGACATGTCAATTTTAAGACAGTAGTCTATCTCAGACATGCATCTTAAAATCAATGAAATGGCTTAATTATAAATCTCAGAGATATGTACATAATAAGTTATGCATTTTCATTTATAGAGGCATGGATTTTTGTTCACTCAACAATTTGTCCCCATACCTAAAACAGTGGAAAAGTTCCAACATCCACATAATATGACTTGGTTCATTTTTGTACAGGAGTATTTTTTTAAAAGGTAGTGATTAAAAAAACAAAAAAGGAGTGACCTCTTTTTACCCTGCAACATAATACTGCTTGTGCAAAGTAATAAAAATTAATTATTCTTAATTTGGATAATTTTCCCATCTAGAAGGATTCAATGTATCTATCTCTAGGCAATTTAAAATATATCCTTCTATTCTGACAACAACCTTACTTACATGTTTGTTTCCATAGCACCTTTCAAAAGTAACAAGCAAATGAACAACAAACATCTTACAGCAAAGAAGTCACTTTATCTATCCAACAGAAAGGAAAGATAAACATCCTGTGTGGATTTAACAAAAGTTGAAGAAATTCATCTTGTTACACTATAGCTGTATAATAGCTGGAGCTGAACTATCGACTCAATTTGCATTTTCCCCATGGCACTAAGACTAACTCAATTTCAAATAAAATCAGAATTTCTAACGAATCCTATCAGGAGCACAGAGGACATTATAGTTCATTTTGATTTTCACTCTTGTTCAATATGTATTGACCAAATTCTCTAACATGGATATTAGTACACAGAAAGAAAGAATGGCTTCTCTGATGGCTCAACAGGAAAGAATCCGTTTGCAATGCAGGAGCCGCAAGAGACACGGGTTGGATCCCTGGGTCGGGAAGATCCCCTGGAAGAGGGCACGGCTACCCACTCCAGTGTTCTTGCCTGGAGAATCCCATGGACAGGGGAGCGTGGCGGGCTACAGTCCATATTGTCGCAAAGAGTCGCATATGACTGAAGCGACTTCTCACACATGCAGAAAGAACAGGGGAAAAATGTTCCCAACAAAAACTGTCAGTTAAATTCTGCCCCCTTCCCTGCTCTGAGTCTACAATTTACAGTCACTCTCAATGGAGCTAGACCTTGAGACATGTGAGGTCCTCTGACATGCTTAGTTATCAAAGTGATTGGGGTACACCACTAGCATTTACAGCTTGGGAGCCAGATGCTCGAACTTCTCACAATGCATGGGCTAGATCCACATAATGAAGACTTATCCTGGTCCTGAGACTTTTCAATGACCAGCCAGATTAATCGCCTTAACTGGCCTTACTTCAGAACATACTACTAACTATTTTACAAGAAATTATGGAAAAACCCTAGTAATTTAAGAGAAGGTATCTAAAGCAAGATAAGTTGAGACTGAATGACTAGGGTCTGAAAATTAGTGACTATTTCCACACACCAAGCATTAACTCAACATATAATTGCAGTTTCACAACACTGAGCTTATCTACACTACGTGAGATACTGCCACTGAATCAAACAAACAAAAACCCTTCAATCTAGCTAATATTTTATTCATTATCAGAGAGAACCAGTAGGAATCCAGCATGTTGCCTCAAAGCAGCAGTACTTCAAAGCTTGCGGCACAAAAGATGCCCTACGATGTTGTTTGAAAGTCTGGCATTCACGGAAGGGCTATATTAGTATTATTTATATGTTGACTGAGTGCATTCACGGAAGGGCTATATTAGTATTATTTATATGTTGACTGAGATAGTCTGTACTTTCTCTTGTCCTGTTACTCCTAACTCAATCTAGGCGTGTATTTTCATAATCATAAATAAGTTATTCCAACACTTAAGGTGTCCTCCACTCCCGTGTCTACCTAGACCTCTAATCTTTCCTTTCCGTGTATGAAATAGCTCCCGACATTTTTACCTCTCTTCAAACCAAGCTTATTCACTAGCAGCAGGTAGGAGCAGTCCAGTCCGCAGCACAGCAGTAACGTGCTAGCCGTGATGTGGCAATGCAGGTCATGTATTGTTCTTTTATTTCTAACATTTAAATCGGAGCATCACAGTGGTTTTCAACTACGTACGTAGGTAGCTTTTATTTCTGATGTATTTCATTGGAGCTGTAAAGGGGGCTTTACAAACCGTTGCTGCAAAGGGGAGGGGCCTTGGTTCTGACAAAGTTGAGCACCACTGCTCCAAAGAGTGGAATCACGTGCTGAACAAAAAAAAAAAGTTTCCTTTGCTTAAAGCAAGCCCTGGGCTCCAATATTCCACTTCCATTCGATCGGACATCCCACCCTAGACACACACGGCTGCTTTTAAGCCCACTTCTGCCCTCATAGAGGGCCAAAGAAAAGTTTTGTCCATTTCGGAAACAGGAACCCTTTGGGTAAGCTGACAAAGGCCGAGGACTCTCCCCCAAGAAAATCCTGTGCCATGCTGCATTCAATTAGGAGGAGAGCGGGCCCCCCACCCCAGACATACCCTCTGCAGCTCAATCGGAACCTGAGAATTCGAGCCCTAAAACCCCGCGAGTGGGGGCGGGGAGAAGGATGGGAGGCAAGGACGGGGCGGGGCGCTGGAGTCGCCGTGCCCGGGTGTGAACCCCGACTCCACCGCGTCCCAGCGGCGTGACCCTGGGCAGGGCGCTTCACCTCTGCGTGCAGCCCGAGCGGAACCGCCTAAGTGCCGGCAGACGGTTAAGGCTCACTGAACGGTGTTGCCGCGCCCGACAGCGCCGCGTCCTCCCGCGCCAACGCGCCGCCGGGGAAAACTGAGGAGCGCCCCGCGGTCGCACCCGCGAGCGGACGCGGGCTGCGAGGGGACTGGCCCGGCCGCCCCGCGGCCCCGGCCCGGCCGCCCCGCCCCGCCGCGCCCGCTCGGGTCCCGGGACAGCGCGGACCGGGCGACTCCGCTGCAGCCGCGGGGCCGACTGAGGTGGCCGCCCAGAACGCGGGCCGCCCGCCCGCCCGGCCGGCCCCCACGCCTGGCCCTCGGTCTCCGCTGCTCTCACCCGCTCCTCAGTCCCAACGGCAGCCGCCGCCGCCCGCAGCTCACCTCCCGGGCCGCCGCCGCTGCCGCCGCCGCCGCCGCCGCCGCCGCCGCGCGCGATCTCGCGAGACTTCGCTCCCCTCGGCGCTCCCCCGCCCTCCGCGCGCGTCGCGCGGACCCCGGCCTGGAAACGGCCGGACGCCCTCCTCGGGAGCGGCCCCCACGCCTCCGGGTTAAGTCTAGGCGGGCTCGCGACCCCGCGTCCTGGTCCCTGCGTCCGTCCCGCCCACCTCCTTGAAGGTGAAGGGTTAAATGCCAGGTGCGGGCCGGCCGCCTCCTCACCTGGCCGGCCGGGTGCGCGTGCGCATGCGCGCGCCCGGGGCCCTGGACCTTCGAGCCTTTGCAAAAGCTCTAACCACAGTGACAGCAGTGATCCCTGCAGCCAGTCTTGGAATGCTTCCTGGGTGCCGAGTACTTCTAAAACTTCCTGGGTCCTCACAAGTTCCACCAAGAAGCGGGTATTACCATCCTCTCCTCTCCAGAGGCGATAAAACGGAGGCTTGGCCAGGTTAAGAACTACCTCTGGGTCACGCAGCTAGGAGTGGGCATCCGGGGTTGTCTGTTGCTCAAACCGAAGCCCTGATTTCCCGCCTCCATGACGATCCCCAGGCCCTGTCCCTGTTCCTTCTTCCGCTGAGGGCGCCAAATCTCAGCCCTTCTTTACTTCCCTCCTACGGTTCAAGCGCTCCTAGGAGGGCAGTTGCTACAGTCCCTCTGGTTTTATAAAGCTGCAGTCAGCAAAATGCTTCTCCCTCATTACCCGAACTTCCTAAGGCCTCCCTGTGCCAGACCGTGTCTCCTCTTTAGACTGGTGGTGTTTTGATGATAACACGGTAGGATGGGACACAAGACATAGAACCAGAATGTATTTACATGGATGTTAGGGGGCTCCAAGGAAGGTGTGACTTCTTCCTGGGATAAAATCTTAACCTTATATAATTGTTTCTAAAAAAAGACGGGCTAGCGATTATTAAGGGCATTTCAAGGTCACTACCAATATTCTTCCGAGTCAAATCGTAGGAAAATAGAGATGAAGAGATCGGCTCAAGTCTCCACTGTAAGATGAGGTTTGAACCTGAGTCTGAGTCCAGAACCCAGTACTGCCTCACACTAAAGTCCCATGAGCTAGCAAGTCTGGGCCAACAAGCTGCTGTAAAATCGAAAGCCTTGGAGGTTCTAGCTATTCCTTTACCTTGCATGAGGGTCTGCAGGGGCTTGCCCACCCCACCTGACAGTCAAATCCATCTCAGCAAATGCTGGCCTGCCCACCCTGCAAGCCTGCCCAGTCCCTCTAGAAATAACACTGCTTCCTGCTTATATGCAGAGTACATCATGAGAAACACTGGGCTGGAGGAAGCACAAGCTGGAACCAAGATTGCTGGGAGAAATATCAATAACCTCAGATACGCAGATGACACCACCCTTACAGCAAAAAGTGAAGAGGAACTAAAAAGCCTCTTGATGAATGTGAAAGAGGAGAATGAAAAAGTTGGCTTAAAGCTCAACATTCAGAAAACTAAGATCATGGCATGGGAAATAGATGTGGAAACAGTGTCAGACTTTAATTTGGGGGGCTCCAAAATCACTGCAGATGGTGATTTCAGCCATGAAATTAAAAGATGCTTACTCCTTGGAGGGAAAGTTATGACCAACCTAGACTGCATATTAAAAAGCAGAGATATTACTTTGCCCACAAAGGTCCATCTAGTCAAGGCTATGGTTTTTCCAGTGGTCATGTATGGATGCAAGAGTTGGACTGTGAAGAAAGCTGAGAGCTGAAGAATTGATGCTTTTGAACTGTGGTGTTGGAGATGACTCTTGAGAGTCCCTTGGACTGCAAGGAGATCCAACAAGTCCATCCTAAAGGAGATCAGTCCTGAGTGTTCATTGGAAGGACTGATGTTGAAGCTGAAACTCCAATACTTTGGCCACCTCATGCAAAGAGTTGACTCATTGGAAAAGACTCTGATACTGGGAGGGATTGGGGGCAGGAGCAGAAGGGGACGACAGAGAATGAGATGGCTGGATGGCATTACTGACTCGATGGACATGAGTCTGAGTGAACTCCGGGAGTTGGTGATGGACAGGGAGGCCTGGGGTGCTGTGATTCATGGGGTCGCAAAGAGTCGGACATGACTGAGTGACTGAACTGAACTGAACTGCAGGCCAGAGGTTATAGATACCTTCCAGGTTCAAACATCACCAGATCCACCTGATGAATGAAATGAATGAAAGAGAGGAAGGGAAATCACAGATGATGGGCAGTGACAAGTTACCAAGCAGTGTACCAGGTGCTGTCCATTCATTAGGTAATTTCCATTGGGAGGGAGATATGTGTTCCCATTTTGCAGATAAGGAAACAAGGGCCTAAGGGTACAGACAGGTACTAAGTGGGAGGGCTGGGGTTCCACCAGGTCAGCCTGTCCCAGGCCAACAAACTGTGGCCTCAGTGACCAACAAGTTTCTCCCCAGACTCAAAAGCCTGTATCTTCATACAGCTGAAAAGTTAGATATCTCCTGAGATCAAGACTCCAATCTAAGATACCATTTATATAAAATAAAGATGTAAATAGGCTATTGGGAATATGCACCCAGTTAATGTGAAGCATGTCCAAAAACTGCCTTAAGCACTCAGTAAATTATAGCTATTATTACATTGGTAGGCTATTTATTTTATTCCTTCCCCATCTCCCAATATAAATTCCAAATCAATTTGGAGGATGTGGCCTTATCTGCTCAGACATGGGAATAAAATTAGTTTCTAGCACACCTGAAACAATCCGCTGCTCTTTAGTGGATGAAATTACCCCCACCCTTCCTCCTGACGGTGGAAAGAGACCCAAAGACTCTCCTGGAGCTTTGATGTGCTCTCCCTTCCCAGTTTCCTGGGTGACTGGCAACCTGTTTTATAAAAGCCTCCCCTTATACAGGAAAAGCCACCCAAATATTTTCAAGTTGTTAGCAAAAAGAGAAAAGAAACATTTAAGCTGAAACCTGGTAAGAGAATTTTGGTGAGGTTGGGGGTTAATATAACCACTATGATATCATGAGGAAAGTTTTTATAGGAATTGAAGCTGCCACCACCCTCAGGCCACAGTACTCTAGGTTAGGTTTCTACCCTGATACAAGGCACGTCACAGGTTCCCATCAATGACAACAGCTCAGCTCACCCTGCACTGATCCTCACAGGGCAGGGATGGATGTAACAGGATCCATGGAGGGCATTACAGATGGACCAACAAATTCTGGGTAATTCTAAAATATTTACACCTCTGAGGATTTAACCTATGGTTTCCAGGAAGCACTATTAAAACATCTTTGATCCAAGAGTAACTTTACAAATGGGATTTGTTTCATGCTCATTCACTCAATAAAAACTTAAGCACTTAAGTGCCAATTACTGTGTTAGTAGCTGTGAGCAAGACACAGTTTAGGCTCTCATCACAGTGATGGCCTAGAGGGAAGAGGGATGCTAACTTAATAACTGAACCAATAAATGTTGAAATAGTATGTGATAAATAGAATGAAAAAGAAGAGCAAATGACCGGGAAAAAAAGAAAAAGAAGAAAGCCTGAATGGAAGGGTAGGAAAGAACTTGGCTTGGATTTGAGTTCTGGAGGGTGTATTAGCATGAACTAGGCAAGGAGGAAAGAAGAGAGCAAGGAATAGATGAGGGTGGGAAACGGAGACTAGGGTGGACTGGGGCCGTATGAAGTATCTCAGGGACTTCACTGATGGTCCAGTAGCTAAGACTTCATGCTCCCAATGCAGGGGCCCTGGGTTCGATCTCTGGTCGGAGAACTAGATCCTTCGTGGCACAACTAAGAGTTCACATGCTGCAACTAGAGATCCCGCGTGCCCCAACAAAGGCCCAGCACAGCCAAATAAATGAATATATATATATAGATATATATATATTTTTTTTAAGGCATCTCAGGCAGGTACATACTCTGAGCACATGGGGACAGTGGAGAGAAGAGAACCCAACTGGAGATGAGAGAGTGTCACGGACAATGCCATTGGTTTCCACATACCCATCCTTCCCCATTGGGCAATCCAAGCTCATTACCTCCAGCCAATCTGTATTTGAGGAAATCTCACATCATATGAATATATCCCACCACCCGAGTGTAGAAATCAGGATGCAAATATCCTGCTTCCCTCACAACCAGGACAAGGGGTGTGACACAGGCTCTGCTGCCCAGAGGTACCATGTGAAGCTGAGCCTCATTTCTATTGATATGACCGGTGGCCAACGCGACTGGCTTTGGGGTGGCGGTTGCAGGGCCGAGCTCCCAGTGGAGAAGCCACATGAGAGCTGACGGCAGTGGTGGTCGTGGTGACGGCAAACTCAGGCAGGCTCATGGTTTGCTGATTGGGCCAGGCGTGCAGTGTGGTTTGGGGCATTTTTCCTAGAAGCTTAGCCTCAATTTCTTTCCTCCAGCCCTCCCAATGATTCTGTGGGAGACCTAACATCCTTTATTACATTCCCCTTTCTGCTTAAATCAGCCAGCATTTCCACCAAGAACGCTGACCTCTCACAGGCCGAAGCTGGCTAGAGCCAATGAAACTTGGAGAGAGACTCGCTGGGGCTGTGGTGAGAGGAACCTTCTCTTTTGGAAGAAAGAGCCCCAGGAAACCAGCTTGATCTTGATAGCATTCCTTAGGCAGGTTGGCAGGGAGTCCATTGGACCCAGCACATAGTCACCTATGTCTTAGAATGTATGGCCATTTGGAATCTGTGGCTGGTTACGCACAACAGAAGCGAAAGCTGGGAAAGTGGTTAATTGATAATAAAGGAGCCATAGGAACAGTCTCCTTGGTATCAGGAGGTTGACCTTCATTACCTTCATTGGTAATGAAGAACTTCATTAGACCTCCTAAGATCTAAGGGAAACAAAATGACCTAATGTTAACTGTCCAGTCCTCTACAAAAGCTCTTTTTAGTAGCAGGTCAAAAGGTATATAATAAGATGTCTTGGGTATGTGGGTCTCTTCTGGTTGTCTGTGCCAGAAGCTGTCTCTGTTACTTTCTGACTTCAAATAAAACAGTTAAACTGCTGCAAAGATCCAAGCTACTGTGTTCCTTTGATCTCAGAGTGAATTCTTCCCTTTGAAGATCAAGAACCCGTAGCCGACACTGAACATCACGGAACACACTCCCTGCCTGGCTTGGAATCTCAGTTGCCATCAACAGTTTCCACAACTGAGGGATATGATAAGGTCTGCTTGGCACAGCAGAGAAACCAGAAGATCTGGGTCCTTGACTACATCACCAAGCTGCTAGACTGATATCAGACCTGTAAGGCCCTGGACATCTCCTTCTCTGTGCTAATGGTGCCCAGTCACTCAGTTGGGTCCAACTCTTTGCAACCCCATGGACTGTAGCCCACCAGGTTCCTCTGTCCATGGAATTTCCCAGGCAAGAATACTGGAACTGGTTGCCATTTCCAACTCCAGGGGATCTTCCCAACCCTGGTATCGAAACTGCAGCTCCTGCATTGGTGGGCAGATTCTTTACCACTGAGCCACCTGGGTAAGCCCTTCCCTGAGCTCAAATCAACCTGAGTTGGCTTCTCTGTTCTTTGCAGCCCAAACATTCACAATGATGCAGGAAGAAAGAAGCAACTTATGGAGAATAGACACACATCTTTTCTGAGTCTGTCAGGAACCACCCAAATCCAGGGAACCTTTGTCTACCAGCCTCGTTCACCCCCACCCAGTATCAGTCCCACTCAGGCGAGCCCTGAGTGAGCATGAGTAAAAGTTGCTCAGAAGTGTCCGACTCTTTGCGACCCATTGGACTATACAGTCCATGGAATTCTCCATGCCAGAATACTGGAGCGGGTAGCTGTTCCCTTCTCCAGGGGATCTTCCCAACACAGGGATTGAACCCAGGTCTCCCACGTTGCAGGCAGATTCTTTCCCAGCTGAGCCACCAACCTGGCCCCAAACACTTCATTCCGGAAAACACATTCTTTCATTGCCCTTCCCAGCCTTGGACTGTCTCTTTGAAGGGCACCAAGTGGTTCTGTCACTTGCCCAGCTCACACATCTGGTAAGTGGCAGAGCTGAAGGTCTGGAGGCAAGCCAGATCCCAGACTTTTAACCACTATGTTTAATGCCATGCCCCATCCAGTCTCATTCCATTAAAAAAAAAAAAAAAGAGTGTGGCCTTGAGCCAGGAAAAAAAAATATAGATGAAGAGCTCAAGTTCAGCTCCATATTTGCTATATGGCCTTGAGCAAGCTTCTTAAGACTTACTTTCAGATGTAAATGAAGTTAATGATGCCAGCCTCATAGAATCTGGCAGCCATCTGTATGGTTCACCCATGACCTCTGGCTCCCCACCTTCTGGGCACACAGTGAAACCCACTTCCTGTACTCCTGGGTTGGAGTCACAGGAGTAGTCCCAGCCAAAGAATGTGAATGGCGGGAATATGTGTCACTTCTGGGTTGCTGCTTTCTGGAGCAGAGTCCCCAGCCTGTCCATCATGGACACATGATGTGAGCAAAAACCAAACAATTATTGTTGGCAGTTGAAAAGACCCTGGTGCTGGGAAAGATTGAGGGCAGGAGGAGAAGGGGATGACAGAGGATGAGATGGCTGGATGGCATCACCAACACAATGGACGTGGGTTTGGGTGGACTCCGGGAGTTGGTGATGGACAGGGAGGCCTGGTGTGCTGTGGTTCATGGGGTCGCAAAGAGTCGGACACGACTGAGCGACTGAAATGAACTGAACTGATGTTTGTCAAAGCACATACTAGCCTATACTGATCGATACATACAATACGGTCATTTTCTCATTTACTCAAGAACCACTTCTCTGTTGTGGTTCAAACCCCAAATGGACAAGAAAGAAAGCGTAGGCAGCAGTCCTGAAGGTTCTAGGGCAATACATCTGAGAGGGGGCCCAGTCCTCTGCTTTTATCCCCCCGGTGATTCTGATGCCCTGGCAAGTCTGAGACCCTTGTGTTACTATTGCCCCACCATATGACGGTAGAGTAGGGCAGGGTCCTCACCCTTGAGGGCCACATAGACTAGAGATGACAGCTACAGAGAGAAAAGTTACAATGCAAATATGGTTTTGTGATCTGAAATCTGTAGCATTAAATGAGTATATATAGGAACTCTCTGAACTAGGGGGTTCCTTGGTGGCTCAGTAGGTAAAGAATCCAGCTGCAGAGCAGGAGATGCAGGAGACCTGGGTTCAATCCCTGGGTCAGGAAGATCCCCTGGAGAAGGAAACGGCAATCTACTCCAGTATTCTTGCCTGGCAAATCCCATGGACAGAGAAGCCTGGAGGGCTACAGTCCATGGGGTCGTAAAGAGTCAGACACAATTCAGTGAGTAAACCACTGTGAACTATACAGTTGTCTGTGTAATAGAAAGTAAGCATGCATCCTGGCAAATTCATCCATCAATGGTGTGACCCAAAATGGGGTACATGGACTCCCTATTTCCTCATCCAAATATATACGGTATTATTTGTCTCCATTTTCCAAATATGAACATCGAAACTCAGATGTTCTAAAACATTGCCCATGGTCACACAGCTAGTAACAAGGCTGAACTGGAATCGACACCTAGGTTCTTCTGTATCTAGACCCCACCTTCTTAAACACTGGGTGTAGCTGGTTCATGCAAGGCCTCTGCCTGTCTCTCCAGCTATAGCTCTTCACCTAGAACTCTCTTCCCCTTCCCCTAGAATCCTAGCTTCTAGCCACACCAAACTACTTGCCGTGCTCACCCAACTCTGTATTTCACACCTTGGTGCTCTGGCTCCTGCTGGCCCCTCTGCCTGGCTTGCCTTTCCTCTCTTCCAACCACCCTGTCTCCCAATACTGGCCAAATTTTTGCATCCTCAGTTTGAAGGACACAGCCTCCATGCTTGACCACCCTGCACAGCGTGGTACTACATATGGCCCTCCAAGTGCCTCCTCCATTAGACTGCAGCCTGTGGAAGGAGGGCCCTTCGCTTCCTTTCCTGAGGCTGTCTGATTAGCACTGTGGGCCCTTGTGCTAAAGCTTCAGCCACAACCACCTGAATACCTAGCTCAGGGAAATCAAAGCCCTGCAGCTTACAAGCCAGACCAAAGAAGGCCACACAGCGAAGTAGTTCAGAAAGCAGGTTTGGGGTTCTAATCTAGCCACTTTGTAGCTTTGTGACTGCAATCCCCACCTGTAATATCTTGTGAGCCTCAGTTTATCAGATGAAAAATGGGACTAATGACAGTACCTGCCTCATATAGTCGTTGTGAGAATTCAATGAGATACAATGTATACAGTAAATTTATGCACAACTGGGCTTCCCTGATGGTCCAGTGGTTAAAAACCTGCCTGCCAACGCAGTGGACTCAGGTTCGATGCCTGGTCTGGGAAGATCCCACGTGCCACAGGGCAACTAAGGCCCTGCACCACAACTTCTGAGCCCATGCTTTAGAGCCTGTGAGCCAAAACTACTGAGCTGGAGCGCTTTAGCGCCCTTGCTCCACGAGAAGCCACCACAATGAGAAGCCTGAGCACTGTAACTAGAGAAAGCTCCCATGCAGCAATGAAGACTCAGCACAGCCAAAAATTTTAAAAATAATAGTAATAAATAAATCTTTAAAATGTATGCATACCGCCTGGCTCACAAGGAAGAACTGGATTAATTTCCAGTCAGTTTCATCATTGTTATCATTGTTGTCATTGTCTCCTTGTTATTACTATTACTACAACTCAGCATGCCCGCATGGCTATCACTGTTAATATTATTGCTCACCACATCCTCCTCCATTCCCACCAGCCCTAAGTGACTTTGCTGAGCATTCCTTCCAAGAACAGACAGTAACCTTAGAATTCTTGAAAGCGATTCTTCATTGTCCCATTGATGGTTCAGCATCCGCAATGACTTAGCATCCTGGGCACCCTCTGCTTAGTCGACTCTTGAGGAAGTCTATGGCTGCCAGTACCCTTCTATCCAGGCTTCCTGGATATAGGTAAGAAAATATGGGCTATCCTGAGGCTCTCTCTCACTGACTTGACACCATCCCCCTCCAGGTTCATTCTGGGTTCATTTCAGGTTAGACCAGACCTCTGTGAAGGTGTTCCCTCCTCTGGCCTGAGATTGGCAGAATCCCAGTCAAATAGGCCTGTGGGCTTCTGGAATTGTTGATAACACCAAAAGGAATAATACTCCCAACAGGCTTTTGTTTTTCCCTAGAGGGAGCTAAAAGAGTCAGGCTCTTGAGTTTTAAATAAAAAAGTGCTTCATATGCCATCAGAGTGAGCCACCCTTGCTCTTCCTTACATGTTCGGAGGGTGGAGAGCAAAACACGAGTTTTCAGCAAAGAATTCCTTGAGGTTTCATGCTGAACAACTCCAAGCTGTTATGAAAGGACGGAAAAACAGGACATTCCCCCACACCCGACGTGTTACAGGAACAGAGAACGGAAGAGGAAAACCAAACCTCAGACTACAAAATTTTTAAAAATGTAAAGTTGGCTTTTCTGATTGAGAAGGTTCTGAAGACCCAGCCATGAATGGTTTCTGCTGAGATTTGCATGTAAGTGAAAATTCGCAAAGTCTGTGAAAGTGGAAATACAGATTAAGAAGTCAGAGGGAAAGGGGACAGCATTGCGTTGTTGGGAGGGGCAGGGGGCAGAAATCAGTGAGGAGGTAAGAGGGCTGCCCGCAAGAGGCAAAGGGTTTCCAGGAGCAAGGACAGTGGTCAGGGTAGGAGGACCACGTGGTAAGTGTTTTCTCCAGAAAGGGAAAAAAAATAGACAAACTTTTTTTTTCTCTCTCCCCAGAACCAAGTTGATATACAGCTGCTTGAATAAAATTTGCATTCCCATCTGACTCATTTCACTGGAACAATGAGGTCACATTCCAGAGCTTTGGCTGACCCTCCTGCACCCCACTGCTGATAAAGTGTTTAATTAGTGCTTTTTGCATTAAAAAGGACCATGAATTCTACTGGGCTCTCTTGGTCTAGCTTCTGATGGCAACATCTAGCATTCAGTATTGTATTCTCACATCAGTCATTTCCAGGGGAGAAAAGAAGAGCACAGGGATGAGAAGGGAACATTTTTCACAATTATCAAGCCCTTCGATTAAAAAAAAACAAATGAAGTTACAACTCAGGAAAGTTACAAATAAGGAGGGAGACATGAAGGACCCTATGGTGATGAACTGAAATCAGTAGTATCAGTATGAACTAAAGTTTAAAAAATAGATACAAATATAAATACAGAAGTGTGTGTGCGTGGATTAGTATACATAATATATCTCCAAACTCTGAACACTGAAAAGACCTAGAAGCAAAGAATCCCCAGTAGCAATGAGCACACTTACCACCCAGATCTTGGTTTCTAAACACCATTCTTCAATGAAAGGAATCAGGGCTCCTTGGAGAAGTAGTTGATTCCAAAGCTGGAGCAAGGAAAATACAAGATCAGCCTGGAACACCACGTACTGCCAGAAAATAGAGAATTTCTCAAAAAAAAAAAAAAAAAGAAAAAAAGGTTGGGGGCTTATTAAGGATATAGGAGCCAGCTTGAAATAGCTCTCAGTGGTCAAAGCTGGAATGATCAGAGCAACAAAATAATGATAGTATTGGATTATAAGCCACAGAATAAAATAAATACCCATGAGTCCATACTGGTGAAAGGAAGGGAGTCTTACCTTAAAGAAGAATAATAATTAATAAATGTAGAAGGGATGAGGGAGATGAAAGACCACCACTAGAATACCACAGTAATAGTCAGGGGGTGGGATCACTGCCTGGAGATGATGGGAGCGCTTTTGGCATGGAGGTCGGGCCGATCTCTGAGTGGAACCAGGATGCCACTGTGTACGTGGGGGGCCTCAATGAGAAGGTTAGCGAACCACTGCTGTGGGAACTATTTCTCCAGGCAGGGCCAGTAGTGAACACAAATATGCGAAAGGGATAGTGTCACCGGTCAGCGCCAAGGCTACAGCTTTGTGGAATTCTTGAGTGAGAAAAATGCTGACTCTGCCATTAAGATCATGAACATGATCAAACTCTACGGGAAGCCAACAGGGGTGAACAAGGCATCAGCTCACAACAAAAATCTGGATGTGGGAGCCAACATTTTCATTGGGAACCTGGACCCAAAGATTGGTAAGTTGCTTTATGATACATTTAGCGCCTTTGGGGTCATCTTACAAACCCCCAAGATTATGCAGGACCCTGACACAGGCAACTCCAAAGGTTATGCCTTTATTAATTCTGTCTCATTTGATGCTTTGGATGCAGCGATTAAGGCCATGAATAGGCCATACCTCTGTAACCACCGAATCATTGTGTCCTGTGCATTCAAGAAGGACTCCAAGGGCGAGTGTCAGGGTTCAGGCACTGAACAATTTCTGGCAGCACAGAACCCACTCTCCCAGGCTGACCACCCTTGTCAGCTGTTTGCAGATGCAACCCCTCCTCTGTCTGCTCCCAATCCTGTGGTATCGTCACTGGGGTCTCGGTTTCCTCCATCAGGCATGCTGCCTCCTGGCTCCTTCCGAGTACTGCCTCCTGGAGCCCTTCCACCTGATATACCCCCAGCCATGCCACCACCACCTATGCCTTCTGGGGCTGGAGGACATGGCCCCCAGTCAGCGGGAACCCCAGGAGCTGGACATCCCGGACACAGACACTCACATCCTCACCCATTCCTACCGGGTGGGATGCCCCATCCAGAGATGGCTTAGAGGGAGCTGGCCCACCATGGCCCTCATGGCTTAGGGCACCCCCACGCTGGGCCCCCTGGCTCTGGGGGGCAGCCACCACCTGACCACCACCTGGAATGCCTCATCCTGGACCTGGCCCAGTGGGCATGCCCCCCGCACCCCCCGAGGGCCTGGCTTGGTTCTCCCATGAGTCACTCAGTTCCTACGCCTCTGGATGGTATGGGTGGACCTCCTCCACTGATGGATACATTGGTCCTCCACAACCTCCACCCTACAGCTGCCAGCGGGGACCCCTCCCTCCACCCAGACCCACTCCCCAGCTTCCAGTTCCCCCTTGAGGCCCACTTCGAGGCCCTCTCCCTCAGTGATTTCTCATTGTCTTTCCTCCTGTTGTAGCCTCCCAATATCTGTTCACTTCCTTGGATCAACCAGAGTGGCTCCAGCTTCGAGGGGCTAAGGCACTAATCCCTCTCAGGCCTTTCTTTTGTAAGTGTAATTTTTTTCACAGGAGATTTTTTTCCCCCTATGTTTGCCCTAAGTGTTTTGCAAATACCCAGAGAAAATTAAACTAAACTCCTTGTTAAAAAAAAAAAAAAAAAAAAATTTCATCTGACCATCCATATCAAATGTTCCCATTCAAACATTACCCAGCACCATGGTTCATGGTTGAAAGAATTGGTCCTTAGGTCTAGTGGCACTTTGAATCTTTTATGCCATAATACTGTATCAGTATCAAGAGGATTTTATGCAAAATTGGGATAGTCTCTGTGATCAAAACTAAATAAAGGAAAAGCAACCTGCAAAAAAAAAAAAAAAAAACCACAGTAATAATTGCCTCAGGTAAAGTCTACAGGTGGATACTAAAATTTAACCAGGCAAAAGTGTGAGGAGAAACAGGATGGTCTCAAAGTATTTCCCTCCAAATATTTACTAATTACAAAGGATGAGAAGGAGGTAAACACGCTAAAAATGGAGAAGAACCCCAAGCAGAGGGGACACCATGTACAAAACCCTGAGCCGGCAGAGAGCTTGGGTGTTTGAGGAGATGGCACACCGACCACCAGGACTTGGAAGAGAATCCTAAGTTGATTTCGAAGAGGACCCTAAATCCATGGCATCCTCCGTCACAGCATCTACCGCTGCATTTCACATTGGTCCTCCCAACACCCCTACTCAATGGTGGTGAATAAAACCATCAGCACCTCTACCACCAGGCCAAACCCCCCCCCCCCCAAATGTAACAACAGAGTATAATCATGTGCTGCGCATGTCTCCTCCGCTTCCCAAATTCCTACATTGAAACACAACCCTCCATGGGATGCTGTTAGGGAGTGGGCCTTTGGGAGGTGATTAGGTCATGAGGGTGGAGCCCCCATGGAGATGAGTGCCCTGATAACAGAGACCCTGGTATGCTCCCCCACCCCTTTCACCATGTGAGGGCACGGTGAGAAGTCAGTGTCTGTGAATCTGGAAGTGGGCTGTCACCATTCACTGAATCAGCCAGCACCTTGATCTTGGACTTCCAGACTTCTGAACTGTGAGCAGTAAATGTTTGGGAGCCTCCCAGTTTATGGCATTTTTGTTATAGTAGCCAGAACAGACGAAGACAGTATAGTAAGATTGTGTGAGGGCATGGGGCATAATTCACATCATTGGTGAAGTCAATCTCTCTGCTTGCTCTTTTCCTTCACAAAATCTGATCTGAGCGGAAGAGGCCAGATTGGAAGGTCTGTTCCTTAGCAGAGCATGTCTGTGAGAGAAGAGACACGTGCAGCAACATCCAGAGCAGAGCTTGAGATTAGGAAGCTTAGAAGAACCTGTTCTTTTAAGGAAAAAAAAAAAAATAGTGCAGGGACTTCCCTGTTGGTCTAGTGGTTAAGATTCGAGCTTCCAATGCAGGGGGCATGGGTTATATCCCTGGTCAGGGAACTAAGATCCCACATGCCACACAGCATAGCCGGGGGAAAAAAAAAAAAAAAGAATATTGGGGGTGGGATGGGAGGAAAAAGAGGAAAAGAAGGATGTTCAGGGGATTTGGATGGAAGACACCAGATACACATTTATCAGTTGTTTGTATTGAAAACTGCTTCCAGATCCCAAGACCCTTGTAAAGTCTACCATACATTCAGATCTGTGTCTGGATCTGTGTGTCCATCGTGTGTGTAACCGTTTGTGTGTCTAGATGAATCTATGTGCGTGTGTGTGTCTGTGAATGCTCTGTGTATCTCTGTGTGTCTGTGAATGTTACTATCTGAGTCTATGTGTATCTCTATAACTGTGCTTAGGCGTGTTTATGTGCCTCGGTTTGTGTTTGTGTGTGCCTGTGTGTATACGTGAATGCTGGAAATGACAGCAAGTGGCTGAATGCCTGCAGAGTGAAGACAGAGGATTTTCCACAAGACCCAGAGGGACAACGGAAAGTCTGCTGTGACAGGAAGCAGTTGAGGCCCAGGTGACAATGTCAGGCCCCGAGAATCTGATGACATCTTTGCGAGGACACTGGAATTGCTCTGGGATTTGGAATGGGATTGGGGTGGCAAGTCAGGTCAGTACTGTCTAGAGACTTCAGACAGCAGGGCTGCTGCTGCTGCTGCTGCTAAGTCACTTCAGTTGTGTCCAACTCTGTGCGACCCCACAGATGGCAGCCCACCAGGCTCCCCCGTCCCTGGGATTCTCCAGGCAAGAACACTGGAGTGAGTTGCCATTTCCTTCTCCAATGCATGAAAATGAAAAGTGAAAGTGAAGTCGCTCAGTCGTGTCCGACTCTTAGCGACCCCATGGACTGCAGCCCGCCAGGCTCCTCCGTCCATAGGATTTTCCAGTCAAGAGTACTGGAGTGGGGTGCCATTGCCGACTACCTACCTCCAAATCGGCACCTGGCTTGTCGTATGTTATTTCCATTTTGCAGCTGAGAAAACCAAGTCTCACTGCTATAACTTTCATGGCACCAAAGAGCCTCCAGAGGCCTCTGGGTGGTTCACCCAGGCCTGGAAACCCTGGAATTACTGAGGGAGGAAAGCACTCCACTGTTAGTCCTTCTGCTGAAGAAGTCTCTAGCTGGCAGTCCTTTAACACCTGGGCAACACCTACTAATATTTTTGCAAAGAACATTTTTTCCTTTACTAATCAATCAACAGGCAACCAGAACATCACAGCCTCATCAGGCACACTGACTGAGAACACACTCTCAAAGCTCTACACAACTAACTTCTCCAGAAACGTGATGTCACAACATTAGAACACCACCCTTATCCTAGCACCATTCTTGAGTTAATTTGGCTATCTTATCAACATAAATATGATGGCAGGGAAAGGGTCAATTTCCCGTTTGGTTGACATCTTAATCTTTGTTACCTATTTTTGGAAGTGAAATAGGAAGTGTCCAACTTATCAGAAATTAACCCTGAAGCCCTTTAGAGGTTTTAAAAAATTCAAGAACATTGTGATGTTGGAGGTACATCCAGGAGAGATGCTTCTTTTGTCTCCTTGCTTTTAAGTTTTAAGAAAATATTTATTTATTTGGCTGTGCCAGGTCTTAGTTGTGGCATGTGGGATCTTCAGTTGCTTGTGGCATGCACACTCTTAGTCGGGGCATGTGGGATCTAGCTCCTGATTAGGGAGTGAACCCAGGTCCCCTGCATTGGGAATGTAGAGTCTTAGCCACTGGACCATCAGAGAAGTCCCCGCTTTTAGTTTTTATTTTGCAAAAATGCAAACCTATAGCACAGTTACAAGAACAGTAAAACAGACTCTCTTAGACTCTTCACCTACATTTATCAACCATTTACATTTGTGTCATTTATGCTTTCTCTCTCTGTGTATGTGTGTGTTAGTTGCTCAGTCGTGTCCAACTCTTTGTGACCCCGTGGACCATGGCCCACCAGGCTCTTCTGTCCATGGAATTCTCCAGGCAAGTATACTGGAGTGGGTAGCCATTCCCCTCTCCAGGGGAACTTCCTGACCCAGGGATTGAACCTGGATCTCCTGCATGGCGGGCAGATTCTTTACCATCTGAGCCACCAGGGGAGCCCAGAGGTATGTGTATATACACAAACGTGCACATACACACACCTTTTAAAGAACCATTTGAGAATAAACTGCCCATGTTGTGGCCTTCTGTGTGTGTGTGTGTGTGTGATCTTTTATTCATAAATATTTTGTATATCTCCTAAGAATAAGAACATTCCCTTACCTAGCGAGTATCTAAAATATAGTCCATAGTCAAAGTCAGTGAATTGTCCTAGTAAAGTTATTTCTACAATTTTTTATTTTCAGGTCCTGGATCCATTCCAGAATTACACACCTTTATCTGTTATTTCTCTTAATTCCCATTTAATCTGAAACAGTTCCTTAATCTTTCATGACTTTGACCAAACTCTGCCGCTACTTATTTTTTATTACATCTCTGTGTGTGGGACCTTAGTTTCCCAACCAAGGATCTAACCCACATACCCTGCAGTGAAGCGCGGAGTCCTAACCACTAGACCGACAGGGAATTCCCCAAACTCCTGTTTCAACAAAAGAGAAAACACAGAGCCTTGACTAGCAACAATGTCCAACTACGATGTAATCAGTATTTGTTTTCTGAGTATTTTTCTTTCCGGCTATCTTCTATTTACAGCGAGTGACACTGGTTTCTTACTTGTATAGTAATACGTGGTTTCTCTAAATTTTTTTTTTAAATTAAAGTGAACTAATGTAAAAGGAAAGATTAAAGAAATAATAGAAGAGGTACGTAGATCAAGTCTGGGCTTCCTCAACCTCAGCACTGTTGGCATTTCGGGCTGGAAAACTCTATATTGTGGAATGGTGAGCAGCACCCCTGGTCTCTACCCACTGGCTGCCAGAAACAAATCCCACCCTCCCTCTGGCTATGACAACCACACATACCTCCAGACATTGCCAAAGGCCCGCTGGAAGGCAAACTCACCAGTGAAGAGCCACTCTTCCAGCCCAGATCACAAGAGCAGAGTGTGATAGGCAGAAGTTTGGGAACCCTGGGGTACAGTGCTTGCTTCTATCCCATCAGCTCAGATGATGTTTACCAAGTGCTGGCCTTGACCTAGGTGCTGGGGGCACAGAGATGACACAGTCCAGCTCTCCAGCAGCTGCTGTGAAGTCAGAAGTGGGCAGAAGAGGTCCAAGAGGCAGAAAAAGTAAACCCAAGAAGAGGGAGCTGGGAAAAACTATACCATCACTAGAATTAAGTCTCCTGAGGCCTCATGACTCTCACAGCAGTTCTTCTGCCCCAGTAATCCTTTTCAAGACAATCAGATCATTTCAGCCCCCTGATTAAAAGGTTCCAGTAACTTCCCATCACATATAGAGTAAGATCCAAACTCCTTAAAGCACCCAAGAGACTCTGTGTGATCTAACTCCTGGCTTCCTATTCGCCCTTCATTTGCATTGCTTCCCAGGACTCTCCTGCTCCAGCCTCTCCAGACTTTTCTCTCTCCCAGGATTGCACCATGCTCATTTCCAAATAAGACTCTTTGCTTTGCTCTGTCCTCAGATCTTTGCTGTGTTGGCCTGTAGTCATCAGCTTTCTGCTCATATGTCCCTTGCCCCAACCAGGCGCTCCCCCCTCACTGTCCTGTTTGATTTCCTTTGTAGCACGTCCTGTGTCATACATGGTTCGCTGGCTGACCTGACTTGCACTGGCAGCATCCTTCTCCTTAGTGACCATCCAGGTGGAGCTGGCCATCTCACCCAGATCTGGGCAACGAGAGATGCAGGCACTGCCCCTCTCCCATCTTCCTGCTGAATCACGGGGGTGATGACTGGAGCTGTTCAGCCATTCTGTGACCACGAGGGAAAGACCAGGCAAATATTGAATTCTCGAGCCAAATAACCAGTACCAACAATCTCTTACTATCTTTTCCAGGGAGAAAAATAAATCCCTAGGGTTTACACCACTGTATTGGGTTATCTGGTGCAAGTGTTAGCCACTCAGTCGTGTACAACTCTTTGTGACTCCATGGACTGTAGCCCACCAGGCTCCTCTGTCCATGGAATTCTCCAGGCAAGAATGCTGGAGTGGGTAACACACTCCCTTCTCTAGGGGATAGTCCTGATCCAGGGATAGAACCTGATCTCCCACACTGCAGGCAGATTCTTTACTGTCTGAACCACCAGGGAACCCATTGGGTTATCTGGTACTTGCAGTCAACAGCATCCTAGCTGGAACAATTGTCTGAAACGATTGTGTAGACTTTGCTGTTTTCTTTTTGTTCACATTTTCCCCCTAGACTCTAAGTACCATGAGACAGAAGTTCATGTCTCTTCCTATTCACTACTACATCTTCAGCCCCTAGGCACAGTGCCTGACTTATGATATATTTTAAAAACTATTAAGCTAGTTGTTCCTCCACATATAAAATAGGGACAGTCATAATACCTTGAAAGACTATAAGGATTAACTGGGTCTGAACGTGTATAATGTTCAGAGCAGGGCCTGGCACGTAATCATCACTCAAAGGATTCCAATTATTTGTTGACTTAATGAACTAATTAATGTACAGAAGAAAGGATTCCTTCTCGATATGCTTTTGCAGCACTGTCCTTTGGCTTCCTCCTCTTCAAATGAAAGCTGTGTTTAGTTGGTGCTGACAAGTCAGGTTATTGATTAAGAAACATGACCGGGGCGGTTGGAAGAAATGCACACCATTTACTGTGAGCAACTGGATTAGCACCTTCAGGGGGTGGTGAGGGAGAGAGACATTGGCACACAAAACGGTCGAGTGCATAAAGCCTGGCGTATTCCAAAGTTCAGGCCAGGAAATGCTGGAAATGAAATCTAAGATGAGAGTTTGCTGCTGTACACCGTGGGAAGAACAGTGCTGGGCTTTGCCACCAGTGCTCAACCAAAGCCACTCGGAGGTCAGCTGGAGGTTCTGTGCACAGAGATTCAACATAACCAAAGGGGTTCATTCATTTATTCACTCGAGCAACAAAATGCTTCTTAAGCACCTACTCTGTGCCCTGCAGTGAGGGATCTGGCAAGGACACAATGAGACCTGCCTTGCCTGCAGTGACGACAACAGGGTGATTCCAAAAGACCCCACACTGTTTCTTCCCCAATTGCCTTGTAACCACGTAGCGGCCAGTCCAAATTTCAGGGCCCCTGAATGCAGTGCACAACCAGTATAACCACTACCTAGCATTTTTCAGTGCTAAGCACTATGCTGAAACCACTTTACTAAGCACAGCAAAACTCATTTGGTACTGAACCTACTGAACACCCACGTTCTTCTTCCCTAGTAATTAAAAAACCCCTCATTTTTATTCAGAGTAACGCCAAAGAGCACATATCCTCAAATAAAATTGGCACCCAACTTTTGCTATTAGCACCCAAACACACATCCTAATGAATATGAGGCATTCTTTTACTTACTTATCACAAGTCAGTGAGGTAGGGGTTAATATTATCCCTTTTATACAGTGGAGCAAACTGAGGTTCAGAGAGTTTAAGTGATTTGCCAAAGGTTATACAGACATCTTGGAATGTGAAGTCAAGTGGGCCTTAGAAAGCATCACTATGAACAAAGCTAGTGGAGGTGATGGAATTCCAGTGGAGCTGTTTCAAATCCTGAAAGATGATGCTGTGAAAGTGCGCACTCAATATGCCAGCAAATTTGGAAAACTCAGCAGTGGCCACAGGACTGGAAAAGGTCAGTTTCATTCCAATCCCAAAGAAAGGCAATGCCAAAGAATGCTCAAACTACTGCACAATTGCACTCATCTCACACGCTAGTAAAGTAATGCTCAAAATTCTCCAAGCTAGGCTTCAGCAATACGTGAACCGTGAACTTCCTGATGTTCAAGCTGGTTTTAGAAAAGGCAGAGGAACTAGAGATCAAATTGTCAACATCCGCTGGACCATGGAAAACGCAAAAGAGTTCCAGAAAAACATCTATTTCTGCTTTATTGACTATGCCAAAGCCTTTGACTGTGTGGATCCCAATAAACTGTGGAAAATTCTGAAAGGGATGAGAATACCAGACCTCCTAACCTGCCTCTTGAGAAATCTGTATGCAGGTCAGGAAGCAACAGTTAGAACTGGACATGGAACAACAGACTGGTTCAAAATAGGAAAAGGAGTATGTCAAGGCTGTATATTGTCACCCTGCTTATTTAACTTCTACACAGAGTACATCATGAGAAATGCTGGACTGGAAGAAACACAAGCTGGAATCAAGATTGCCAGGAGAAATATCAACAACCTCAGCCATGCAGATGACACCACCCTTATGGCAGAAAGTGAAGAGGAACTAAAAAGCCTCTTGATGAAAGTGAAAGAGGAGAGTGGAAAAGTTGGCTTAAAGCTCAACATTCAGAAAATGAAGATCATGGCATCCAGTCCCATCACTCCATGGGAAATAGATGGAGAAACAGTGGAAACAGTGTCAGACTTTATTTTTCTGGGCTCCAAAATCACTGCAGATGGTGATTGCAGCCATGAAATTAAAAGATGCTTACTCCTTGGAAGAAAAGTTATGAGCAACCTAGATAGCATATTCAAAAGCAGAGACATTACTTTGCCGACTTAGGTCCGTCTAGTCAAGGCTATGCTTTTTCCAGTAGTCATGTATGGACGTGATAGTTGGACTGTGAAGAAGGCTGAGGACCGAAGAATTGATGCTTTTGAACTGTGGTGTTGGAGAAGACTCTTGAGAGTCCCTTGGACTGCAAGGAGATCCAACCAGTCCATTCTGAAGGAGATCAGCCCTGGGATTTCTTTGGAAAGAATGATGCTAAAGCTGAAACTCCAGTACTTTGGCCACCTCATGTGAAGAGTTGACTCATTGAAAAAGACTTTGATGCTGGGAGGGATTGGGGGCAGGAGGAGAAGGGGACGACTGAGGATGAGATGGCTGGATGGCATCACTGACTCGATGGACGCGAGTCTGAGTGAACTCCGGGATTTGGTGATGGACAGGGAGGCCTGGTGTGCTGCGATTCATGGGGTCGTGAAGAGTCGGACACGACTGAGCGACTGAACTGAAGTGAACTGATACAGTTTTCAGCTGATGGGGGTAGGATGTCAACCTGGTCAGTTTGATTTTAGAACCTATGCACTCTGTACTTTTAAAATCTATTTCCATGTGTACAGATAGCATGTATATACGTCTCCCATTTAACCCTCCCAAGACCAGTGGTAGATAGAGTAACAGGTTAAAGTCGCTTAGTCGTGTCTGACTCTATGCGACCGCATGGACTTATACAGTCCATGGAATTATCCAGGCCAGAATATTGGAGTATACTGGAGGTAGCCTTTCCCTTCTCCAGGGGATCTTCCCAACCCAGGGATCAAACCCAGGTCTCCGGCATTGCAGGCAGATTCTTTACCAGCTGAGCCACAAGGGAAGCCCAGAGTAACAGGTAAGATTTTCAAATATCTGCTGACTTACATCTCCTATTAGTCAACTGGCTTCCTTCCTTGAGCCACTTGCCTCTCTACTCCTAAGGGTCACCCTCTTCCAATCCAGTGGAGTGCAGAGTGTAGAAGAGGGACAGAGGCCCGAAGCCATCAGCTGTGTTGGAATGTCCATCTCAGCAGGACCCATATGAGAGGATTGTTAGATAGGGTGCAAAAAAAGACCTGAGCAGAAGAGCTTTGCTTCATTTCTCATATGAGAGAGAGAAGAAGCAACCTTTCCCATATGACTTTGAGAAGAGATGACATTAAAACAAAATCAGTACACCCTATTGGTTAGGTAGAGGGAAGGTTTGAATTTTGCATCTGGAAAGTTCCATGTGTCCAGTGGTGGGATTCAGAAAATAGCTGCCAGTTCTCTTGGGTGAGATTAATAGGAGTTGCCATGGGAGAGGTGAAGTGGCTCTAAGACTGAGAGTTACAGGTGACCGGAGAAGACCAGGGGCACACGGGGGTGGCAGCCAGACCCCAGATGGAAATTCAGCACCAGAAAGGGCTAAGATAGGGCTGGACACGCACCTTCAGTGCACTGAGCTGACTGCCAAACGTCCCAATCCCGGCCTGCTGGGACAGCGACCAGCAAAATGGGAATAAAAGATGCTACTTCCCAGGGCTATGAGCATAAATTGGGGGTCAGAGCCAGGAAGGAGCATAATCAAGGTCACACACGAAGCATGGGCCCTCAAAACTCAGCCGCCTTTCCCCCTGCTGTCTTGTCACGGATGCTGCCATGAAGGGTGCCTGGAGCCACTGGGACCTCGATGGCATCTCAGTGACAGGAAAGGAACAGACAGACTCCATTTGAATGAACTTGGACCTGACTTCCTGCTGGTGTCACCAATCAGTATGGATTGAGAATTAGTAGATTGATTAACACAATAAGCGAATGAATAGTGAAAGTCTTTGCTGGAAACTATGGGAATACCAGACCACCTGACCTGCCTCCTGAGAAACCTGTATGGGGTCAAGACGTAACGGTTAGAACTGGACATGGAACAACAGACTGGCTCCAAATAGGAAAAAGAGTACGTCAAGTCTGTATATTGTCACCCTGCTTATTTAACTTATATGCAGAGTACATCATGAGAGACACTGGGCTGGAGGAAGCACAAGCTGGAATCAAGATTGCCGGGAAAAATATCAATAACCTCAGATATGCAGATGACACTACCCTTATGGCAGAAAGTGAAGAAGAACTAAAGACCCTCTTGATGAAAGTGAAAGTGGAGAGTGAAAAAGTTGGCTTTAAGCTCAACATTCAGAAAACTAAGATCATGGCATCCTGTCCCATCACTTCATGGCAAATAGATGGGGAAACAGTGGAAACAGTGTCAGACTTTATTTTTCTGGGCTCCAAAATCACTGCAGATGGTGATTGCAACCATGAAATTAAAAGACGCTTACTCCTTGGAAGGAAAGTTATGACCAACCTAGACAGCATATTCAAAAGCAGAGACATTACTTTGTCAACAAAGGTCTGTCTAATCAAGGCTATGGTTTTTCCAGTGGTCAGGTATGGATGCAAGAGTTGGACTGTGAAGAAAGCTGAGCACTGAAGAATTGATGCTTTTGAACTGTGGTATTGGAGATGACTCTTGAGAGTCCCTTGGACTGCAAGGAGATCCAACCAGTCCATCCTAAAAGAGATCAGTCCTGGGTGTTCATTACAAGGACTGATGCTGAAGCTGAAACTCCAATACTTTGGCCACCTGATGCAAAGAGCTGACTCATTTGAAAAGACCCTGATGCTGGGAAAGACGACAGAGGATGAGATGGTTGGATGGCATCACCGACTCAATGGACATGGGTTTGGGTGGACTCTGGGAGTTGGTGATGGACAGGGAGGCCTGGTGTGCTGCAGTTTATGGGGTCGCAAAGAGTCGGACACAACTGAGCGACTGAACTGAACTGATGGGAGTCATGGAAACCTTTAAGATGTTATCTTTAGGGATATCCCTGATGGTCCAGTGCTTAAGCATCGACCTGCCAATGCAGGAGACACAAGTTCAAAACCCAGTTCAATCCCTAGTCGGGGAGCAAAGATCCCACATGCTGCAGGGCAACTAAGCCCCTGCGGTGCAACTAGTGAAGTCTGCGCACTCTAGAGCCCATGCTCCACAACTAGAGGAAGCCCCCGCGCCATAATGAAGAAACAGTACAGCCAAAAAAAAAATAATGTCTTTAGAGACAGTCATATGCGTTGAAAACATATTATAGGAGAGAAGAAACAGTTAAGTGTAGGTTTCTTTTTCCAGCACAGAGCTGCGGGGGCTTAAAGAAAGGAGGTCAGCCATTGCTGGAGCAGATAGGAAAGCCCTTCCAAGGACTTTGCCACCAACTGATGTCATATGAGGCTCCGGCATCCTTTTGGCAGGATCACCTAAACAGCAGAGGGAGTCACTTTTCGGGCTCAATTCAGATGTTACCTCCTCCAGGAAGACCTCCCTGATACCCGCAGCTTGTTAGGCACCTCCTCTGTGCTCCTATCTATCAGTGCACTATTATACTAAGCTGTGGTTCTCTCACTTGAAGGTGAATTCTTAGAGACAAAGTTCTGTCTCTCTTCATCTCCCTGTGTCCTTAAAACCTAGAGTCTAGCCCCAGTCGGGTACTCAGGAAATGACAAGAACCACTTAATGAGTGCTTTCCAAGTACAAAGCACTAACGTGCTTTAGAAGCCAATGTCCTTGACTCGCAACAACCCCCAGAGTCAGGGTGGCCTTCTCTTGCCCTTGACAGGTAAGAAAGCGGAGCCTCAGAGGATCTAAGAAGCTTTCTCTCTCTTCCTCATTCTGCACCGTTCTCTGCCAGAGTGCCTGGCCTAAATTCTTGAGGTCTGGGGAACAGAAAGTGACGGGGCAGTCTGGCTGGGTGGGTGGCTGGCTGGGTGGGTAGGAAGATGGAACAATGAATGGAAGATGGAACAATGAAGAGGGAGCACATGTTAGCAATTGGCATCTGTGCCGGCCAGACACCAGGCGTCCTCCCAGACCACCCGGGAGAGCTGCCTGGCGGCCTCCACGAGGAGTGTGAGCCACGTGCCCCACAGCCGCCATCTGCTCACTGATTTGGAACAAATGAGTGCAAGGGAGCGTGTGCTGTTAGATACGTGATGCTTCTGGCAGAAAGAATTCAGGGGAGAAAACAACTTCAAAATCCCAAATATATGGAAGTGTGTGGAGGTGAGCTGATGTGGAAGGTAGAGACAGTGACACAGAAATATCAGCACTGAGAGCCAAGAGGGAAGAGAAGTCCAGCCCCCTGTTACACAGCCAATTCTTAAAATAAAGTAAAAACAAAATAAAAATAAAGTAAGGTAAATTAAAATAAAGTAACATAAAATGAAATAAAAGTAAAATACAAATAAGGTAAGGTAAGATAAAAGTAAGGCATCCTAGGTGGTACAGTGGTAAAGAATCTGCCTGCCATTGCAGGAGATGCAAGATACCTGGGTTAGATCCCTGGGTTTGGAAGATCCCCTGGAGCAGGAAATGGAAACCCACTCCAGTATTCTTGCCTGGGCAATTCTGTGGATCAGGAGCCTCGTGGGCTACAGTCCATGGAGTCGCAGAGTCAGACTCGACTGAGCACGCACTCACACACATACAAAATAAAGTAAAATTAAATTAAAACAAATTAAAAGGTAAAGAAAAAATAAAGGAAGGTAAAATAAAATAAAACGGAGCCACAGTTTTGCTTTTCGAGGGAGCCCCAGACAGACTCCAGAAGTCCCCAGGGGACCTGTGCCTTTGTGGGCTTTTCCTGGCCACACTCTGGGCTACCCGTAAATCTGACCTTCTTCATGGCCAGGAGGCCTCAAGAGCCCGGAGACTCACCGGAGCAAACAACTTCACAAAAACAATCTGTCCCATAAACAAAGTCGGTGGAAAGCAGCCAGCCTCACACAATGGAGCTAATCTTCTGGGCACACATTTCCCGTCCAGGGTATTAGCTGAGACACCGCTTCCTCCTAGGTGGAGGTAATACCACTTGGCCTGGGGATCCAAGAACAATACTGCCCTGTAGATTCCCCCCTTGTCAGAGGCAGAACAGGCAGGAATTCAGAAACAAGGAGCTGCTCGTCCCTCTTCCTTTCTTTTCTTAAAGAAGCACTGCAGGTTTAAAGGCAGGTCACAGACAAGAACATGGAGCTATGGACCACACAACACTGGGCTCTGTTTCAGCTTCACTCCTGACTAGCTCTGGGCTTTAGGGCAAGTGACTTAATCTCCCAGAACTATACTTTCTCCATTGCTCAAGTGGGATTATGTAAAATGTCCAGCTTCTCTCAGCTCAGAAAGGTATAAAATTAAAATGTCAAATGGTCACTATAAAAAAAAACAGAAAATAATATGTACTGATGAAGATGTAGAGAATTTGGAACACTTGGGCGCTATTGAGGGGAATGTAACATAGAGAACAGAATGGACGTTCCTCAAAATATTACTATTAAAGATAAAATTATTGTGAGATCCAGCAGTCCCACTTCTGGGTATATATCCAAAAGAATTAAAATAAGAGATATGTATATGTCTATGTTCACAGCAGCATTATTCACAATAGCCCATAGGTGGAAGCAATCCACACATCCATCTATGGATGAAAGGACAAAGAAAACTTAGTATATCCACACAATGGAATCTTATTCAGCCTCAAAAAATAAGGAAAACCTGTCATATGCTACAACATGGATGAAACTTGAAGACTTCTGCTAGGGAAATAAACCAGTTATGAAAAGACAAATACTGTATGCTTCCACCTAAATGAGTTATCTAAAGTAGCCAAACTGAAAAAAAACGGAGTAGAATGCCAGGTACCAGGGGCTGGGAGGAGGGAGAAAAGGAAGCTATTGGCCAACTGAGTATAGAGTTTCAGTTTTGCAAGGTGAAATTCAAGTTCTAGACAGCTGTTGCACAATTATGTGAACAGAACTAATATGACCAAACTGTGTGCAAAATAATTAAGGTGGTGAATTTTATGTTATGTGTTTCTTGTGTGTGTGTGTGTGTGTGTGTGTGTGTGTGTGTGTTACTCACTCAGTCGTGTCTGACTCTTTGTGACCCCTGGACTATAGCCCGCCAGGTTCCTCTGTCCATGGGATTCTCCAGGCAAGAATACTGGAGTGGGTTGCCATTTCCTTCTCCAGGGGATCTTCCTGACCCAGGGATTGAAACTGGGTCTCCTGCATTGCAAGCAGATTCTTTACCACTGAGTCACCAAGGAAGACTCACGTGTTTCTTATCACAATTAAAACATTGAGATACCATTTCTCTATCCATTAGATTGGCAAAAATTAAATTACAAAGTCTGGGGGACTTCCCCAGTGGTCCAGTGGTTAAGAATCTGCCTTCCAATACAGGGGACATGAGTTTGATCCCTAACAGGGGAACTAAGATCCCACATGCTGCAGAGTAACTAAACCCACTGAGCTCATGTGTTCTAGAGCCTGTTTGCCACAACAAAGACTCAGTGCAGCCCAAATTTAAAAAAAAAATGAAAATGTCTGGCAACATCAAGAGTTAGTAATATCGTGAGGCAATGGAAATACTTTTGTGAGGGAGTGTCAGTCAGTAAAATCAGTTTAACTGTTATAAAGGGCAATTGGCCACATTTAGCCAAATATAAAACACACATATTCTGCACTTCACCAATTTATCTTGTCACTATCTATCCTAAGACATGTATAAAGATGTTTTAGCCATTGTTATAAAAGCAAAACATTGGAAGCAATCTAAATGGCTGTTAATAGGGGATGGATAAACGGAAACACACCTGAAAATATAAGGGAATGAACAAGATCTATTTAGGGCAATACAGATTGACCTCAAAAACTTATCGACTGGGAAATAAGTAGATTATATATTTATATATGTTAATAATATGTGTGTGTTAGTTGCTTGGTCACGTCTGATTCTGTGTGACCTCATGGACTATAGCTTGCCAGGCTCCTCTGTCCATGGAATTCTCCAGGGAAGAATTCTCCAAGGTTGCCCTTCTCTTCTCCAGGGGATCTTTCTGATCCAGGGATCAAACTCGGGTTGCCTGCATTACAGGTGGACTGTTCACTATTTGAGCCACCAGGGAAGCCTCCGTATTAATAGCATATCACTTATAATTTAAATGAGCACAAAACATCAATATCTATTTTCTCTGTATACAGATAAAGATAAGGTAACCAGGACTGTGTCAGTCTCCGAGCTAGCCCTCAATGATCCCTGTCTGCTGGGACTCATGCCCTTGTGTGGTTCCTTCCCACAAGAAATAGGGCAGGCTTGTGCCCCGTTCATCCCACAGTCTCCTAACAGGACACTGTGGAAATGACAGTGGATGACTTCTGAGGCTAGGACACCAAAGACATGGCGGCTTCCTCCTTGCTCTCTTGTTTTCTCTATTGCTCATTCTGGAGGAAGCCAGCTGCCATGTGGTGAGGATGCTCAAGCAGCCACATGACAAGCAACTGAGGGCTCCCTGCAATAGCCAGTGCCAAGTTGATTCACCTTCAAGATGTATATCCACCAGTGACAGTCAAGCCTTTAGGTAATGACTTATGAGAAACCTTGAACTTGAACTTCTCAGCTAGCTTATTTCTTAAACTCCTGACTTATGCTATGCTATGCTATGCTAAGTCACTTCAGTCATGTCCGACTCTGCTTGACCCCGTAGACAGCAGCCCACCAGCCTCCCCCGTCCCTGGGATTCTCCAGGCAAGAACACTGGAGTGGGTTGCCATTTCCTTCTCCAATGCATGAAAGTGAAAAGTGAAAGTGAAGTCGCTCAGTCGTATCCAACTCTTAGCGACCCCATGGACTGCAGCCTACCAGGCTCCTCCATCCATGGGATTTTCCAGGCAAGAGTACTGGAGTGGGGTGCCATTGCCTTCTCCCTTGACTTATAGAAACTATAATATAAGAAATGTGAGTTGTGTTAACCCACTAAGTTTGAGGGTAGCTTGTTGCACAGTGACAGGTAGCTAATACGGATATGGTCTCATGCCTGTGGCTTGGTGCCTGAGGCCTGCTTTCCGTTTGTTCTGGCAAGGGTCAGAAAGGCATTAGAGGCACAGTGGTACTGAGCCAAATACTTCCTTCCTTTAGTAATCAGAATGATGGATTGTTCTTTAAGGCTTATTTCTGCATTTGATACAAAGCTAATTCAACCAGTAGCAGGAGTTCATATTTTGGGAAACACTGATCTAGTCGATGATGGGCTGAATTGGGCCCCCTACCCAAATTTATATGTTAAAATCCTAACCCCCCCATATCTCAGCATGTACTATGTGCGGAGATGGTGTCTTTAAAGAGGCGACTGAGTTAAAATGAGGTTCTAAGGGTGGGCTCTAATCCAGTGTGACTGGTGCCCTTACAAAAAGGTTAGGACACAGACACACAGAGAGGGACAACCATGGGAAGGCACAGGGACAAGACGGCCATCTGCAAGCCAAGGAGAGAACTCTCACCAGAACCTGGCCATGATGGCACCCTGATCTTGGACTTCCAGACTCCAGAGTGGTGAGAAAATAAATTTCTGGGGGCTTCTCTGGTGGCTCAGTGGTAAAGAATCTATCTGCCAATGCAGGAGACACTGGTTCGATCCCTAGTCTGGGAGGATCCCACACGCCACAGAGCAACTAAGCTGGGGCACAGCTATTGAGCTGGAGCTCTAGAACCCAGGAGCTGTAGCTACTGAAGAGCACGAGCCCTAGAACCGGTACCCCACTACAAGAGAAGCTGCCACAGTGAGGAGCCCACGACTCACAGCTAGCAACAGCCCCAGCCCTCCACAGCCAGAGGAAAGCTTGAGCAGCAGTGAAGACCAAGCATAGCCAAAAATAAATAAATAATTGAAACGATTAAAAAAATTTTTTATGTTTAAGCTTTCTATTGATGGTGCCTTGTTTGGTAGTCCTAGCACACTCAAACACAGTCTAACATATTTGCTTTACAAATAATGACCCTCGATCTAAAGAGTGGAAGTGACTTGACCAACATCACAGACAGAATACAAAGCAGAACAGCAATGAGAGCCTGTATCCCCTAACTGGAGTCCATGGGTTCTTCCAAAAAGGGAGAATTCTCAGAAAATGCTTGTTGGCATCATTTGAGCTCCATGTTCGTGATGAACCCACTGCCTGCAGTCTCCATCACCTCTGCCTCCTGGGCTGCAATTTCCAATAACCAGTTCTAGCTTGACTTTCTCATTCCAGGTTTACCTCCCATCAGAAGAGCAGCCAGTTGGAGAATTGTACTGTTTTCCAGGAAGTGATGATGACAAGCTTTAGAGCATCCAACATGAAGATGGTGGCCAGAAGGCTATGAACTTTCAGAATTCAGAAAAGTATATTAAGAGGTAATAAAAAAAAGGTCTCACCTCTATGGAAAGAGAAACTCTGTCAATAGAAGACAACCCTCCCCCATATAAAAATCTCCTCTCTGCACACACATTTCCAATTACCTTTGGACAACACCATCTGGGGTCTCCCCAACAGCTAAAACTTGACAAGCTCACCATGGAATCAGCTTCCCTTGAAATCTCTGTCTACCACACCCCTGACTTTCATTTCATGTCATTACCATAACAATAACTGTCGTCTGCCACCTCCTGAGTGCCAGCAACATGTCAGGTAATTTACACGAATCATCCATCACTCAAACTCAATCACAGGAAGCGGGGTCATCACTGCCCTTCTGCAGACAAGGTCATCCAGGCTTCCAGTGATGACGTGGTCGCTCATCTCCTGAGGGACAGAGCCATGCCTGCCTGACTCCAGGGCAAAGCGGTGGCCCACCAGCCACACCTGGCCTGCAGATGGGTTTTGTTTGGTCTCAGCAGTGGGCTTTTGTTGCCTTTTTGTTTTTAATCTTAATTAGTTGCTGGCATGAAAATGTCAGGGCATTGCACATAAAAAGCCAGATTTCTGGAATCTCCAGAATAAAGTAACAGAGAGAAAGAGAAAGATGATTTGGCAGCCTAAGCTTGAGGCAATCATTAACTTCTCTGGACTCAGTAGGCGCAATAGAAAGGAGGCAGCTGCTACTCAGCACTAGAGAGTGTTTGGAGGTGGGGCAGGGGCTGGCCCGGCGTGTCAGGATACTAGGAATGGCCATTGTCTTCTGTCCACTCCTGATGGACCAGGAGCATGCTCAGTGGAGCTGGGATTCTGTCCCTGCCCAGACTCTGACACAGTCAGCCTGTGAAACCCCAGGCTATGAGATGCAGGTAATCCAGGGACCAGTTACCTAGGAATTGGTCTCTGTCCCCTGCTAGACTGTGAGGATAGCATTCAGGACTCATCCTTTCTCTGTCTCCCCAGGAGTGGTCCCATACATATTTGTTATATCACACCGAATAAGAGTTGGTGACCAAGGCTAAGTCGGTTTATAGCCTGCTTGCTTCTCTGTTCACTACTTGAAGTGGCAAAGAATTAGGGTAAAATAAAATAATACACGCATAAACCCTCTGATCTACAAATTCCTCTCTGTGGCATTTATCTAAAAAACACATTCACCTGCATGCAGAAATCACACATGTCTGAAGAAACTCATAGCAGTATAAAGAGCAAAAGAGTGGATGCTGATCAAATACCTTTGGGCATGTCTACCAACCAGGTGCTTACCTGGGGGACAGCGACATGGTGAGTAGAACACAGACTCTGAGTCAAGATTCCGTGTGTGTGGCCTCAGGGAGGTCACCACAGAGCCTCAGTTTCCTCATCAGGAAAGTGGGTTGGGATAGTACCTACATCATGGAGTCACATTTAGGAAAGTAACATGTACATTAGTAACATGATTGAAGTGTATTGGGGCTTCCCAGGGGGCACTAGCGGTAAAGACTCTACCTGCCAACGCAGGAGACACAAGAGATGCAGGTTCGATCCCTGGGTTGCGAAGATCCCCTGGAGGAGGAAAT
Organism: Ovis aries; assembly: GCF_016772045.2. Taxonomy (NCBI): domain Eukaryota; kingdom Metazoa; phylum Chordata; class Mammalia; order Artiodactyla; family Bovidae; genus Ovis; species Ovis aries. The sequence continues at coordinate 13,447,927 of NC_056077.1, read as the reverse complement.
GGCAACGTGCTCCAGTATTCTTGCCAGGATAATTCCATGGACAGAGGAACCTGGAGGGTTACAGTCAATGGGGCTGTAAAGAGTCAGACACGACTGAGTGACTGAGAATACTAGAATAGAATAATAACGAAGCATGTTAGGAGATGTGGTAGAAGGTATAACAGCATTACTGTTGCTCCATAGCCATCAAAAGGCAAAACGCAGACCCTCATTTTGCACTAAGTCTATATAAACTGCCTATTTAACAAATAACTACATTTTCATGAAAGAAGGGCAGGAAGGATGCTGTGGAGCAGATCAGTTGGAATAAAAGTAGATTTGGGGGTCAGAAGATTCATTCTGGGGATCCGACACCTCCCTCCCTTCCACTCACTGAAACATGCTGGTTATGGGTTGAATTGTGTCCCCCCAAAGGCCATGGTTTTTCCAGTGGTCATGTATGAATGCAAGAGTTGGACTGTGAAGAAAGCTGAGCGCCGAAAAATTGATGCTTTTGAACTGCGGTGTTGGAGAAGACTCTTGAGAGTCCCTTGGACTGCAAGGAGATCCAACCAGTCCATTCTGAAGGAGATCAGCCCTGGGATTTCTTTGGAGGGAATAATGCTGAAGCTGAAACTCCAGTACTTTGGCCACCTCATGTGAAGAGTTGACTCATTGGAAAAGACTCTGATGCTGGGAGGGATTGGGGGCGGGAGGAGAAGGGGACGACAGAGGATGAGAGGGCTGGATGGTATCACTGACTCGATGGATGTGAGTCTGAGTGAATTCCGGGAGTTGGTGATGGACAGGGAGGCCTGGCTTGCTGCAATTCATGGGGTCATGAAGAGTCGGACACGACTGAGCGACGGAACTGAACTGAAAGAGGCTGCGGTCCTAATCCCCAGTTCCTGTGACTATGACCTTATCTGGGAGTAGTCTGCAGATCTTCCCCGGTGGCTCAGATGGTAAAGAGTCTGCCAGCAATGCAGGAGACCCAAGTTCAATCCCTGGGTTGGGAAGATCCCCTGGAGAAGGAAATAGCAACGCACTCCAGTAATCTTGCTTAGGAAATCCCATGGACAGAGAAGCCTGGCGGGTTACAGTCCATGAGGTCGGAAAGAGTCAGATAAGACTTAGTGATTAAACAGCAACAAAGACAGGTAAGGTGCAGTGGGACGTGATGACAGTGGGCCCCAATTCCCTGAGACTGGTGTCTTTGTAAAAAGGGGGGTTTAGACACAGAGACCAAAACACACAGAGGGAAGAACACAGGAGGACACAGGAAGTGCACCGTCTGTAAAGCAAAGGCCGCCTGCAGCTACCAGAGCAGAAGAGGGCCTGGGACAGGTTTCCTTCCCAGCCTTGGAAAAAACCAACCCTACCAACACCTTGACCTTGGACCTGTAGCCTCCAGAAGGTAAGACAACACATTTCTGCTGTTTAAGTCACGGTTGGTGGTACTGGGCCACAGTAGCACTTAGCGACTAAGATAAGGCCTGAATGGCAAGGCCCTGTTCTGGACCATCTCTGCTCTAGTGGTTCCTGGTGAGAAGAGGGGAAGTGCAGGGCCAGCTGTTAGTGCCCAAAGAGCCACACACCAGGGAAGAGGAATACGGGGCATCTTTCCCTTCATCCCTTTGTCTGTCTCCTGAGTCCCTGCAGATTTCCTTTTTAACCACTTTGTGCTCCATCATGATTTTTTTTTTTAAATTTTATTTATTTATTTGGCTGCTCTGGGTCTTAGTTGTAGCATGTGGGATCTAGCTCCCTGACCAGGGATCAAACCTGGGCCCCCTGCACTGGGAGCTCAGAGTCTTAGCCACTGGACCACCAGGGAAGTCCCTCCATCATGATTTTTGATGCCTATTTTAAGAACATGAGGGCTTGCAGGGACACCCGGTCCAGAGCTTTCTAACTGTCAGTCATTCTCCAACAATAACTTCCCTGACAAGCCCACTAACATTGGCCCCATTACTGCACATTTCTACCTGCTTCAGAAACAAATTTAAATACTTCCTTTACACTCATCTTAAATGTGATATTCATTTAATCGTGGATCTGATGTGCTAGTTATTTTTCTAATGCACATTAAGGTAGGTAATTACTGAAATGATAAATGTTGCTTCATGTACCAAAGATTGCGAAGCATTGACCTTATCTAACCCCGGCCTTTATCCCTTTAATTTTTTCCCTAGGTGACCCAAAGAGAGGCCCAGGACCCCAAGTGCCTCGCTCCGTCCTGCAGGCACCCTGATGCCCTGCCCCAAACATTTCACCTCATCAGAGGCTTGTCTTTGCATCTTGTCCTCACAAGACAGCCCCCTGTTCCTTGGATGTTTCTTTTTAAATTTATTTTATTGAAGTATAGTTGATTTACAATGTTGTGTTTCGTCTCAGGTACACAGCAGAGTGATTCATATACGTCCAAAGTGAAGTGTTAGTCGCTCAGTCATGTCTGACTTTTTGATCCCATGGACTGTAGCCCACCAGGCTCCTCTGTCCATAGAATTATATATATATATATGTACGTATATGTATATACACACTTTTTCATATTCTTTTCCCTTATGGTTGAGTATAGTTCCCTCTGCTCCTATAGTAGGACACTGCTGTTTATCCTTTCTATGTATAATAGTTTGCATCTGCTAACCCCAAACTTCCAGCCCATCATCACTCCCCTTGGCAACTACAGATCTGTCCTCTGTCTGTGAGTCTGTTTCTGTTTTGTGGAAGTTCATTTGTGACAGCTTTTAGATCCCACGTATAAGTGATATCATATGGTATTTGTCTTTGCCTAACTTATTCACTTAGTAAGATCATCTCTAGGACCATCCGTGTTGTTGCAGGTGGAATGATTTCATTCTTTTTTATGACCGAGTAGTATTCCATTGTGGAGAAGGCAATGGCACCCCACTCCAGTAGTCTTGCCTGGAAAATCCCATGGATGGAGGAGCCTGGTGGGCTGCAGCCCATGGGGTCGCTAAGAGTTGGACACGACTGAGTGACTTCACTTTCACCTTTCACTTTCATGCATTGGAGAAGGAAATGGCAACCCACTTCAGTGTTCTTGCCTGGAGAATCCCAGGGACGGGGGAGCCTGGTGGGCTGCCGTCTATGGGGTCGCATATGTGTGTATATGTATATACACACACATACTCACATACATACCACATCTCTTTATCCGTTCATCTCTTGATGGACACTTAGGTTGCTCCCATGTCTTGGCTAATGTAAATAGGGCTCCTATGAATATATGCATGTATCTTTCTCGAATTACAGTCTTGTCAGGGTACATGGCCAGAGTGGGATTGCAGGCTCATAAGGCCCCTGGATGTTTCTTAATGTACAGGTTTCTCAACTGGGGGCTACTAGCATTTGGAGCAGGGCAATTCTTTGTGTCTTTCCTATGGGACACATCCCTCCGGGCCCCTTCCATTTCATGCCAGCCATGGTTCTATCGTCATGACAGCCAGACCCCCCCACCCACCCACATATCCAAGGTCCTCAGTTGAGAACCACTCTAGGGGAGTCTCGTGGTCAGAACTATCCAGTTCCTGGTCCCTCCCTCACGATTCCCAGCCTCAGAGCCTCACCATTACTGAGAAGCCGATGTGCACTGCCCAGCATGACATAACCTTAGACAATCAGCTCTAACCCCCGTGGCAGGGGAGCTACTTAATGTGTGGGTGCCTCCATTTCATTTCCCCTTCTGCAGAGCGACACTGAGCCTGCCTGTCGGGAGGATGGAGTGAGTTAATACGCGCAGAGCCTCTAAACAGTGTCTGACATTGAGCCTCGAAACAGGAAGCATCAGAGGTCAGCTTAACCCCCACGCACTTTCATTGTCTGCCAGGTTCCAGCTGAGTACCTAGTGCGTTTTATATCGTTCTCGAAGCAGTTCTCTGAGGTTCATATTATGGTCCCATTTCACACGCGATAAAATGAAGGCAGAGGGTGACATACTCGGCAGCTTTCCCTTCCCAGGAAACAAGCAGTGGAATTGGGAACCACACCCTGTTTTATCGACTGTAGCAACGGGTGAGAGGAGAAGGGGAGAGCACCAGTGGGAGCTAGGAAACCAGGTTTTGGGAGCTATTTGGCTCCTGTCTGGGCAGGAGGGACCTTTCCAACTCTTTGTGGACTTCAGTTTCCTCATCAGAAAATAAGAGATCTAGACTGGACGCTTTCAGAGGCTCCTGCTGTCTCCTACAACCCATGGAAACCCAGGCAGTGGGGTTAGGGTGAAGTCAGTGGGGCTGTGAAGGCAGCAGAAACCTGCCTTCCAGAACTCCAAGTTCCCTCCTCCCCGTGCCTGCAGAGAGCTGATCACAGGCGGGCTTCCCCTGCTCACCCTCCCCTCCCCAGGCTCAGGCATCTGAGGACACTGAGGGTGTTATCTGGCCCAGAACGCTGGGGCCCAGTTTCCTGGGAGTGACGCGGGTGAGGCTGCAGGTAACCCAGATAGCCACTCTCTGTGTGGTCCCCAGAGGAGGCTGCCCAGGGGACAGCCTTCAGGGACAGCGGCCTCTGCTCCCGTGATACGGTTGGCCCTTGATTCCCCATGACAGCCCCCGGGGTGGAAGAGGAGGCGGCGCCTACAGCTCCAAACACCTGCGAATTCTGTAATGTCATCCCCTGCCCCTGAGTGTGTGCAAAACCATGCAGGCCATGGGGACGATGGAGAATCATCATCCCTGTCAGTAACTGGGAGCCCCCAGGTGCAGGGCATGGCGCCAAGTGCTGTGCATGCCGTAACGTTTCTTTTCAAAAATTTAATGCTCACACAGACCTCTGAGTTGAGGGCCTCAGTCCCTACTCTCAAATAGGGAAACTAATTCTGAGACCTTAAATAAGGTGCCTGAGGGACTTCCCTGTTGGTCTGGTGGCTAAGACTCTGTGCTCCCAGTGCTGGGGGCATGGGTTTGATCGCTGGTTGGAGAACTAGATCTCACATGTGGCAACTAAGAGTTCACATGCCACAGCTAAAGATCCTGAATGTGGCAACTAAAACCCGGTACAGCCAAATAAAGAAATAAATAAAATAAATATTAAAAAATATAAGGTGCCTGAGGGTTGATAAAGAGCAGAGGCAGGAAAGGAATCTTGAAAGCTTGACACACCACCAGGACACAGCATCCTGACACCCTCTCCAAAGGCCTAACTGTAAAGGCTCCCATGTCGCTTTAAGATTGTTTTAACTTATCTGCAGCTGGATACAGAGAGAAGTCAGTGCAGTGGATCAGTGGGAAGAATAAACCTCCCCAGAAGGCCAGGCCCACTGTCTCCACTGGCACCTGCTGCATATTCCAAACAGGAAGGTGAAAGACATCATCTTTCCTGGACACGAAGAACCCCTGCCCAGCTCTCAGTCCTTGACTGGAATAATCTCAATGTCCACTTAAGAGTCTGGCAAGTGAAGGAGATGTTATTCCCAATTTACAGATGGAAACACTGAGGCTCAACGAGATGGTGACCTGTTTTGAGGGCATCCAACTAGGAAGCTGCAATGGGGATGGAAACCCAGGCCTAAGAGGCTTCAAGCAGGGCAGTACAATTTGAAGAGCTGCAGGCAGGCAGTTCAAAGCAGCCTAAAGCCCAAGCTTGTGCCAGGAAAAGAGGCTCTATCTCCGCAGGGCCATCCGCCCAACCAAATGGCCAGAAAGGAGCCCTGGGAAGACAGCGTCCCCCTGCCAGGCCTGGGCCTGCTCTCTGCCCACCTGCTCGTTGCTCTTCCAGGAATCCTCGACTCTGTCACTCAGCGTCACAGACATCCATCTCTGGCTCCAGGAAACCCAAGCCTCCCTGTGCCTGCCCAGCCAGGTTCCCAGGACACAGAGTCCGGGGGAGGGGAAGCAAGGAGCTCCTTTTTCCTACCCTCAGAGTCAATCGAGGACACATATTGCACTAAGCGTCTTCATTTATTCCCCGGTCACTAGTTAAAGTCTTGTGACTTGCTATGCATTGTGGTCAAAAGTGAAAGTGAAATTGCTCAGTTGTGACTGACTCTTTGTGACCCTATGCACTGTAGCCTGCCAGGCTTTTCCATCCATGGGATTTTCCAGGCAAGAATACTGGAGTGGGTTGCCATTTCCTTCTCCAGGGGCTCTTCCTGACCCAGGGATCAAACTCAGGTCTCCCACATCGCAGGAAGACTCTTACCATCTGAACCACTGGGAATACCCCATGCACTGTGGTTAAGAAGTGGGAGAGAGAATAGTACATAAGACAGGACTGCTTCATAAAGATACTCCATCCCTTTTTATGGCTGCATACTGCTCTATCACTGTCCCCAAACTTTTACAAGTAAGCCCATTTAAAGGTTTTTAAAATTTTTAATTTGGAAATAATTTTAGACTGATAGGAAGTTGCAAAATGAACAGAATTCTCATATACCTCCACCCAGATTTCTCCAGTGGTGGCAGCTTACATAATCAAGGTATATTTTCAAAACCTGGAAATTGACAGTGGTCCAATAGCAAATTAAACTACAGAAACTTATTAAACTACAATAGTAAATTAAACTCAGAACTTGCTCAGATTTCAGCAGCTTTTACAAGCAATCCTTTTGACTTTTTAGCACAAATTTCACCCATATATAGATTCATGTAACCACCAACACGATCAAAATAAAGAATTGTTTGATCGCTGCAAAGAAACTCCCTTATTCTGTCCTTTTGTAATTAGACTCTCCCTGAGTCTAACCTCTGGCAACCACTGATCTGTTCTCCATCTCTATAATGTTGTCATTTCAAGATATTATTGTTGCTATTCAGTTGCTAAGTCGTGTCCAACTCTTCAGCCTCATGGACTGCAGCATGCCAGGCTTCCCTGTCCTCCACTATCTCTCAGTTTGCTCAAACTCATGTCCATTAAGAAGGCTGAGTGCGAAGAATCGTTACTTTTGAATTGTGGTGCTGGAGGGACTCTTGAGAGTCCCTTGGACAGCAAGGAGATCGAACAAGTCAATCCTAAAGGAAATCAATGTATATTCATTGGAAGGACTGACGCAGAAGCTGAAGCTCCAGTACTTTGGTCACCTGATGTGAAGAGCTGACTCACTGGAAAACCCCAATGCTGGGAAAGATTGAGGGCAGGAGGAGAAGGGGGCGACAGAGGATGAGATGATTGGATAGTGTCACTGATTCAACGGACATGAGTTTGAACACACTCCAGGAGATAGTGACGGATGGGAAAGCCTGGTGTGCTGCAGTCCATGGGGTCGCAAAGAGTCGGACACAAGTTAGTGACTGAACAACAATATAAAATATAGCATATAACCTTTGGAGATTGATCTGTTTCCCTCTGCTCCCCACCCACCTCAAGTGTATCATACACTTGAGATCGATTCAAATTGTTGGATGCCTCAATGATGAATTCCTGGGGACTTCCCTGGTGGTCCAGTGGTTAAGAATCTGCCTTGCAATGCAGGGGATATGGGTTCAGCCCCTGGTCAGGGAACTAAGACCCCACATGCCACAGAGTAACTAGCCCACATGCCATAATGAAAGATCCTGTAGGACACAAGGAAGATCCTGCATGCTGCAACAAAGACCTGATGCAGCCGAGGACATAAACTAATTAAAAATAATTAATTCCTTTTCAAGGTTGAGTAGTAGTTGGTTGATTCATTTGCCTGTTGAAGGATATTGGGTTGTTTCTGTTTGGGGCGACTACAAATAAAGCTGCTATGAACAAATGAAGCGCTCTACATCTTTATCAGCACTGGATATGCCGGTATTGTTTTATCTGAGCCTTCCTGATACGTGTGCAGTCATATTTCACTGTAGCTTTATTTGCATTTCCCTAATGGCCATATCTTTTCATGTGATTACTTGCCATCTGTATTTCCTCTTTAGAGCTTCCCTGGTGGTTCAGGTATAAAGAATCTGCCTGCAATGCAGAAGACCCAGCTTTGAACCCCAGGTTCAGGAAGATCCTCTGGAGAAGGGCATGGCAACCCACTCCACTATTCTTGCCCGGAGAATTCCATGGACTGAGGAGTCTGGCGGGCTACAGTCCATGGGGTCAAAAAGTGTCAGACATGACTAAGCAACTAACACTTCACACTTTTATTTCTTCCTTAGTGAAGAGTCTCTGCATCTTTTGCCCATTTTCTAAGTGGATTAGGGTGTTTTTTTTTGCTGTTGAGTCTTCAAAGTTTTTTTTTTTTTAATTTAAATTTTTACTTCATTTTACTTTACAATACTGTATTGGTTTTGCCATACGTTGATATGAATCCGCCACGGGTGTACATGAGTTCCCAAACATGAACCTCCCTCCCACCTCCCACCCTAAAGTTTTTTTTTTTTTTCAGTCTATTCTGGATCCAAGTACTTCATATATTCCGGATCCAAAATTTTGTAAATATTTTCTCACAGTCTGTGGCTGTCTTTTCATTCTCATAACTAGTTCTTTCATAAAACTGAAATTTTAAATTTTGATAAAATCCCACTTGACAATATTTGTGCTTTTGGTCATATATCTAGAACTCTTAGCCTAACATTAGATCACAAAAGTTGTCTCCTGTACTTTTTTGCAAGTTTTAAATTTTCATGCTTTATGTTTAGAAATATGATCCATTTTAATTTTTGTACAAAATGTGAGTCTTGGATCAAAGATCATACTTTTGCCTGTGGATGGCCAATTCTTTTTGCATCTTTGTCAAAACACAGCTGGGCATAGTTGTGTGGTCTGCTTCTGAGATCTCTCTTCTGATCCATTCATCTATCTATTCTGCTAATACAACACAATTTCAACTGTTTTAGCATCAGCGTAAGCCTATAACCTCCTACATTCTCCTTCTTTTTCTACATTGTTTTAGCTATTCTAGTTCCTTTGCCTTTTCACATAAACTTTAGCTTCATCACTGTCTGTATCTACAAAAAACACTGCTGGGATTCTGAGAGAAAATGTGTTTAACTTATAAATCATCTATAGTTTGTTGAGTATTTTAATCTATAAACATGTTATATCTCTCTATTTATTTAGGTCTTTTTACATTTCATCAATATTTTAAAACTTTTAGCATATAGTTTCTGTACATGCTTTGTTGGATTTATACCAAAGTAGTTTATTAATATTGCTTGGAGCAATTGTAAATGGCAGTGTATTTTAAATTTTGGACCCAGTGGTTCATTGCTATCATTGCTAGTAATGAAAAAAATGATTTTTGTGTGTTGATCTTGCATCATAACCTGTAACCTTGTTATGCATAAGAGTTGTTGTAGGAGTTGTTTTTTTTTGTTTTTTTAAGGTACCTTATTGCTATTCTAGGAGTCCCCAACTCTGTCCCCTAGGCTTGAAGAACTTCATCTCTGACTTCATGAAACCTGAGCCTCCCAGCACCTGCCCAGCTAGGACCCAAGGACACAGGCCTGGAAGAGGGGAAGCAAGGAGTACAAAGACCAGGATGTGGGCTGCCTTTCCCTACATTCAGAGTCAGATTAGGACAGACACTGCACTAAGCTTATTCATTTATTCAGTTCTTGCTATGTGCAAGCTGCCTTGAAAAGCACCAGAGAAACACAAGTTAACAAGACAAGACTGGCCCGTAACAACCTACCTCATCCTTTTTACAGTTGTATACTACTCCAGAGTGATCTCAAAACTTTTGTGATCAAGAACCCTGAAATCCTTTTTTATTTATTAAGATATGAGCTATTATATGAATCGATAATAATCATTACAAAAACAGAAAAGCTGTTCAGCATAATGATTAATCCCACTTATTTGGGAGTCAGATTGCCCAGGTTCAAATTTAGGTCCACTGGGTAACTCTGAGGGAGTTACTTAATTCTGTGTATCTCACTTTCTTCATTTATATGGTAGGAATAATAAAGGTACCGACCTCACAAAGTTATTGTGAAAATTAAATGAGTAAATAGGGTCTGACTCATTGCAAGTTTGTTCTTATTAATGCATGTAAAGTACAAAGTAAAAACATAGAATTCAGGGAATTCCCTGGTGATCCAGTGTTTAGGACTCTGTGTTTTCACTGCCAAGGGCCTGGATTTGATGCCTGGTTAAGGAACCAAGATCCCACAAGCTGCGGTGTGGCCAAGAAAAACAAATTTTTAAAAATTAAAAAACCCCATGACATTCAATAATAGAAATAGAAATTCTACGTTTACTTCTTTCACCACCTCTCAGAAGATGCTGTGTCTGACTCATTTATGTTTTCCTCTGTTTATTCCTCTTTTAATCTTAGGTTGTCCCAGTTTTGCTGTTCTGAAGGATGCAGACACGAGCATCGTCTGTGGCTTCTTTGGGGTGTGTGCCAGTGTGGCTCTAAGATGTCTTCTGAGAAGTGAAACTGCTGAGGCATGAGAAGTGCCCATTTTTAATTTTAACACCCACTGCCAGGCTGCCCTCCACAGCAGCCATATCAATTTACCATGTCTGGGCATTTCCATTTTTCACACCCATAGCAACACTTGATACTGTCAGGCTTTAGGCTCCTTCTCTCTAGGGAGGACAGAAAGGACCATGAGGAAACACAGTTTCCAAAGTAGACATTAGCTTTATCCTCAGTGTTTCCACTTGTTTATAAAATGTATTCTTGATGACTTAATATATATTTAAAATTAACCATAAGCAACTCCCCTCAACATAATAGCGCTGGAGTTTAAATCCAGTGCCAGTAATAAACAGTGACCAAACATACAGACAGAAAGTATGGCTGCAGATGGTTTAAAAAAAAAAAAAAGGGCTGAAGGACACCAGCAGGATATGGTGATGTGGTTGCTGATGACAGGGTGAAAAATTGTGATGATAGGAGCTGCCACTACGTGTCAGACCAGTTCCAAGCACTTTTCACACATAAACTCATTTATTCCTTGTATTATAACCCCCACATGGGGCGGATACTGTTCTCTCTCCATTTTACAGATGGTGAAACTGAAGCATGCAGCTTAAAATCTTGCCCAGGGTCACACAGAAAACAGAGGGGCTGGGATTTAAGCACAAGCAATCTGGCTCCAGATCCCAGACTGTTAATCAGCTCTCCCAAAGCTGCCCCTTCCTTCTGGAGGATTACTGAAGGTGAAAGAGGGGGCCCCACACAACAGAAGAATAACTCCATGTGATATAATAGGTTTCCCTGGTGGCTCAGATGGTAAAGAAAGTGCCTGCAATGCACGAGACCCGGGTTCGATCCCTGGGTTGGGAAGAGCCCTTGGAGAAGGGAATGGCTACCCATTTAAGTGGTATAATAATAACAACCGTGACACACACTACACTGAATTTATTAAATGCTCTTACACGTGTAGTTTTATTTAAACTGAAATTGTAAACTGGGATGATGATAGGGTTGTTGTTGAGACTCGGCTCTCATCCCTCTTCTAACCGAGGTAGAAGTTGGAACTTAGGGGCTTAACAGGTTTGCTCATAGTTACAATAAGTGTCAGAGTGTGTGTGCGCTCAGTCATGAACGACTCTTTGCGACCCCGTGGACTGTAGCCTTCCAGGCTCCTCTGTCCATGGGATTCTCCAGGCAACAAACTGGAATGGGTTGCCATTTCCTCCTCCAGGGGATCTTCCCCATCCAGGGATTGAACCCCTGTCTCTTGCGTCTCCTTCATTGGCAGGCAGGTTCTTTACCAGGGCACCACCTGGGAAACCCAAAGTGTCAAAGCAAGGGTGCAAATTCCATTACTCTGCCTCCTTGCCGAGTGTGGTGGGCAGAATGCACCCCCCCCACCCCCGCCCAAGATATCCACACCATAACTCCTGGAACCTGTGAAGAGTTTATATTACATGGCAAAAGTGACTTTGCAGCTGTGATTAAGGTTACAGAGTTTAAAACAGGGAGATTATCCTAGGTTTTCTGGATGGGCCCAATATATGATTTTTAAAAGTCTCTAGAATCAGAGAACTTTCTCTGGTTGGAGGCAGAGAGATGTGGCAGTGGAAGTCAGAGATACAAAGCAAGAGACCCATCCCATTGCTGCTGGAGCGAGGACACCTAGAAAGCATGAGAAGAAATACGGGCAACCTCTAGTCACAAAGACCAGCCCCCCTATGGAAACAGGACCCTCAGTCCTACAACCATAGGGGACTGAATTCCGCCAACACCCTAAATGATACAATAAACAGATACTAAGTAACTGCAGCTGTGGTAGCGTGTTAGAGTAGCAACAGAAGACTAAATAGCCAGTTAGTGTCACCGCACTTCAGGCAATCTGCAGGGCCTGCGCACTTACCTTGGTCTGAAACTCTCTCTTCTAGGGACCTCCCTGATGGTCCAGTGGTGAAGGATCTGCCTCCCAGTGCAGGGGACATGGGTTAGGACTCTGATCAGGTACTAAGATCAAGCATGCCATGGGGCAACTGAGTCCATGATGCCACTGCCAAGCCTGCACGCCACAACCAGCGAGTCCATGTGCCGCAACTAAGACCCGACACAGCCAAATACATAAATAAAATGTCTCTTCTATGGACCTGCCACACTGACTGCCACTCCTGCTGTTAGAGGCACATCTTGAAATTAAGGCATTTGTTTTCCTTTAAAAGTCGTGTGGAAAAGCACCAACACCATCTGAGACAAAGTAATACATTATCAGTCTATCACTAATTAACATGTGTCTGCTGAGTCGCTTCAGCTGTGTTTGATTCTTTGGGACCCCATGGACTGTGGCCCACCAGGCTCCTATCCATGGGATTCTCTAGGCAAGAATACCAGAGTGGGTTGCCATGCTCTCCTCCAGAGGATTTTCCTAACCCAGGGATTGGACCTGTGTCTCTTTTATCTCCTGCATTGGCAGGCAGGTTCTTTACCACTAGCGTCACCTGGAAACCCCAATTTTTTTTTTTAATCTTTTCGTTGCACTGCACAGCATGTGGGATCTAGTTCGCCAACCAGTGATGGAATTCGGGCCTCCTGCATTGACAGTGCAGAGTCTTCATCACTGGACCACCAGGCAGTCCAGGGAGTCCAGACCACCCTTCTAGGTGGCACTTACTGGTAGAGAACCCACCTGCCAGGACAGGAGACATAAGAGACACAGGTTTGATTCCTGGGAAGATCCTGTGGAGGAGGGCATAGCAACCCACTCCAGTATTCTTGCATGGAAAATTCCATGGACAGAGGAGCCTGGTGGGCTACGGTCCATAGGGTTTAAAGAGTCAGACGTGACTGAAGCAACTTAGCATGCAGAGGCTTTTCTTGCTCTAGAACGTGAAATCAGGCATATTTTGGTGTATAGACCACAGATTCCAAACAGAAAAGGATTCTGCACTAAAGGGAAGATCTAGGTAGGAGAGAGAAGTGGGAGGATCCTATAACACATGCAGGGACTAAAGGCTCATTAGAGACAGGAAGGAGAGTCACCTCCAATACAACTTATCGGGAACCACCATGGTCCTGCAGCATCCTGCCTTATTGCCTTTGCACCTGCTGTTCCCTATGTTAAGAACGCCTTTTCCTCAGCTCTTCTTGGTGCTGGCTTCCTCTCATCATCCAGGGTCAGCTCATCAAAAAAGCCTTCCACACCACTCAGCTAAAGCAGTGTTTTCTTCCCCTAGTCACTCTGATCTTCTCCATGGCCCCTCTGAGATGATCTTCTTTGCATTTTAAGGTGCTTATGGTTCCCACCCCAACTAGGCTATAAGATCCAAAAATGCTAGGACTTGGCCTCTTTTAGGGTGTCCCCAGCACTGAAACAGTAGCTGAAACATGATGGGTGTTCAGCAAATATTAGCTGAATGAATGGAAGACTAAAATGCAAGGTAGTGTCTGCCATATGCAATAAAAGACAAAAAGATGAGATTCTATAAGGGGAGAGAGGCGGATAGAAGAGAATTAATTGCAGAGGACCAGGATGTTTTCATGGTATTTGACAAAGAAAGGATTTGGTCCACAGGAAGATGAACTCACAGAACCAAGTCTTAACAAGGGGGGTCAACCTAGTTTAACCAGAGTGAAGTATGTTAAGCTTAAGCTTCAGGGTTTATCATTGGCATATGAACTGCCAGGGCCGTAGCAAGGAGCTCACATGAGTGTACATTTCTGTAAAATTTGCAAGAATATGATAGTTTAATCTCAATCAACTAAGACCAATGTCTCCTTCCATTTGACTTCCTTTCCGCCTCACCTATCTCGCCTCCTCTTGTGTTGGGGGGTAATGGAGTTTCCCTGGGTATTGTTTGGCTCTAGTTAAGGGAAGTTGAGTTGGGGATACATTTAGTTTGGGTTGAATGGGCTATATTTATGCAGTTCACAGTCACGTCCTCATATAGTCAAGTAACTGCTAAAACAAGAGGAGTGGATGGTGAGGGCAAAGGTCAGAGGACAGACTCTTAAGGATCATCCCCATTTAATCGGAAGAAAAGAACTAGCGTTATTTGCCAGGCACTGTGCTAAGGGCTGGCTGTTTACTCTCTTGTTTAATTTTCAAACAACCTTCTAAGGCAAGAATATTGTACTTTTTTCATGGACACAAAACTGACGCTCAGAGCGTTTAGGATTGAATCTGGGTTTCTTCTGCTCTAAAGCCCATGTCATTTCCATTCAAGAGGAATGAGATGAGAGAGAAGTGCTTTGGGGAAGGGACAAGGAAGCTGGTTGGGTAGAGGATGTGAGTAGGAACCAGGCAATGGCCGATGGGTAGACACCCTGCAGAGCCAGAGATGGAAAACTCAAAGGACTGCAGGTTTGGGCAGTTTAGCAAATGAGTGTGTGTGTGTGTGCTCAGTTGTGTCTGACTGTTTGTGACCCCATGAACTGTCGCCCACCAGGCTCCTCTATCCATGGGATTTTTCTAGGCAGGTTGCCATTTCCTTCTCCAGAGGGTCTTTTCAACCCAGGGAATGAACCCGCATCTCTGGGGTCTCCTGAAGACATTGGCAGGTGGCTTCGTTGAGTGAGGTTGTTTAAAAAGCATAACTCACAAACATAGTTTTTACTTACACAGATTAATTTTTGCTTTTGGGAAAAAAAAAAAAAATATATATATATATATAGCCTCCTTGGGATTTCCTTGATGGGCCAGTGGTTAAGAATCCACCTTACAATGAAGAGGACTTGGGTTCAATCCCTGGTCTGGGAACTAAGATCCCACATGCCAAGAAGCAACTAAGCCTGTGTACCACAATTACTGAAGCCTGCGCGACACAACTCGAGAGTCCGCACGCTGCAACGAGAGATATGGAGTGTGGTAACTAAGACCTGAGGCAGTCAAACAGATACATATTTTCAAAAAATAAAAATATCCTGATTCTTTGGTCTAGCTTTCATCTTCCCAGGTACAAGAATAATTTCTTGACTATAAGGAACATGTCAGTATATGTGTGATGATCCTGGGTTATGGATTCTTGGTTTCAGTGCTGAGGATGAATTGGGATCATGGAAAACTGAAGTAGTCAAGCTACTCAGCTCCAGCTCATAATGTCAGGTGAAAATGTGGACCCAGGATCATCATATCTGATTTTCCATGAGAAACTGAAAAATCAGATTTTTGTGTGAACTCTTAATTTCTAAATGTTGTCAATGAGTTTATTTCTTAAAAGAATAAGGTGTAGCCCACAAGACACATATATGAGTCAGACATGGAACCATGTCTGATCTAGAATTAATGAGCTCAGCAAGAATAATAAACAATGAAACTAAAATAATGATGATGATCAACATGAGAATAATATATGCCAAGTACTGTTTTAAATACTTGACCTGAATGAACTCATTTAATCTTTACCATAACCCTGCAAAGTTAAATATTACTATCCCCCTCCCCCATTTTTTAATCATTTGGCAAAACTGAGGCTCAGAGAGACTCGAGCGCATGTAGCCAGAAGGTATGGGACCATGATTTACAAAAAACTCTGACTCTGGAGAGACAGAGGAGCCTGTCAGCCTACAGTCCATGGGGTCACAAAGAGTCAGACAGGACTTAGCGGCTAAACAACAACATGATCTGACTCTGTCACCTGGGTTCTTCCTCCCAAAAGCTGGTTAAGGAAAGACCTCTGGCTTCCACACTCAAGAGCAGGTTATTATCCTGGAGATCAAGGGTGGGGTTTAGAAGGCACATGGACTCTTGAAATGATTCACAAATTTGTATGTGGATACAAGAGGGTGTTTTCAATGGAGAGGAAGCCCACAGCTTTCATAAAGTTCCCAAACAGACTCAAAAAGGTGAGGAGTGGCTGTGCAACCTTGGGCCAGAGAAGCCAGGTCCATGTACTAAGGTGCGGAAGCTGGAAGGCCAGAGGTTAAAAAGAGAGTCAGCTGCAGATGGTGGGCGTAGGCTCTTTCTAGAATATTGATGGGGAAGGGACAGAAGGTGAGGAGAGCAACTTTTAGAGAAAGCAGGGGTAAGGGAGGTTCATTTTTTCAAACATCAGCACTGTTTATTGTTTAACTGTGCAGTCTTTCTCAGTACTCCATATCATACCTTTCTTTAGTTGCTTTTTTTTTTTTAACATGAATGTATTTATTTTTTAAATTTCACTGGAGTACGGTTGCTTTATGATGTTGTGTTAATTTCTGCTGAACAGCAAAGTAAATCAGCCATATACACACACATATATCCCTTCTCTTTCAGGTTTCCTTCCCCTTTAGGCCACCACAGAGCACCGAGTAGAGTTCCCTGTGCTGTGCAGCAGGTTCTCATCATTTATCCCACTTATAAGTGCTCAGTCGTGTTCAACTCTTTGCGACCCTTGGGACTGTAGCCCGCCAGGCTTCTCTGTCCATGGCATTTTTCAGGAAAGAAATACTGGAGTGGGCTGCCATTTCCTCCTCCAGGGGATCTTCCCGACCCAGGGATCGAACCTGCGTCTCCTGCGTTGCAGGGGGATTCTTTACCGGCTGTGCCACAGGGGATGCCCGTCTATTTTATACATAGTATCAGTAGTGAAAGTGAAAGCGAAAGCCGCTCAGTTGCATCCTGAGCGGTTGCTTTGCAACCCCATGGCCTATACATTCCATTGAATTCTCCAGGCCAGAATACTGGAATGGGTAGCCTTCCCCTCTCCAGGGGATCTTCCCAACGCAGGGATTGAACCCAGGTCTCCTGCACAGCAGGCAGATGCTTTACCAGCTGAGCCACCAGAGAAGACCAGTGTAGATATGTTAATCCCAATCTCCCGGTTCATCTCACACCCCTTTTCCCCACTCGGAGTCCATACGTTTGTTCTCTGCATCTGTATGGACCTAGAGTTTGTCATACAGAGTGAAGTCAGTCCAAAAGAGAAAAACAAATATTGTATATATGTGAGATCGAGAAAAATGGTACAGATGAACCTATTGGCAAAGGAGAAAAAGACTCAAAAGCTAAAGGGGTCGTGGGCATTCTGTCTGCTGAGGAAGGGAGCCAGAGTGGAACGAGAGATTGAGGGGTCACAGCTCTCCCCAGAGCAAGGACGTTTTGGAAAAGAGCCATTCTTGGCTCCCAAGCTTGAGCATCTGAGAAGGCTGGTTGAGCTGAACCAAAACAGGGTTTCACAAAGAGGGTGTACCTTCCCTCCTGTTCTCTGGCCTCCTCCCCAGCAGTAAAGCTGGAGTGCTTTCCTCACCTGCCCACCCCACCCTGCTCTCCCATGAGCCTCCTGCCAGCAGCCCCCTCCTGCTGCCAAGCTGGGGTCAGTGTGCCCCAGAGAATCTCCTAGTATATGTCTCTTCCACAACCACCCAGCTTCTTCTGCTTCTAAGACTGGGAAATGCTAACTGCCTCTCTGAATTCTCTGAGAAAAACAGCCTCTCCCTCTCCCTCGTACGTGGTCTGATCTTCTGGCATAATTATCACTCGGATTCACTTGGTCTCAAAAATATCCCAACACCATGTCTAACAGGACTGTGAGATTATCTTTTGTGGGGACAGAGATCTTCTAAAGTACATCCCGGCAACAGCTTAGGAGGACTGCATCCACTCAATTCGTCCCTCTATCCCAGCTATATACAGAGCCCCTGCCTGCACTGTGCTAGGGGCTGAGGGTAAAAAAAAAAAGTAGGTTTCTCTGCCCTTGTGGAACTGAGAGTCCTGTAGCGGAGACAATTTTTACAACACGTATTATGATGAGTAGGTAGGTGGATTTAAGAGGATAAGATCCTATGAGTGTACACCATGGACTGAATGTTTGTGTCCCTCTCAAAATTCCTATGTTGAAACTTCACGCCCACTGTGATGGTATTTGGAGGTGAAGCTTTGGGGAGGTAATTATGTCATGAGGGTGAAATCCTTGTGAATGGGATTAGCCTCCTTAGAAAAGAGAACCCAGAAAGCTCCCTTACCCACTTCCACTATATGAGGACACATTGACAAGGCAGCTGTCTGCGAGCCAGGAAGTGGGTCCTCACTAGATACCAAATCTGTTGGCACCTTGACCTTGAACTTCCCAGCCTCCAGAACTGTGAGAAATACATTTCTGTTGTTTAAACTGCACAGTCTCTGGTATTTTTGTTATAGTAGCTTGAATGGACTAAGGTGGTGTATCACTCAGGACAGAAGGCAGCATTAGCTTTTCTTTTTTTGGCTGTAGGATCTTAATTCCCCAACCAAGGATTGAATTCGTGCTCCCCGCAGTGGAAGCATGGAGTCTTAACCACTGGACCGCCAGGGAAGTCCTAGCATTTGCTTTTCTGAGGATACTGTTTCTGCGGTGAGACATGAAGAATTCAAAGTTGTGTGTGCTGCGTACTAAGTCACTTCAGTCATGCTCAGCTCTTTGCGACCTCATGGACTGTAGCCCACCAGGCTCCTCTGTCCATGGGATTCTCCAGGCAAGAATACTGGAGGGGGTTGCTGTGCCCTTCTCCAGGGGATCTTCCCAACCCAGGGATTGAACCCATGTCTCTTACATCTATCTGCACTGACAGGTGGGTTCTTCACCAGTAGTGCCACCTGGGAAGCCTGGATTCAACCTTAAATTGGTATTAAGGGAGAAGAGTGGGCTTCCTTGATGGCTCAGATAGTAAAGAATCTGCCTACAATACAGGAGACCTGGGTTTGATCCATGGTGAATGGAAAAAACACACCCTCAATTTGAGGGAGGAGTAAGCCCGTGAGAAGCATGTGCCATCATAGCTGTGCACACAGGTCCTGAGGGAACACAGAAGTGTCACATAACTGTGAGTAGGGGCAGTGGTAACATCTTAGCAGAATTAGGAAGTTTAAGGTACAATTTCTTATGCTTTTGGCTGCACCTCTTACACACAGTGCCTGGGTCTGGGAAATTTTCCACCTTAAGAGTCTCAACACCTAAATGTGGAAGCCAGAAACTCACCTTCCTAGACTCCTTTGAAGGTAAGATGCAGGTACCCTGCTTGGTGAAGGGATTCTAAGAGCTGAGGATGTCAATTTCCCCAAAGTCTGAGAGGGAAGTATCTTCAGCTGGAGGGAAAACAAGCCCTAAAATCGCTGAGATGTTCCTGATGCTGGTGTGTACACTCAGTTGTGTCTGACTCTACAGATCCCATGGACTGTAACCCGCCAGGCTCCTCTGGCCATGGGATTTCCCAGGCAAGCATACTGGAGTGGGTTACCATCTCCTACTCCAGGGGATCTTCCTGGCCCAGAGATGGAACCTACTTCTTCATTGGCAGGTGGATACTTTACAACTGTGCCACCGGGAAAGCCCATTCTTGAAACTACCTGGAGCTTATTGAGCATCTGCTACTCCAAACAGAAAATTAGGGTTTGGGAACAGGTAATGAGGACAGGGAGGCCTGGCGTGCTGCAGTCCATGGTGTCGCAAAGAGGTGGACACGACTGAGCGACTGAACTGAACTGAACTGAATGAGACTGTAGGAACAAGAATGTTGGGTATTGTGGAGATACTATCTTGTTCTTCTGAGGATGGTACCCACATCTCCCCAGACCCTTAAACCAACTCTTGAGAAGAAAGAACATACTCTTGAGAAGCAGAAGCCCTGGGCTAGAGACCACACACCACCTGTTAATTGTGTAGCCTAGAGCACAAAGTCACTTCAGTTTTCTGATCCTTGGTTTTCTCATCTGTAAAGTGGATAATACATGCTTTTATGGCATAACACCTGTGAAAATCCTTTGAAAGTGCTGGAAAAATGTGATAGGTGGCTCTCACCATCTTCAGTGCTAAAATAAATGCAAAAAATTGGAAATTAAGATGAATAATTTCAGTGGGTCATTCCTGGGCATCTATCTGAACAAAGTTATAACTTGAAAAGATACATGCACCCCAGTGTTCATAGCAGCATTATTTACAATAGCCAAGACATGGAAGCAACCTCGACGTCCATCAACAGATGAATGGATAAAGATGCGGTGTAAATATACAATGGAAAACTACTCAGGCATCAAGGAGAATGAAAAATGCCACACGCAGCAACATGGATGCAACTAGAGATCATGATACAAAGTCCGAAAAAGACAAATGCCGTATGACATCACTGCTATGTAGAATCTAAACATGACATGATTGCATTTATCTATGAAACCGACAGAGAGCAGACTTGTGGTTGCCAAGGCAGAGGGGGCAGAGGGCGATGGATTGGGAGCTTGGGTTTAGCAGATGCAAACTATTATATATAGCATGGATAAACAACAGTGCCCTGGTGTATAGCACAGGGAACTATCCCCAATATCCTGTGGTGAACCATAACAGACAAGAAGATGAAAAAGAACATATATACATACGAATCACTTTGGCATGCTCCAGAAACTATGACAACATTGCAAATCAACTATACTTCAACAAGATACATTTTTAAAAATATCGCCATGGGTCAGTGGGTTCAGATGGGACTTGAGGCTGGAAACAGTGAACATTAAGAGAGGAACAGGGGATTTCCCTGGTGGTCCACCGGTTAGGAAATCCCATGGACAGAGGAGCCTGGTGGGCTGCAGTGCATGGGGTCGCTAAGAGTTGGACATGACTGAGCGACTTCACTTTCACTTTCATGCACTGGAGAAGGACGTGGGAACCAACTCCAGTGTTCTTGCCTGGAGAATCCCAGGGACGAGGGAGCCTGGTGAGTTGTCCGCTATGGGGTCGCACAGAGTCGGACACGACTGAAGCAGCTTAGCAGCAGCCACCCATTAAGAATCCACCTGCTAATGCAGGGGACGTGGGTTCACCCCTGGTCTGGAAAGATTCCGCATGCCACGGAGCAGCTAAGCCCGTGCACCACAGCTACTGAGCCCACGCGCTGCTGTCACGACTGAAGCCCGTGTGCCCAGAGCCGGTGCCCCACCAGCTCTCATTCTCACAGCAATGAGAGACCCACACAACACAAGGAGGAGTATCCCCCACTCACTGCCACCAGGCTTTCAGAGCCTGCACACAGCAACAAAGACGCAGTGCAGCCAGAAATAAATTAACATAAATAAATAAAAATTTAAAAAAAGGAACAGCTCTTGACAAGGATGTTATGAACAGTGTGGTCAGTCAGGACTCTGTTTTCATTGCAAGTGACACAAAACTCATACTGAAGTGGCTTCAGAAAAAAAAATACAACTTACATCTCACATCATCGAAAAGTTCAATGATTCAGGCGCCGTTGGGGGCAAGGACTCAAATATTAAAGTCACAACTCTGTCTCCATCTCTTGTTCCACTTCAAGCTGTCCATCCGCAGACAAATTCTCTCTTCCTGCTGACACGAGGTCTTCAGCAGCTTCAGCCCCAGATGAAGCCAGGGTTTGATTTATGGGAAAGGAGCATGGGGGCATCTCAGAAATTCTTGTGAAACTGTTGCACCTCATTGGCCCATCTGAATGCCATACTCCTTTCTGAGCCAATACCCTGGGACGGGGTACATGATGATCTAATTGGCCAATTGTGAGTCACATGACCACATCTGGAGCCAGTCAAGACCATTTGACTCACATGGACTGGGAATGGAAGAGGGTGATTTACGCATATAAAAAGAATGGTGAAAACAACCACTCAAAACCATCATGGACAGTTCCCAACAGAGAGTATTTACTATGCTTTGAAAAATGTAAATGGGACCCATCTTTAGAAAAGCAAAATCATTAAAAATGCTGCAAACACTGCAAGTTCCCCATCTTATTTCTACCTGGGAGGAGCCTTAATCCAGGGGCTTCTAACTGCTATTGGTCATGAAGGTGATTTGAAATCTTCCTCTCTCAACAGACCTTTTTCATCTTATAAATCTTCTAACTTCACACAGAGCTCTTACATCTGTTCCTTTATTCGATCTAAATTTAACAACACTCCTGTGAGTCAGAGAAGTTAAGTAACATGCTTAAAATCACACAGCCATTCCAGAATTCTTGCTTCCTAACTTATAAACAGAGCACTGGGTCTACCCATTCCGATCCTTGTTGCTAAAAAGAGATACTGAGAAGATAAGAGAGAAGAGGGGTAGAAATATGGACTAATTTAAATATGAAAGATTCTGAAGGCAGGAGATGAACCCGACAGACTTAGGCCCTGTACGCATAAGCTCCAGTTTTGGTGTGGGCACAGACAAAGAAGCAGACCCTACTGTTCCCTGTGCTTATCACATAGGTAAGCACAGAGACGTCTGGGAGATCCAGCCAATTTTGATGGTGACGGCATTCTTCAAGGGAAGACGGGAACAAGAAAGTCTGCATCTTTAAGGATCGCATAACCCTCACTTTAATTATTAACTTGCTGCATTATTCACTGACCAGGTGTGTTTGGCAGAAAACCAAGGGTCAGAACTCCACGGCCACGATTCATTCCTGGTGGAAACTCTAGGACCTTCTGAGACCTTCTTAGGGCACATTTAGGACCCTGAATTCTGATGACTGATGGCGACCTTCCTTCCAGAAAAGGGAACAATTTGTTTGCAGTTCGCTGCTGCTGCTAAGCCACTTCAGTCGTGTCCGACTCTGTGCGACCCCATAGACGGCAGCCCACCAGGCTCCTCCGTCCCTGGGATTCTCCAGGCGAGATTACTGGAGTGGGGTGCCATTGCCTTCTCCAATGCATGAAAGTGAAAAGTGAAAGTGAAGTCGCTCAGTTGTGTCTGACCCTCAGCGACCCCATGGACTGCAGCCTTCCAGGCTCCTCCATCCATGGGATTTTCCAGGCAAGAGTACTTTAGGCTTCAGCTAAGATGATAGCTCTGGGATTCCCCAGTGGCTCAGCAGTAAAGAATCCACCGGCAATGCAGCAGCCACAGGAGACACCAGTTTGATCCCTGGGTTGGGAAGATCCCTTGGAGGAGGGCATGGCAACCTACTCCAGTATCGCCTGGAGAATCCCATGGATGGAGGAGTCTGGCAGGCTACAATCCATAGGATCGCGAAGAGTTGGACACAACTGAAGCAACTTAGCATGCGTGCAGGATTATAGCTCTAGGTATTTCCTCCCAGGGTCCTGAGTGGCTAGTGTTGTCCCCCATCAGGCCTAATGTTGTCCCAGGTCCCCCATCTTTCCTGGTCTCTTTCTGGACAATAAAGGCAGCCTTGGGAAAAGAAGAAGGGGAGGAAGTTAGGAGGTGGGGTTTAAGGGCACAGACCTAAATTATATAAGGGAAGAGAGGAAAATAGAGTGCTTCTTGCTGAATTGCCTTTCACAAGACACTGGCAAAACAGAGCTCAAAGCAGCTATTCCCAGGGATGAATGTGCACCCAGGCTGCTTTCAGACATTCAAGTTTTCATTCATTCCCAAATGTCAATCACACAGGTACCATCTTCAAAATTTTGGCTTTATTCCACCTGCACTTTTACATTTTTTGCCTAAAACAATACACTTGAACTTAAATTTTTTTTAAGGAAACTTTCTACCCCCACCATAAATGGAGGGCCACGACTACTATTTGAAAAACATGATGCATTCAGAAAACCAAACAAAGTCATTAAATCCTAGTTGGTCTTGGCAGCTGTCCTTAGTTCTAAGCCCAGAGATATTCTGTTAAAAAAGAAAAGAGGGGGGCTTCCCTGGCAGTTCAGTAGTTAAGACTCCACTTTTCCAATGCCGGGGGCATGGTTTCCATCACCGGTTAAGGAACTAAGATCCCATATGTCCCGTGGTGCAGCAAAAAGAAAACAGCGAGAGGGGATAGTAAGGAGAAGGGGTGGTTTATGGGTGAGGAGGGGGAGAGCAAGTATAAAAGATGCAATTGTTGCTTGTTGTTCAGTCGCTGAGTCATGTCCAACTCTTCATGGACTGCAGCATGCCAACCTTCTATGTCTTTCACTATCTCCTGGAGTTTGCTTAAATTCATGTTCATTGAGTCGATGATACCAACCAAACATCTCATCCTCTGTCGCCCCCTTCTCCTCCTGCCCTCAATCCTTCCCAGCACCAGGGTCTTTTCCAGTGAGTCAGCTTTTTGCATCAGGTGGCCAAAGTATTGGAGCTTCAGCTGCAGCATCAGTCCTTCTAATGAATTTCAGGGTTGATTTCCTTTAAGACTGGCTGGTTTGATCTCTTTGTTGCCCACGGTACTCTCAAGAGTCTTCTCTAACACCACAGTTTGAGAGCATCAATTCTTCTGCATCCAGCCTTCTTTGTGGTCCAGCTCACATCCATACATCACTACTGGAAAAACCATAGTTTGACTATACCTCTGTCAGCAAAGTGATATTTCTGCTTTTTAATAAGCTGTCTAGGTTTGTCATAGCTTTCCTTCCAAGGAGCAACTGTCTTTTAATTTCATGGCTGCAGTCACCGTCAGCAGTGATTTTGGAGCCTAAGAAAAGAAAATCTGTCACTGCTTCCACTTTTCTCCATTTGCCATGAAGTGATGGGACCAGATGCTATGGTCTGAGCATTTTGAATGTTTAGCTTTGAGCCAGCTTTTTCATTCTCCTCTTTCACCGTCTTCAAGAGGCTTTTTAATTCCTCTTTGCTTTCTGCCATTAGATTGGTATCATCTGCATATCTGAGGTTGGTATTTCTCCTGAAATCTTGATTCCAACTTGTGATTCATCCAGCCTGGCATTTCACATGATGTACACCCCATATAAGTTAAATAAACAGGGTGATGATACACAGCCTTGTCATATTCCTTTCCCAATTTTGAACTAGTCAGTTGTTCCATGTAAGGTTCTAACTGTTGCTTCTTGACCTGCATACACGTTTCTTGGGAGACAGGTAAGGTGGCCTGGAATTCCCATCTCTTCAAGAATTTTCCAGTTTGTTGTGATACACAGTCAAAAGCTTTAGTGTAGTCAATTAAACAGAAGTAGATGTTTTTCTGGAATTCCCCTTGCTTTCTCAATGATCCAATGAATGTCGGCAATTTGTTTCTTGTTCCTCTGCTTTTGCTAAGCCCCATTTTACATCTGGAAGTTCTTGACTCACATACTGCTAAAGCCTAGCTAGAAGGATTTTGAGCATAACCTTGCTAGTATGTGAAATGAGCACAGCTGTATAGAAGTTTGAACATTCTTTGGCATTGTCCTTCTCTGGGATTGGAATAAAACTGACCTTTTCCAGTCCTGTGGTCACTGTTGAGTTTTCCAAATTTGTTGACATATTGAGTGCAGGACTTTCATAGAGTCATCTTTTAGGATTTGAAATAGTTCAGCTGGAATTCCATCACCTCCACTAGCTTTGTTTGCAATAATGCTTCCTAAAGCCCACTTGATTTCACACTCTAGGATGTCTGGCTCTAGGTGAGCGACCACACCATTATGGTTATCTGGGTCATTAAGACCTTTTTTTGTACAGTTCTGCTGTGTGTTCTTGCCACCTCTTCTTAATCTTTTCTGCTTCTGTTAGGTCCTTACTGTTCTTTTTCTTAATTGTGCCCATCCTTGCATGAAATGTTCCTTTGATATCTCCAATTTTCTTGAAGAGATCTCTAGCCTTTCCCATTCTATTGTTTTCTTCTATCTCCTTGCTTTATTCACTTAAGAAGGCTTTCTTATCTCTCCTTGCTATTCTCTGGAACTTTGCATTCAGTTGGGTATATCTTTCCCTTTCTCTCTTGCCTTTCGCTTCTTTTCCTTTCTCGGCTATTTATAAGGCTTCCTCAGACAACCACTTTGCCTTCTTGCATTTCTTTTTCTTTGGATGGTTCTAGTCACTGCCTCCTGTACAATGTTATGAACTTCTGTCCACACTTCTTCAGGCACTCTGTTTATCAGATCTAATCCCCTGAATCTATTCATCACCTAGTTGCACCAATACCAAACTTGGATCCCTGATACTATCAGAGGTACTGTGATGTTGGGAAGGCAATGACTTTCTCACCAAATGCTTCACTCTTACTTCATTCTCCACCTGGATTGGGGAATACCATGCCTTATTGAACAAATATTTATCAAGTTGCCAGCTAAGTGTTCTTGGCCCCAGAGGAAGAGGGATGTGTGAGAAGATATATAGGGCTGGGAAAATCCTCACTGGGGAGAAAAACAAGGCCAGGGAAAATAAAACAATTTCAAATTGGGTTGAGAACCACTAAACAAACAAACAAATAAAACAAGGACAAGGGTTATAATAGTGAATTGGAAACACATGGGATGTACCAGGGTGGACTTCACATACCCGAGCCAAGGTCAGAAGGCAGTTTGGTTTTTGACTGATTCAGAGCTGAGCTTCCAGTAGAAAACTCACGTTCCAGATTGGATTCTTAGGAGTGGGAAAGTGGTTGGCGGCTGTAACTGGATTCCCCAGGCATAATCTCAAGGACACTAGAGAGGCCTGCTCTTTGCCCCTGATTCAATTGGAAAGCAAAGCAGATGTTGTCTTAATAGTTTTCCAGCCCAATGGCCAAGAGAAAACAAAATATGTCATACATGTGGTTATGTTTAAAGGCAAGAGTATAACACATGTCCAGCCAACAATGGATGTTGCCGGAGCAAGGGATTCCATCTGTAATCGCAACTGAGTTAATCTAATTAACTGCAAATGAAGATGCCTGTTTTCAAGTTCAGCCAAAGCAGTCCCAAGGATACAGGATTTACAATGTTTTCCCTTCTTTTCTCTTTGTAAAGCAACCCTCAACCTGCCATCCTGTTTTTAAATGGCAAAGTGCTGGTGACATGACATGAGGGTTTGTATTTGCTGTTTGGGCTTATCACACAGGCTAAGGTTCAGTTCCCTTAAGACCCTAGATCTGAGAAAAAAAAATTGGTACAACTGCTTTTGATCACAAAAATTGATCTATATTGGGTCCCCAAGATGGAGACTGCACAATCCACCAACACATTACATTCATGGAAGCCCTGCCTCCAAGTCCTTGCGGAGAGCCCAGGTTTACATCCGAACAGCTTGTGTCTCTGGGATTCACTTAGAGGGCTCCGAACATGGGTGTTGTCAGACTCTTAAAAGCAGTTCCTGAAATCTCAGGCTTTACACTGGTCTGGTAAGTGCTGGCGATTCCCAGGGGAGTGAGGAGTGGGAGGTGGCAAGGATGAAAGGCTGACTGTAGCTTTGCTTTTGAGGCCTCTTGAATCAGCTCTGAAGGTTGGAGAGACTGGGGGAGGATCATGGATTAAGCTCATTCCATTTAAAAGAGCTCACTCAGCTATAAGGAAAAAGCCAGATGATGACAGAACTAGGTTTATAAACTGCAGGCAGATTGGGCCCCCATTCCCTACAAGATTAATGCTCCAGGGTCATCACATTTTAGGTTCCCAGAGGCATAAAGGTTAGGGGAGGGGGCTTTGTGCTCAGGCAGCCCTGGGTATAACTTCCAGCTCTCTCATGTACCTACTACATGTTGAAACCTGTGTAAATTGTTTTTGTTGGGGGAGGGATGGGGTTTGTTTTTATTATAAAAGAAAAGCAATTCCTCTGGAAACTTAACAAAGGAAGGGAATATTTCACACTCAGAGAATAGACATCAGGATACAAAATTATGAGTGATTTGACTCCAGATCCGGCCCCTCTCTGAGCCTCTGTTTCCTCATGTATGAAATGGGGGGACTTCCCTGGTGGTCCAGTGGCTAAGACTCTATGCTTCCAATGCAGGGGGCCTAGGTTAGATCTCTGATTGGGGAACTAGATCCCACATGCCCCAACAAAGAGTTTGCATGCAGCAACTAAGATCCAATACCGCCAAAAAGATAAAAAGTAAGTATGAAGTGGGCATGACACCACCCACCTCTCAGAACTGCTCCGAGGATGGGAGATGATGCACGTGGAAACATCAGGGTCAGTGCCTGGCTTGTCGTCTGCATCTAACATTCAGTAACCACAGCTTCTCTGTGCCACTCTGCACCTCCCCCAGATCTGCCCTCTTCTTTCCCTTTGCTGGTTTCCTTTGTGGCTGCCTGCCCCCAACCCAGGCAATCTATGATGTCATCCAACCCTGATGTTTCCCATTCTTCCTGAGGTCATCTGCTGTTCAGGGACCACTCTGGGTGACGGCCGTCAGTACAAGCTGCGGCTCCATCTCTGCAAGCGGCAATTCCCAAGTGTGTTCCGTGTAATCATAACCAATGCCTGTGAACATTCCTTAAGAGAATTAAAACACAAAATGGAATTCTGGGGTCATATCATTTTGCAAACTGCTTAGAGATTCACAGTGCACATCAGCGTATTAAAGGAATCCTGCAGCAAATAAACTCATTTGGCTTTGTTTACTGTCACTCTCCCACTTTATGTGACCTCGTGGCAGCCTGGTATCCCTAGTCTTTTCTCTAAGTGCTTTCCTTTACATTCTCTCAGTTCATCCCCCCAATAACTGCCCCTCCCCCCTTTACAGATGCGAAAATAGGGTTCAGAGAGGTTAAATGATTCGCCCGATGGTCCAGCTGGCTAGCCCCGGAACCAGCTACGTTCTCTCTGAGTCAAGGCTCTTTTCTCCACATCTGGAAGAAATGGCTTAATATATTCCTTTCCTGCTAAGCAGCCATAGAATCTATAAATCACTGGATGGGCTCCTAGGATTACATTGCCCAACAGATTCATTTTCTTGGCAATGAGATAACCAGGGAGGGGAAGCGATTTTTCCCAAGAATTAGGAGTGGCAGAGCCAGAACTGGCACTGAGCCAACTAACCTCCAAGCTGAGCTGCCTTTTCCTTACACCCAGGATTCGAACGTCTGGCTCACACTCCTCAGCCATCTTTCATTCTATCTTTCCTTCCTGCAGGGCTAGAGCAATGCTGCCCAATAGACCTTTCTGA
Organism: Ovis aries; assembly: GCF_016772045.2. NCBI lineage: Eukaryota > Metazoa > Chordata > Mammalia > Artiodactyla > Bovidae > Ovis > Ovis aries. The sequence goes on along the minus strand of NC_056077.1, from coordinate 13,418,955 downwards.
AATGATGATGGAAATGTTCCATACTGCTAGCCACGAACTCTGTGTGGCTACTGATCACTTGAAATGGATCTAGTACGAATGAGAAACTGAACTTTAAAAATTTATTTATTTTAATTGGAAGATAATTACTTTTTAATATTGTGTTGGTTTCTGTCATATATCCATCAACATGAATCAGCCATAGGTATACATATGTCCCTTCCCTCTTGAACCTCCCTCCAAGGAACTGAATTTTTAATACTATTTAATTTTAATTAGCTTACATTTAAATAATTACATGTTGCTAGCGGGTGCCATATTGGAGAGGGTAACTCTAGAGATCAGAAACCATAGTGAGTCTATAGACCTAACCCATGCAGTTACTATGTGAGTAGAAGATCTTTGTGATAAAAGTCGAGTCTAAACTACTTGGACCCTGTTATGGGCAACATTCAGTTTCATTTAATGTCAGGTAACAACGTGGGACACCTTTGCTCAAATATATTCCTCCCTTCCCTGGCAATATACTACGCATCTTTCTAATACAGGTTCAAAGGCATCCCCTTCAGGAAGCCTTTGATGATTTATTTTTTCTGTCATCAAGCAGAATGAAGGAACTCTTCTATGGACTTCCACACTTCCTATACTTGTCCCTAGATGGATGAGAGAGAGGAGAATTTCTGTTTTGCTGAAAGCCATTTTGTGAGCAAGTGGGTGAGCCAGGAGAGAGTTTGCCTGTGGGGAGAGAGTTGTAGCAGAGGCGCTAGGGGAATGGTGTGAGAGAGATAAGCAAGACTTCATTAAAGGAGATAAGTGATATGCAACTTAGCCTTCTCCTCTCTCTCCCCTATAAAATCTTTAGTAAATGTATACATTACAAATTACAGTGACATACGGATAAATCTCACGATGTTGAGAGAAAAAAACAAGTCACATGCTTCACAATACAAACATTCAACAAACTAGATATTGAAGGGAATTTCCTCAGCCAGTTAAAGGGTATCTGTGGAAAAACCCAGAGCTAACACCATACTTAATGGTGAAAGGCTGAATGCTTCCTCCTAAGATCAAGAAGAAGACAAGGATTTCTGCTCTTGCCAATTCTACTCAACATTGTACTGAAAATTCTAGCCAGGACAATTATTCAGGCACCCAATTTTCAGGAAAAAAGGCATCCAGATGGGAAAGGGCGAAGTAGAACTATATTTGCAAGATGACACAATCTTGTGCATAGAAGATCCTAACGAATCCACCAAAAAAACTATTCGAGTTATTAAACAAGTTCAACAGGGTTGGAGGATAAAAGAGCAATATGCAATAAGCAGTTACATTCCTTCTATACACTGACAATGAGCAAATTGAGAATGAATTAAGAAAACAGTTTTATTTGTAATAGCATAAAAGAATAAATGCTTAGAAATAATTTTAACCAAAGAATAAGACTTTTGAACTGAAAAGCTCCTATATACTGTAGAAAGAAATTAAAGAAGAGCCAAACAAATTGAAAGACTCCCCATGTTCATAGACTGAAGATTTCATACTGTCAGGATGGCAGTACTCCTCAAATTGATCTACAGATTCAAAGCAATCCTTATCAAAATATCAGCTAAGGGCCTATGAAATTGACAAGTTGATCCTAAAATGCATATGGAAATTCAAGGGATCCAGAAGAGTAAAAACAATCTTGAAAAAAAAAAAAAAGAACAAAGTTGGAAGACTCATACTTCCTGATTTTAAAACTTATTACAAAGCTTATTAGAAATCCAGAACGTGTGGAACTGGTATCATAATAGACATATAAACCAACAAAATAAAACTGAGAATCCAAAAATAAAGCCATTCACTGTCAATTGATTGTTTTACAAGGGAGCCTAGACAATTGGATTCAACAAACAGTGTGAGACAACTGGATAGCCACATGCATGCGAAAGAATGAAGTTAGACCCTTAACTCACACCATGAAAGTGAACGTGTTAGTAAATAAAGAAACTGTGATGGACACTTTTGATGCCCCACGCAGACCTGTTTTCACAAGCTAGTGTACCCATAGCCGAGCACTGACTGCTGATGACTCTCAGTTGATCCTTGTTGGTTCCCTGGCCTCAAAAGTGAAGGTGTTAGTAGCTCAACTGTGTCTGACTCTTTGCAACCCCATGGACTGTAGCCCATCAAGCTCCTCTGTCCATGGAATTCTCCAGGTAAGAAGACTGGAGTGGGTAGCTATTCCTTTCTCCAAGGGATCTTCCCAACCCAGGGAGTGAACCCAGGTCTCCTACATTGCAGGCAAAGTCTTTGCCATTTGAGCCATTAGGGAAGCCCAATTCACACAATAAACAGGAACTAATAAAAGTAGATCAAAGACCTAAATATAAGAGCTAAAGCTATAAAACTCATAGAAAAAACAGTAAATCTTCATGACCTTGGAATAGGCAATGGATTCTCAGGTATTACAACCAAAGACAAAGTTGATTAATCGGACTTCATCAAAATGACAAACTTTTGTGTTTCAAAGACAATATCGAGAAAGTGAAGACAATCCACAGAATGTGAGAAAATTTTTGCAAATCATATACCTAATAAGAGACTTGTATCTAGAGTATATAACAAAGAATTACAACTTAATAATTAAAAGACAGCCCAGTTACAAAATGGGCAAAGGATCTGAGCAGACATTTCTCCAAAGAAGGTAAATGAATGGCCGATAAACACATGAAAAGATCCACAACTTCACTAGCTACCAGGGAAATGCAAGTCAAAAGTACCGTGAGATACCAGTTCACATCCACTAGGATGACTATAATTAAAGAGACAGGCAATGACAGGTGTTGGTGAGGATACAGAGAAATTGGAACATTTGTGCACCGCCACTGGGAATACAAAATGATTCAGCCGCTTTTTGAGAACAGTTTGGCAGTTTCTCCAAAAGTTAGGCATAGAGCTACCACATGGCTCAACAATTCTACTCCTGGGCATTGGATTGACCAGAAAGTTTATTTGGTTTTTTTATTAAGCAAAAACCTGAATGAAAGTTTGGGCCAATCCAATACATAGAAAAGAAATAAAAAGACGTCCCCACAAAAATTTATGCATAAATGTCCCTAGAAACATTATTCATAATGGTCACCCAAATGGTGGAAAACACCCAAATGTCCATCTGCTGATAGATGAAAAAAAAAAATGTGGCATATCCATACACTGGAATATTATTTATCAACAATAAAAACTGATGCACGCTACAACATGGAATGAACCTTGAAAACGTTAGGCTAAGGGAAAGAAAGACACAAAAGGCCAGAGATTCCACTTATGGAATGTCCAGAAAGGACAAATATATAGAGACATGGGATTAGTGGTTGCCAAGGTCTGAGAGGGGATGGGGAGATAGGGGGTCATGGTTAAGGGGGTGGCAGTGTTCTTTTGTAACTTAAGTTGACTCTGGTGATAGACACACAGCTTATGAATATACTAAACATTTGTACGTGGATACATTGAACTGTACCTCACGAATGAGTGTATGGTATCAATAAAGCTGATTACAAAAAGCAAGTTGCAGATGGATACACAACATGATTTCATTTATTTGTGAAAATACAGACATGTGCAAACCACACTCTTCTTTCAGGAACATGTACAAGTGCAGAGAAAACATAAAGACATGTATGTGAATGAGAAACACACAAATTCAGGACGGTAGTCACTGCCAAGGAGGGACAGTTAGTGGATGAGGGATATGCAGGGTGCTTCTACTGTATTCGTAACATTGATATCTTAAGCTTAGCAATTGGGTGTTTCTGATATTGATCCATATACCTTTTCTTTGTTAGTTTGTTTTTTAAACTTTTTGTTTTATGTTGGGGTATAGTTAATTGTCAGAGAAGGCAATGGCACCCCACTCCAGTACTCTTGCCTGGAAAATCCCTGGATGGAGGAGTCTGGTAGGCTGCTGTCCATGGGGTCACTAAGAGTCAGACACGACTGAGCGACTTCACTTTCACTTTTCACTTTCATGCACTGGAGAAGGAAATGGCAACCCACTCCAGTGTTCTTGCCTGGAGGATCCCAGGGACGGGGGAGCCTGGTGGGCTGCCGTCTGTGGGGTTGCACAGAGTTGGACACGACTGAAGTGACTTAGCAGCATAGTTAATTGTGTTGTGAGAGTTTCAGGTGAACAGTGAAGGGATTCAGCCATATGTAGACGGGTGTCCATTCTCCTCTAAACTTCCCTCCCATCCAGGCTGCCACCTAACATTGAGCAGAGTCCATGTGCTACACAGTAGGTTCTTTTTGGTTATCCATTTTAATATAGCAATGTGTACGTGTTCATCCTTATCTCCCTAACTACCTCTTCCCCTCACCCCTCCCCCTAGCAACCATAAATTCATTATCTAAGTCTGCGAGTCTCTTTCTGTTTTGAAAGTTCATTTATATCATTTCTTTTTATATTCCACATATAAAGGATGTCATACATATTTCTCCTCTAACTTACTTCACTCGGGATGACAATCTCTAGGTCCGTTCACGTTACTGCTAATGGCATTATTTCATTCATTCTTGTTAACAGCTGAGAGGCCTTTGGACTGCAGAGATCAAGCCAGTCCATCCTAAAAGAAATCAGTCCTGAATATTCATTGGAAGGACTGATGCTGAAGCTGAAACCCCAATACTTTGACCACCTGATGCGAAGAACTGACTCATTGGAAAAGATCCTGATGCTGGGAAAGATTGAGGGCCGGAGGAGAAGGGGATGACAGAGGATGAGATGGTTGGATGGCATCACTGACTCAGTGGGCGTGAGTTTGAGTAAACTCCAGGAGTCAGTGATGGACAGGGAGGCCTGGCATGCTGCAGTCCATAGGGTCACAAAGAGTCAGACACGACTGAGTGACTGAACTAAACCGAATATTCCATTGTACATATGCTTGTTTGCTTAAATCCTTTGTAAAAAAAACTTTCATAGACATTCTCCAGCATTTTGGAAGTTGACCATGTACGTCTGATGCAGTGAGGTGGGAGGCTGGTCTCAGGAGCCCTGGACTAGGTGAGCACAGGCCTGAACCGAAGAGAGCTGGGCCCACACTTGGTAGACACTTTTAAAAAATGCAGTCAAACAGGGTTCCATCCCTGGAGCATTTTGGTTGGCATTTTTGCAGCAAAGAGCTGGAGCTCTGCAGCCAGTCAGTCCCTGTTTGAGTGTCTCCTCTGCCGCCAGTAGGGTCTTGACCTTATGCAAATTACTTGACATCTCTGAGCTTTACCTCTCCAACTGATCAATGGGAAAAATACCACCTACTCCTCGAAACTGGTGCAGATGGAACACACAAGCCTGCACAAGGTACCTGGCTGCCCCCTGCTCTGGCCAAGGCTCCCATCTGAGCCCCACTCACCTCCCATGTGTTCCCTCCTTCACTCCTTTGCACGGTGTGTGATCACTGTCAGTCAAAAATCACTGAATGGAACTGACTTTGAGAGCCAGGCTTCCTTTCTCTCTTGCTCACCACTTTGAAAAGTCTCGCTTCACTGCTCTTAAAAATGAAGACATGTATAAATAAGCTGGCTATGTCATTCTCCCCAGGTCACTGTTGTTCCCCCAGCTGTTGTTCATCCATTCCCAGAGGCTCACAGGACAGGGCCAATCCCTGGGGGGCTGAAGGAGGGGATGAAGGTGTGTGTGGGTGGTTGTCTGGAACCTTCCCCTGTATAGCCGGGTGGGCTCCATCAGCCCATCTTGGAGGCTGGATGGTTGAATGCCTTGGTCCAGGCCCTTGGCAGGTAAACCCTGCCATCTCAACCCTCCTTGCCAGCGTCAGCCCAGCACTGCAGGGACAGCAGGGCCTCACAAAGGAGGCCTGAGGGCCAGGCAGGCAGGAGGGATCTGGGCTGTGCCGGGAGCTGAACTGGCTGGCCGGTCACTCTGGTTTTTCATAGGAGCTGCTGGGGAATGGCTTCTGTGGAGGTGAGTCCAGCCACCTGGGAAGAACACAACCTGGGAAGCATGTTCTCAGAGCTCTGAGCTCGAAGCTTCTGCCTCCAAATGTCCATTCCGGCCAGAGACCTGGCACAGGGCCATGCCTTTGATCGCTCTGGGACTCAGCTGGTTGGTTTGCAGATGGTTGCAGCCTCTGTACCTGGGTCTCAACACCATCTGTGATCTGTGGCTGAAGGGAAAGGGGAGCAGGGTGGCAGGGTGACGGGGTAAGAGGGGCCTGGTGGGCAGTGTCCTGGCCAGCATGGAGAGCCTGGTCACTCTCCCTCCCCTGAATGTCATCCACACAAATCAGTGCACAGGCCCTGCTTACTCCACTTCCGATTGACCTGCAGTTACCCCCACTGTGATTTGCTGGGGTCACGACTTAGCCTGGAAAATGCTGCATTGCTGCAGCTCTCCCATGATCCTTTGGGACCACATCTGTCCAGTGACCGGCCCTTATTAACCTATGGTCGCCAGCCAAGATGGAATGTGACGAGTGGCTTTGGGAAACAAGGGAAAAGTGACAGTTCGTCCTTCCCACTCCCGATCATTGCTCTGGGGTCCAACTGGGCTACTCTCCCCGCTAGATGAGGGCCCTCCAGAGGTCAGGCTCCTGGGCTGCCACAAAGCCCTTCACTTCTCTGAGGGGCTCTTGGGAGTTACAGCTTGCCACCCACAGCCACAGGCCTTCCTCCTGCCCCTCTTATACTCTACTGCCAAAACCATCCACCTACAACCCGAATGGGGCTGTGTCACAGAAATGTTAGTTGCTCAGTCATGTCCAACTCTTTGCAACCCCACAGACTGTAGCCCACCAGGTTCCTCTGTCTATGGGATTTCCCAGGCAAGAATACTGGAATGGGTTGCCATTCCCCTCTCCAGGGGATCTTCCTGACCCATGAATTGAACCCAGCGCCCCTGCATTGTAGGCAGATTCTTTGCCATCTGAGCCACCAGGGAAGCCCCCTGCTGTGTCACAGACCTGCCTTAAAAACCTTGCTTGGCTCTGTCCACAGACTGGGGCTCCCAGATGGGTTTTTGCTTGGCCTATATTGAGTTTTTGAAAAACTTGTAAGTTTCGCATGAAAAGCTAGCTTTTCCAACTTTTCTTGAGACACCATGTTATATTCCTGCGTAAGTACAGTTGGCTAGAGCTGAGCACAGTGCCTCCCTAGGCAGATGTTCCTCGGGGCACAGTCTCCACCACTCTATTGTCTCACAGCCAGCATCCAGCATCCTTCCTTATTACATCACCTGCCTGGCACCTGCATGCTCCTGGGTTGCCTGTCTAGTCTCCAGGCAAAGGCTTGTGGTGCAGGCTGGGGGTGGGGGGCACTAGATGGCATGACTTCTGTCTGCTTTCTTGCTCACCCTTCCATTTCCTCCCTCCTCTGAGCCCTACCCCCAAGCACACTGGCCGCCCCAATCTCTCTGCTCACCAAACAAGCCAGGTACCAACAGAACAGGACTGGGAAACCGGGCGTGCTGCAGTCCATGGGGTTGCAAAGAGTCTGAGCAACAGAACAAAACAACAACCAACATAACTCTGCCCCCCTGTAGCTTTCACTATTTGTATTTCTTTATCTTCATTTGGCAGATATATACTGAGCATCTGTTATGTATGGAGGATCTGGGCAAGGTACCGGGGATAGAGAGATAATAAGATCCAGTGTATCAGTCTCAGCTCTCCAGCAAAAATTGGGAGAGAACTAATAAGACAGATAGATAGATAGATGGGTGGACAGATAGGAACTTAGTATAAGGAACTGGCTCATCCATTATTATCTTTTTTAAAGTCACTCAGTCGTGTCCGATTCTTTGTGACCCCATGGTCTATACAGTCCATGGAATTCTTCAGGCCAGAATACTGGAGTCACTAGCCTTTCCCTTCTCCAGGGGATCTTCCCAACCCAGGGATCAAACCCAGGTGTCCCACATTGCAGGCAGATTCTTTACCAGCTAAGCCACAAGGGAAGCCCAAGAATACTGGAGTGGGTAGCCTATCCTTCCTCCAGCGGATCTTCCTGACCCAGGAATCACACCGTGCTCTCCTGCATGCAATTGTGAATGAGTTCAAGAAGTTGCAGATTGGCAGTCAGCAAACTGGAGACCCAGAAGAGCCAATGGCACAAGTTCAAGTCCAAGTTTGAAGGCAGAAGACTGACAACCCAGTTTCAAGACAGTCAGGCAGAGAGGGAATTCTTTCTTACTCAATTATTTTCTATTTAAGTCTCCAATGGATTGTGAGGCCCCCTCCTCCAAATTGGAGAAGTCGATCTGCTTTATTCAGTCTCCTGATTCCAATGTTAACTTTATCCGGAATCACCAGCACAGACACACCTTAGGATCGTGTTTGACCGAATGTCTGGGCTCCCCATGACCCAGTTAAGTTGAATAAAACTACCCATTACAGCCAACCCCTGCTCTCCTGGAGCCTACAACTCAGCAGGGTATTCAGAGAGAAAAGAAGGCATTCCAGACGAAGCAGTAAGTGCCAGAGGAGGTCTCCCTTTTTATTTCAAGCTTCGCCTCAGATAGTATGTCCTCCCAACTTTTCCTGCTCTCCCCCATACAATCAGTCATGCTCCCAGACACATCTCTCAGGAGAGATGATTTTCTCTCTCTTTTTACAATTAAAAAAAGACATTAAAAGGTACAGAAAATATGGCAAAGTCCCATGTATGGACCACCCACCCTTAAAAGACAAAGCATTGCAGATACAACACAGCCTAAGGTGGCCAAGTTGTCCCAATCTGCCCAGCTTTTCCTGATTTTAGTTCTGAAAGTTCTGGATCCTGGGACCCCTCAGTCTTGGGCAAACCAGGATGGGTCACTCTAGAGTGGCTCAGCTCTACCCTCACCTCTGTGCGTGCCCCTTCCTCAAAATCACAACCCTCCCACACTCCCCATCAGAGGAAACCACTGATTTATTAAAACTGAGGGCTACCGTTTATGTGTCTTTCTTTATTCTTTAATCAATCCCTAAATGATACTGGAGTGCTGTTTTGAACATGCACACACCCAAACACACACACCCCCAGGTTGGGTCCAGATAACTGGATGACCGTTTTCTGATGGGTGGTGGTAATATGAGCGTGGGAAGCAGTGCGTGAAACTTCTTGCAACTTTGAAGGCACAAAGTTGCAGGGCAATAAACCGCACAGGCAAAAACCAGCAAGGGGAGAGGGAAGTGGGGGAGGGATGATGTGGGAGAGAAGAGGGAAGAGAGCAGGAGCCGGAGGAGGGAGACAGGCTGTCAGAAGAGGATCAGAGAGAGAGGACTCAGGTAGAGAAGCCCTTCAAGGGAAGAGAGATGGGGAAGGGATATTTGGAGAGGTGGCTGCCGACTTCCTCTTCGGATGCTCCTGTGACATCTTCAGGAAAACCTATAGCCATTACCCACATGTAGGGGTAGAGGGGTGCCTCCAGGGGGCCCTGGGAAGGGGTACCGGAGCACCACCGCTGACGGATGGATGAGCTGCACACAGGGTCAGCTGACAGCCTCCTAGGGCTTCCCGTGAGCGCCAGCTCCCACAGTCAGCTCCTCCAGGGATCCTGACAAATTAAGTGTTTGGTGTTATTGGTGGAAGGAGGAAGGGAGGGGGGGACGGCGGGAGGAAGGAAGGAAGACAAGGAAAGAAAGGAAGGAAGGAAAGGAAGGAAGAAGGGAAGGGTCCAGCGAGGGTCTTTCCCGCGAGGCCGTAAGAGCGCGAGCGGCAGAGCAGGGTGGGAGGCTGCGTGCCGTCGCGCTGCCGCGGCCCTCGGAGCGGGGAGACGTTCAGGGGCTGTTCTCTGATTTCTGAGCCCCGGCAGGAAGGCAGGGAAGAGCTGGTGTGGGGGTGGAGGGTGGGGAGAGACGACGGCGCGGAGCAGAGGGAAGTGGAACGGGGCGGAGGCGGGCTGCATAGCAACCACAGAAGATTTAGGGAAGTGGCAGGACCATTTCTCCCGGTGCCTCTAAGGGAGGATTAAAAAAAAAAAAAAATATATATATATATATATATATATATATATATATAAAGGAACTGTTCACACGCCCAGGCTGGCTGGTTGTGTCGTGACGGCTCTGAGTTGGGGTCCTCTGGAAGTCAGGGCTGTAGGAGGGAGGCTGGTGGCCACGTGTGCGGTGGGAAAAGCCACAGGAACCAGGGGAACAGAAGGGAAGGAAGGCTCGCAGGAGGGTGTGGGGACACAGCCTTGCCCTCCTCCCAGCTTTCATCCGACTCCTCCAGCCGCCCCTGCTTCTAGGCTTCAACATCGTGACACGAAGATGTCGGGGGACTTTTCTTTCCATTTTCTTTTCCCCAGGACCGTAGGAACAGCCCTGCTTCAGCTCCTGCCTCCCCACTGAGAATTCTCTGTTGGTTTTCTTTCTTAATTTGATTTTCTCTGGCTCAGAACCGAGATCAAAAGAAGAAATTCTTTCCAGCCTTTTAGGAATAATTCCCAGAATCTCCCATTGGAAATGCATACATAATTACCAAAGTTATTTTTTTCAAAAAATCATTCGTACTCTCTTATCCTCTTCTTTTCCATCACTGCTGCAGGCTTGCGGAGGAGCCGGGAGAGGGGAAAGTTCGAGAGTGCCTTTGGGGTTGCAGATTGACCAGCACTGAATATTAGACAAAGCAGGAGGCCTGGCCCATTCCCTGGCAATGAGAATTTTCCATGTGTCAGCAAGGAACACGAATAACACTTCTAAAGCGATAAACACCATGGAATTACCTAGTGGGAAGTTATTCCCTTTCTAATTTGTTTTAATTGTCTTAATTTCACCAAGTCTCGAGCTGGTCCTTAACGCCTTTCTGACACTCGCTAACCTTTTAACAGCAAACCTCAAGCTTGGAGCGCGTGAGAGCAACTGGCTGCAATTGAGTAACAGTGTTGCTCCGCAGCATGTTTATTTTGGGGGCGCCGTCAGGGGAGCTTTGCATTGATGGCTGGTTCCTTTTTAGAAGAAAGATAAACAGGTAGTAAATCACAGTGGAGGTGGAACAGGTTTAATGATGGAGGCTTTTGAACCGGCCCCCAGGTTGTCTGTCTCCCATCCGGGATGCGGGATTTGCAGTCAGTAGGCTGCAGCTCAGGGAAAGGATCCTGTTTGAGGTCAGCTGGTCCAGTCGGTCAGCAGCTGGCACTGAGGGAGCCTCAGATGAGAGCTTTCAATTTTGGTTGGAGGCAGTCCGCCTGGTTTTGCAGCCCAGCTGTAGTTTGTTCTGTTCCATAAGATTAAAGAACTCCACTCATCAACGTCTGCTTTGGGATACCAGGCTGTCAAATGTGGGCAATTGCCAGTCACCAGATATGTGATTCCCCTCTGGACGCCACTGCTCTCTCCTCTCGGACCTGCACTTTGAGTGGAGCAGAGCCACCCCGGCTCCAGGGCTGGGAGGCCATCCGGGCTTGTCTCCCTCTGGGCAACTCATTCCTCTGACCATAATGGTTCAGGGAAGGGCAGAGAGATGCACAGAGATTTTTGCTGGGAATTTTTGTTGGGGCTGGCTCTTTCCTGCTGGCCTTGATTCTAAGAAGATGAGCCAGGAGCTTCTACAGCCATTTCTGCCACAAGATGAAGGGAGGGAGCCAACAGTGAGGGAACGAAGCTGAGAGACTGGGAGAGCGAGAAACCTGATCCTGATGGTATCGCTTCCATCCCTGGATCCAGCTGTGCCTGAAGCTAGCCTCTACCCTTGGCCGCCTTTACAGCTCCCCTCGGAGCCAACAAATTCCTCTTTCAGGTCATCCAGTCAGGAGCGTAGTTTCGGTCACTTGCAACCACGGGAGTCTTAACTGATGAAATGGCCCATGCAAATCCTTGGCCACCGAGAGAAAAAGGACTCAAAGGGCATGTTCTGTGGACGTGGGTGAGTGGCATTGTCACTCTACACAAATGTCAGCACAGGAAAGGCTGTCATTGTGCTATGGAGCTCCAAATTTCAAATCATTGTGTGAGTGTCTTGCATGCGATGCCTTGTTTAATCCTTGTAACAGTCTTGGTGTGTATAAATATTTTTATCATTTTATAGATGAGAAGATTGAAGTTCAGGAAGCCTCCTCGCACCTTAGTATGTGATCAAAGCTTGTTCCTCAGGACTTCGGTGGTCGTCCAGTGGTTGGGAATCAGCCTGCCAATGCAGGGAACACGGGTTTGATCCCTGGCCCAGGTATATCCCGCATGCCGTGGAGTAGCTAAGCCTGTGCGACACAGCTGCTGAAGCCCACGCCCTCTAGAGCCTGAGCTCCTCCACAAGAGAAGCCACCACAACGAGAAACCCACTCTCCTCTGCAACTAGAGAGTAGTGCCCACTTGTTGCAATTAGAGAAGCCCTGCGTGCGGCAACAAAGATCCAGCCCAGCCAAAAAGTTAAATTAAATAAATATTTTTTAAAAAGCTTATTCCTTAAATTGGGAGCTTGAGATTGACATACACACAGTGCCAAAATAAAACAGATAACTAATAAGGACCTACAGTATATCACAGGGAACTCTATTCAATACTCTGTAATGATCTATATGGGAACAGAATCTAAAAAAGAGTGGATACCTGTATATGTGTAACAGCAAAAAAGAATATGACATTGTAAATAAGCTATATTGCAATTAAAAAAATAATCTAAAACAGTACTCTCTAGTCCCAGCCACCCCTTCATAGTAAACAGTTTTCTCACTGGAATAGACAAAACCACCCTGAGGCTGCGTGATGGGGAGGGAACCAAGGGGGCGGCGCCAACGGGCAGCACAGAACGCTGCTTCATGCTTATGTCACGGGTGATGTGAATGCTCCCCCTCTTGTACCCAGCCTCCATGGCTGTGCAGGGAGGGCTGGAGCTGCAGAAAGGAAGTCAAATTCTTTTTATCCCTGACCACCGATGGACACGCAGAAGCCCTGGGTTTAGATCAGAACACATTTGGACTCATTGGCTGGGTGACTCGGACACTTCATCATTCCCATCCTCCCTACTTTTCTCATCAGGAAAATGGAGACCCTGGCCCCCCTGGTTCGCTTGTCCCACCCAGCTACTGGAGCATCAAACGAAGGCGAAGGCGTGAAAGAGTATTTGCAAGACAACAAGCAGGGCTGCAGGAAGGAGGGGGTCACCTGACCTCCCAGAGGTGGATGGGCAGGTGTGGACAGGTATAAAGCAACCACCCACATCTCCTCCTTCCTGTCCAGGGCTGGAGGGAGGCAAGCTGTGCGGTGACCTGAAAGGAACCTTACTGTCCCCAAAGCAGAGAGAGATAAGAGCTGTGAAGCAAGAGAAGCGAGCGCTGCTACAGGCGCTTGGGGGTTTATTTTTACCCTCTTATCTATATCCTGAAATGTCAAGCGTGGAGCCACCTCGCTGCCCAGCCCCCACCCCCCACCATCCCCAGCCACTACACGTGGCAACACAGCCTGGAAACAGGCCCCTTCTCCTCCTCTGTTTCTCCGCCTCTCCAAGAGAGTCACAGTGCTATGGTGACAGGAGGCATGGAAACCCTGAAATAGAGAAGTGGGAGGAGAGACCTTTTATTTGGGTTCTGGAACAGGCTCACTTCCTCCTAGAGGCTTGGGGTGCAGAGGAGGTCCTTGGCACTGTAGGGTACCTATTCTAAGGTTTCCTTATAGATGGGCCCTTTATGTTGCAAGACATAGAAATCCTTATTTAAATTGGGTTATATAATAAAGAACATTTAATTGGCTGAGGCCACTAAAAAGACCAGCATTGGGTTAGGCTTCAGGTGAGGCTTGATCCAGGGACTTGGTGCCATCACGAGGACTTCTCCTCTTGGCTCTGCCTTCTGTGGCATTGGCTTCCTCTTCAGGCACCTGCTGGGCTTCCCCACAACCTTTAGCAGTTCCAGAATCTTCCTGCATGGTCAAAAATGGTTGCAGTGGTTCTAGACCTCATATCTGTAGACTGGTGCTCCTAAGGAAGAGAGAGGGAATTCTTTTTGCCAGCAGGGGCCATGAAAGGTCTTCCTGTGTTTCATTGGCTCTGACTGGGTTCTGTGCCCATCCCCGAGTCAATCCCTTGGGTGCCGAGGTGGGATGTCAAGAAAACACTGATTAGATTGAGACAAAACCAGATTGCCAAGAACAGGGAAGCAACAATTTCCCAAAGGAGGTTTCAGGCACTGACCCCTTTTGGTGATGGAATGGATGCCGAACAACAAGCAGGAGACTGTTTCATGGTTTATTCACTTTGTACTTTCATCCTCTCCTGCCCAGGAAAGCCTCTGAGATTAGGGGTGACTGCTTTTATCCAGAAACAGGCCAACATTAACCTCTTCTGTTTCCATCTATGGGTTTCTGTGTGGTTCTGAGTTCTAAGACTTCAAGGTCTGTCACTTTCAAAATTTCACTGAGGCAACAGAAATCTTCCCCAGGTAGGTAACATAGGTACAGGCTGAAATGCCATCCATTTACCTACCAAATGCTTCCTCTGAATTCAAACTAAAATTCACACTTTGCACCCGGCTTACCTACCACTTACCCCCTTGATACACATTCAGCCACAGAAACTTCTTTTCTTAAAAATATTTATTTATTTGGCTGTGATGGGATCTTTAGTTGCAGCATATGGAATCTAGTTTCCTGACCAGGGATGAAAGCTGGGCCACCTGCATTGGGAGTGAGGAATCTCAACCACTGGACCACCAGGGCAGTCCCTAGCCACATTCAGTTCCTATTCCTCCTTAAATAAACCAATCTGTTTTGTGCCACAGAGCTTTGCTATTTGTCCTTTCTCTCCAGTTAGAATGCTCTTCCCTTAATACTTTTCACAGTTGGCTCCATCTCATCATTCAGTTCAGTTCAGTTCAGTTGCTCAGTCGTGTCTGACTCTTTGCAACCCCATGAATCACAGCACCCCAGGCCTCCCTGTCCATCACCAACTCCTGGAGTCCACTCAGATTCATGTTCATCGAGTCAGTGATGCCATCCAGCCATCTCATCCTCTGTCGTCCCCTTCTCCTGCCCCTAATCCCTCCCAGCATCAGAGTCTTTTCCAATGAGTCAACTCTTCGCATGAGGTGGCCAAAGTACTGGAGTTTCAGCTTTAGCATCATTCCTTCCGAAGAAATCCCAGGGCTGATCTCCTTCAGAATGGGCTGGTTGGATCTCCTTGCAGTCCAAGGGACTCTCAAGAGTCTTCTCGAACACCACAGTTCAAAAGCATCAATTCTTCGGCGCTCAGCCTTCTTCACAGTCCAACTCTCACATCCATACATGACTACTGGAAAAACCATAGACGGACTAGACGTCTGACTAGACGGACCTTAGTCGGCAAAGTAATCTCTCTGCTTTGGAATATGTTATCTAGGTTGGTCATAACTTTTCTTCCAAGGAGTAAGCGTCTTTTAATTTCATGGCTGCAGTCACCATCTGCAGTGATTTTGGAGCCCCCCAAAATAAAGTCTGATACTGTTTCCACTGTTTCCCATCTACTTCCCATGAAGTGATGGGACCGGATGCCATGATCTTCGTTTTCTGAATGTTGAGCTTTAAGCCAACTTTTCCACTCTCCTCTTTCACTTTCATCAAGAGGCTTTTAGTTCCTCTTCACTTTCTGCCATAACAGCGGTATCATCTGCACATCTGAGGTTACTGATATTTCTCCCGGCAGTCTTGATTCCAGCTTGTTATTCTTCCAGTCCAGCGTTTCTCATGATGTACTCTGCATATAAGTTAAATAAGCAGGGTGACAATATACAGCCTTGACGTACTCCTTTTCCTATTTGGAACCAGTCTGTTGTTCCATGTCCAGTTCTAACTGCTGCTTCCTGACCTGCATACAGATTTCTCAAGAGGCAGGTCAGGTGGTCTGGTTTTCCTATCTCTCTCAGAATTTTCTACAGTTTATTGTGATCCACACAGTCAAAGGCTTTGGCATAGTCAATAAAGCAGAAATAGATGTTTTTCTGGAACTCTATTGCTTTTTCCATGATCCAGTAGATGTTGGCAATTTGATCTCTGGTTCCTCTGCCTTTTCTAAAATCAGCTTGAACATCAGGGAGTTCACGGTTCACGTATTGCTGAAGCCTGGCTTGGATAATTTTGAGCATTACTTTACTAGCATGTGAGGTGAGTGCAATTGTGTGGTAGTTTGAGCATTCTTTGGCATTGCCTTTCTTTGGGATTGGAATGAAAACTGACCTTTTCCCGTCCTGTGGCCACTGCTGAGTTTTCCAAATTTGCTGGCATATTGAGTGCAGCACTTTCACAGCATCATCTTTCAGGATTTGAAGCAGCTCAACTGGAATTCCATCACCTCCACTAGCTTTGTTCATAGTGATGTTCTCATCATTCAGGGTCTGCTCAACTGTCACGATTTCTGAGAGGTCTTCTCTGCCCAGCCTAGCATATAAAACTATCTGAAATTCTCCTGTCCCTGATGGTTTGAGTAGCTCTCTCCCTCACTAGTTGCAAGCTCTGCAGGCTGTACTGGTCCTGTTGATACATATACCTTCCTGGTTCTATGTCTGGCACAGTATAAGTGCTCAATAAACATTTTGGGACCAGTGAATGAAAGTTCTTTTTCTGAACCCTTGGAAACTTTTAGAGGTAAAGGCACATTCTTATATTTTTTTCTTGGCTTTAACTTTATGTCATTGTTCAGTCACTCAGGGGCTTCCCTGATAGCTCAGTTGGTCAAGAATCTGCCTGTAATGCAGGAGACTCCAGTTCAGTTACTGGGTCAGGAAGATCCGCTGGAGAAGGGACTGGCTACCCACTCCAGTATTCTTGGGCTTCCCTGGTAGCTCAGCTGGTTAAGAATGTGCCTACAATGCAGGAGACCTGGGTTAAATCCCTGGGTTGGGAACATCCCCTGGAGAAGGGAAAGGCTACCCAGTCCAGTGTTCTGGGCCTGGAGAATTCCATGGACAGTCCATGGGGTCACAAAGAGTTGGACACGACTGAGTGACTTTCACTTTCACTTTCAGTTGCTCAGTCAGGTCCGACTCTTTGCAACCTGATGGACTGCAGCATACCAGGCTTCCCTGTCCTTCACTATCTCCTGGAGTTTGCTCAAAGTCATGTCCATTGCATCGGTGATGCCATCCAACCATCTCATCGTCTGTTACCCCCTTCTCCTCCAGCCCGCAATCTTTCCCAGCATCAGGGTCTTTTCAGCTCTTCGCATCAGGCGGCCAAAGTATTGGACCTTCAGTTTCAGCATCAGTCCTTCCAATGAGTATTCAGGGTTGATTTCAGGGGGCTCTCAAGAGTCTTCTCCAGCACCACAGTTTGAAAGCATCAGTTCTTCAGTGTTCAGCCTTCTTTATGGTCCAACTCTCACATCCCTACATGACTACTGGAAAAGCTATAGCTTTGACTATACAGACCTTTGTTGGCAAAGTGATGTCCCTGCCTTCTAATATACTGTCTAGGTTTGTCATAGCTTTTCTTCTAAGGAGCAAGAATCTTAATTTTATGGCTGCACTTACCATCTGCAGTGATTTTGGAGCTCAAGAAAATAAAATCGGCCACCATTTCCACTTTTCCCCCATCTATTTGCCATGAAGCAATGAGACTGGATGCCAGATGTTAGTTTTTTGCATTGAATTTTAAGCCAGCTTTTTTACTCTCTCTTTAACCCTCATCAAAAGGCTTTTTAAATTTGGTTCCTACCAAAACGCTCGGCATAAAAGAGATAATATATACTACTTTTCAAATAAAGAGCTTACTGCTGAAAGGATTCACTCAAAGTTGCACCAAAATTAATCCAGAGAGTGCCAACTGCTTCTGTGAGCAGAATTTCTGTGAAATTCCACTTCCAAAGCCAGAGTATGTGAACATTTGAAGGCATAAAACTGCAGAGGGGAATGTGTGGCCATCTTCCAATCCAGATCTCTAAGTATAGTGGCCAGACTACCTACCATTCACAAATAAAACCATGAAACTCTTTACTCCTTGACCCAATGAGACAGAGTGAGAAGAACGTCTCATAAGAAAAAGATTTCACCCTGTCCATGGCAGACCCATAAGTCATGTCAAAACTTTAGCAAGCTGATGCCTCAAAAGGAATCCCCATGCTCTCCGTGGACACAAACTCTCCCTAAGGTAACCGAGACCTACCGGCCCGTGACAGTCCTCAGGACAGCCAGGTGACGGTGTGGATGACCCAGAGCAGCTAATGGAAACTCGAAGACACACTTCCCACAGATAGACATCATTGTTTCACTACTCCACAGACAACTCACCATCTGGGGCAACTCAAGGATTCTTAGTCATTGCTAATTCACTGCTCACCAACCCTCAGAGTCGATTCCTCTCTTAGGCTCTGAACTTGGCTCAGGGCACCCTGAGTTTCACCTTATAGCAGTGGTCCCCAACCTTTTTGGCAGCAGGGACCAGTTTTATGGAAGACAATTCTTCCACAGACTAGAGGAGAGGGGGTGGTTTCAGGATGATTCAAGCGCATTACGTTTGCCATGTCCTTTATTTCTATTATCACTACATTGTGATATACAATGAACTAGTTATATAATTCATCATAATGCAGAATCAGTGGGAGCCCTGAGCAACTAGACGGTCCCATCTGGGGATGATGGGAGATGGTGGCAGTCACTCCCGGGGCCAGCATTATTGTCTTTGCTCTACCTTAGGTCATCAAGCATTAGATTCTCATAAGGAGTGTGTAGCCTTGATCCCTCGCCTGCGCAGTTCACAGTAGGGTTTGTGCTCCTTTGAGAATCTAATGCCACCACTGATTTGACAGGAGGTGGCTGCTGCTGCTGCTGCTAAGTCGCTTCAGCTGTGTCCGACTCTGTGTGACCCCATAGACGGCAGCCCACCAGGCTCCCCCATCCCTGGGATGCTCCAGGCAAGAACATTGGCATGGGTTGCCATTTCCTTCTCCAATGCATGCAAGTGAAAAGTGAAAGTGAAGTCGCTCAGTCATGTCTGACTCTTAGCGACCCCATGGACTGCAGCCTACCAGGCTCCTCCGTCCATGGGATTTTCCAGGCAAGAGTACTGGAGTGGGGTGCCATTGCCTTCTCCAGACAGGAGGTGGAGTCAGACAGGAGGCGAGTGATAGGGAGTGACTGTAAGTAAAAATGAAATTTCACTCACTCGCCCACCACTTATGTCCTGCTGTGTGGCCAGGTTCCTAATGGGCCACAGACCGGTACCAGGGGTTGCGGATTCCTGCTCTATAGAACTCACCAACATTTATAATAATAATAAAAAATTCATATTTCAGTAATAATTTGATTAATATCCGTCTTCCCCACTCGACTCCAAACATCTTAAGGGCAGGAGAGATCTCGAGCTCACTACTATACCTAGGCATTCTAGCTGTGCCTAACATGTAGACTATGCCTCCCATGGACTTTCTGAATGGAGGAATGGACAAATGAATGGAGCTCAGGGCCTGCTGGGAAGACGTCTCACAGTCAGACTGACTCAGTTGGAAGGGAGCAGACGCCGAATTTTTTCAGAGTAAATCAGACCTTGTCATCTCATGACTACCTTGTCTTCCTCATCAAGGCATCTCCTGTGCCTAGAATAGCATCTGGCACGGAGAAGTGGATTAACAGATACTGGGAGAAGAAGCACATGAATGGACACTTCCCTGAAAAGCTTGGTTACCTTCTTAAGATAAAGTCCTGGAAAGGCAGGATGTTATTCTGTGATGTTACTGGACATTGAAAATTTAGGTGTCAATGTCCTGCATTAGACCCAAAGACACCATTGAGGTCATTCCCTTCAAACTCAGTGGGTCTGGTTCTAGGAGTTGCTAAACCAGCAGCTCAGCATGGGGACAGGGGGATTGCAAACCAAATAATTTTTTCTTGAGACGCTCTATTGGACTGGCCTATACCACCTTCAGGGGTTACATACTTCAAGTTCAAGTGCATTATGGCTCTTGGTTCTCATCACACACCCTGAAAAAAAAACCCACACACACACACACACCAGGGATGGTACTATACCTTGTTAGACAGTCTGGCCCCAGGCCCTGCTACCAGGTCGGGAGGGTATGGAAAAGGGTCCTCTTTCTCCACGGCCACATCTTCCTTACTGAGGGATCTGAGTCCAAATGGGTCTCTTTGTGTCTGAAGTTTAAGCAACCAGGGGTGCAAATATCAGGTTAGGGTCCCTCCTTTGAGGAGGAGAGAGGTTCAAGATCGGTTCTTCGATCACCAACCCAAAATCAAACATCAAAAACCTCCCCCAAAACCATGATGAAAAAGCACCATCAAGCCCAACTTCCGAGCACACCTGGGTCTCCAGCCCACCCCAGCCCAGCGAACGGAAGTGGCTCACCTCTGAGTTAGAGAACCCCTTCCAGAACCAGAAGGAAAGAGAAAGGGATTTACAGGTTCGTCACAGAGTTGTAGGCTCTGGCTGGCCCCCAGGATGAGTTCATTATTTATTCTTAGAGACGGGACTCGAATTAAACAAACAGTGCCTATAAATAGAGCGGGATACACTCAGCTCGGTGTCACTGAAAGGTCCTTTTCACAGGGACAGACGCGCTAAATGGATGTTCTCAGGTTACCCTGCTGGTACTACGTGGGGAAGGGTTGCCCTTTTTCTTTGTAAGCATAGTTTAAGGGCGGGGGGAACAACAGGTGGGTCAGACCTTGGGAATCGGCCCTGTTTCTGTCCTCCTCATCACCTTTTCTAATTGCTCATTGCCATTATAACTGAGAAGGAGCCCCCGAGGTAGGATGTCGTTCAATAAACACCCTGGCTGGGCAGATTGGCAGGTCCCTCTGGGAATGGATCCTGGTGCAGGCTGTATTTGACAGAGTGTTCTGCTCTTTAAGATTAGATTGCAGACTCCTTAAGGGAAGGGACCAAGTGCTAAGATTTCTTCTTGATTTCTCCTATTCTGCCAAGTACAGGGATGACTAGGGTTTCAGACCTTCAGCTGTGAATTAAAAAGGACCCTCTTTAAGCATGGCCAGCTTCATGGTGGGAAGCATGTGTTCCAGGCCTGGTGGAGCTCTGCTTGGAGTCGCACTGAGCGTATGCTTGAAAGGGAATCACTTCTCCCTGAGAGACCTGTGGGGGTGTGCTGGGGGCCAGCGTGAGGAATTCCGCCCATGGCAAAGGTCATGAGGAAGGAGGCTTGGCATACGCAAAGGCGTGATCAAGCCTCAGGAAACCCCCTGTTCCCGAGCATCTAACCCCAAAACCAGAGTCTGTTTTATGCTCTCACCTACACCTCTGACTTTACGGGGGCTCTCCCCCATAACCGTTTCTCTCTGAGAAGGAGTAAACGTGCAGCTCCAAGGCAATAAAGGTTCTTGGGCGTGACAAGAGTGTTTCAGCTTACGGACTCCTCTGAAGGTTATCTAGCCCATCTGTATAGGTTTGTCCGGCCACTTGTGATTGTTTACAGCCTCCCAACCTGAGAGGCACGAGATGTTTTAGACTTACTAAAGGCAAAATCTTTTGGGGAGTTGGAAATTATTAGTATAGTGTGTTGGTTAGGAATTATATTGGTGAAGGGTTCTTCATTTGTTGTGTCAATAATTGCTGCTAATTCCCTGCTCTGGGTGGGACAAGGATGTCTCAGGTCAAACCTCTCTGCTGACAGACTAGCTTGTGTGACAGGATTATCCATACTGCTGCCACTAGGCACATGATTGTTTACTACCTCTTAACCGTAAACAGCACAGAGAGTTTTGGAGTATTTTGAGAGTCTTAATTAGCATAGGACTTTTTCTTCTTGTTGAGTCAATGACTGCCGCCAGGCCTCCATATCCTTAGGCACTTGAGAATATATTAATCAATGTATTTGGAATATAGCAAAGGAAATATAGTAGTTTGATGTTAGCAATACTAGACTTTTTGAGTTAATGGATTTTCTCTTTTGTAATAGATCACTGTAGTTTGTTATAAATCACTGTGTCCTTGTTATCTAAAAATGTAACTTTATCATATCTTAAGACTAAATAGATCTTAAGGGGAGCATTGGTGAAAGGATTTTCATTTGTTGGGTTGATGTTTGCTGCTAAATCTCCATGTTCCCTACCCTTATAATGAATATAACTAGCATATAGGAAGAAATAAGTATTAACCTTTAAGCATATAGGAGAAATAAGTATTAACCTTTAAGACTAATCATGTTAACCTTGGGTTGAATAAATTCCTTTCTTGATTGTAACTCACTACACCCTCACCCTATAGGAATGTAACTTTATTTGGAGGGTGGTGCCTGGTTTAAGAAAAAACACCCTTGGAAGAAATAAGTTTTTGGTTATCAGAAAGAAAGGATCATAAAATGTCAGCAGGTCTCACTCATGGCCAGAAGATGATGTAATATCCCTAAGACCTTTTTTTTATACATTTATGTGAAGCACCTGATTTTGACAAAGGTCAGGACTGCTGACCCCCACGTGACTCTGTATTCATCCCTATGTGTAACAAAAGGTATATAAGCAAACCCAAAAATAAAGAAATCGGATCAGTTTCCGGAAAGACTGATTCCCCCATGTCGCTTCTTTCTTGCTCCCGTTTTTCTGGCTGAATTCCCATCTGGAGCATGGATTCTATTCCACGTAATCCAAGTTATTCAGCCTCCTTTTCTCCACTAATCTTCCTACTACACTATCCATTTCTAATCTCTCTATATCTGTGATTAAATATGTATTTTTCCAAAGACGCCGACTCCGTCCCCCCACCTTTGAATCACCCTGGATCCACCAGGGCTGGACCCCGGCAGGGGTGGAAACTTCTGGAATAACTGTGAATAGATATCAAGCAATGAGGCCACAAAGTCAAGTCACTATAGTAACAACAAGAGCTACAGTAGATTCCCAGGTGGCACTAGTGGTAAACAACCCGCCTGCCAATACGGGAGACATAAGAGATGCAGGTTCGATTCCTGGGTCAGGAAGGTCCCCTGGAGGAGGGCATGGCAACCCACTCCACTATTCTTGCCTGGAGAATCCCATGGACAGAGGAGCCTGGCGGGGTACAGTACATAGGGTCGCAAAGAGTTGGATATGACTGATGTGACTTAGCGTGCATGCACCATGGGTTCAGCATTTGGCCAGGTCTTCAAGATATTATTCTGTGTTACACTTATTTGTGAAAACCCATGTAGGGACTTCCCTGGTGGTTCAGCAGTTAAGAATCTGCCTTGCAATGCAGGGGATGAGGGTTCAACCCCTGGTCAAGAAACTAAGGTCCTACATGTCATGGGGCAACTAAGCCCGAGTGCCACAATGACTGAGCCTGCACGCCAGAACTAGAGAATCTGTGCACCATGACGAAAGATCCCGCATGAGGCATCAAAGATCTCACATGCCTCAACTAAGACCTGATGTAGCCAAACAATTTTTTTTGGAAAAAAGCTCATGTAATCTTTCCAAAAACCCTGTCCTCATGATTATTTTGATTTTACTGATGAAAGGAAGCACCCAGAGATTATGGACCCTGTTCCAGGTCACACAGCTGGGAAATGAGATAGGAAGTCAGGCAGTTTAGCTCCAGAGCCTGGTCTCCTACAGTAGAAACTGAGCCCTTGGAGTAACCATTTATTGCCGCACATGCCTGGTGCAGGCCCAAGCCCATAACACCCCATCAACAGGGGACCCGGGACAGGCCAATGACAGCAAATCTCAGGACTTCTGCCGGGAATGTTAGGATGAAGATAAGCTGCATTTCCCTCTGGAGGGGAAGGTAGCCTCAGGAGGTCCCATGGCCATCCTGCCACTTCTGGGGGAGCCTTGCTGAGAATGGAAACAGCACTGAGCAAGAGCCAAGCTGAAGAACAGATCCTGCTGACATCCTGTGAACCTTGATCCAGCTAGACCTGACGCCGGAACCTACTCCTCAACTTTACACTTTCATGAGCCATGTTTTCCCTTTGCTGGTGAAGCCCGTTAGAGTTGATTTTCTATTACTTGTTGAAAGATCCCTCACTGAGACAGGCTGGCCCATAAGAAAACATCGTTTGGGCAAAGTAACCCCCCAGCCCCATTCATAAGTAAGAGCTCATCCTGCACTCCCCTTTCTGGCATTTGGGCTCTTCCTGAGACTACACGCATGCTCAATGGCCCCATTTTCTGCTTACTGAAATCCCAAATACTGCTTTCCTACTGAGGCTTCCTCCTAGGCGTCCTTCACAATTACCTACTGCCTCACTTGGTTGCCATGATACGGAGCTTATACACTTACTTAGCCCTTATTTTTATTTTGCTTTGCAATACAGTTAGCTATTTAGAAATCATTCATTAACATTTATTGAAAGCTTCCTATGTGTCATATCCTCAGATTAAGTGCTAGGGATTCGGACGGAATAATATCAGCATATATCTGAGTTCTACGTGCCCTGCTCTGTGCTTAGCACTTCACACGCATCAGTTATGTCATCGTACCTCCTAAAAACCCCCCACAGGGTAAGGACAGACAATATCTCCACTTTATATGTAAAAGAATGGCTAAGTAGGAAGCTACAGAGAGACATCGAGATCAAATAGATAGGAAATTGCAACGGGAGTCCCCAGACGAGGATGTAGATTTTCACGGTACTTTCAAATTAGGTTCACAATTCTAATCCCTCTGATTTCTCAAATCCCTAACCCACAAAGAGGATAAAAAAGAATCAATAGGCATGAAGAGAGAATTTTAGGATGATTTTTTCTTGAGTGGGAGGGCCGAAACCCATGCTGGCATTCATCTCCTAATGAACACACCCGCAGAAGTTTGTGGGGGTTGGCGGGGGTGGGGGGGGGATTAACCTGTTCCTGCACCTCAGGTCTCGTGAGAGCAGCTTCTCGAGGTTCTACGCAGAGTTTGCTGGGCGGCCCTTGTATCTAGGGAGGTGGTTGTGACTCCCTGA
The DNA here is from genome assembly GCF_016772045.2 of Ovis aries. Taxonomy (NCBI): domain Eukaryota; kingdom Metazoa; phylum Chordata; class Mammalia; order Artiodactyla; family Bovidae; genus Ovis; species Ovis aries. Next base: position 13,394,217 of record NC_056077.1, on the reverse strand, counting down.
GCAATCCACAGGATGAAAGAGGGCTAGAAAGCCAAGAAGAGAGGGAGGCTTTCCTAATGACTGTCAGTGGACTTCACATGAGCGAGCTGACTGATGGATTTTGTCTCAGGCTGGGTGAGAAGGGCAACCAGTCCTCCTCAGGAGAGGCTGGAGATGAATCACCAGATTCTGGTGCAGCGGCTTGGTGGTATGAATTGTATTAACCTACACTGGGAACTCTTCCATACCCATGACCATGATCTGGCCGTGACCCTGTGTGGTACTTGAGCAAACCCAGAGGAGACAATGTTATCTTTTGATTCTAAAAGCCAAAGTAAGTACAGATATGCTTTGTTATATTATACTTCACAGATAATGCATTTTTAAAAAATAGATTGAAGGTTTATGGCAACCCTGTGAAATGGGAAATAGATGGGGAAACAGTGGAAACAGTGTCAGACCCGGGGTAAGAATTAAAGATTTTAAAATTTAAAAAATAAAAAACTAAAAAAAAAAAAAAAAAAATCACTGCAGATGGTGACTGCAGCCATGAAATTAAAAGATGCTTACTCCTTGGAAGAAAAGTGATGATCAACCTAGATAGCATATTCAAAAGCAGAGACATTACTTTGCCAACTAAGGTCCGTCTAGTCAAGGCTATGGTTTTTCCTGTGGTCATGTATGGATGTGAGCACTGAAGAATTGATGCTTTTGAACTGTGGTGTTGGAGAAGACTCTTGAGAGTCCCTTGGACTGCAAGGAGATCCAACCAGTCCGTTCTGAAGGAGATCAGCCCTGGGACTTCTTTGGAAGGAATGATGCTAAAGCTGAAGCTCCAGTACTTTGGCCCCCTCATGCGAAGAGTTGACTCATTGGAAAAGACTCTGATGCTGGGAGGGATTGGGGGCAGGAGGAGAAGGGGATGAGAGAGGATGAGATGGCTGGATGGCATCACGGACTCGATGGACTGAGTGACTGAACTGAACTGTGTTGAACAAGTCTATCGGCGAAGTTTTTCCAACAGTGTTTGTTCACTTTGTGTTTTTGTCACATCATGGTAATTTTCGTGATACTTTAAGTGCTCCACCAGCAAAAAGATTATGACTCAAATGATGGTTAGCATTTTTGGCAAAAAAGTATTTAAAAATTATATATGTACGTAAATTATGTAAACATATTTATTAGACATAATGTTCAGTTCAGTTCAGTTGCTCAGTCATGTCCGACTCTTTGTGACCCTATGAATCGCAGCACGCCAGGCCTCCTTGTCCATCACCAACTCGTGGAGTTCACTCACACTCACGTCCATCGAGTCGGTGATGCCATCCAGCCCTTTCATCCTCTGTTGTCCCTTTTTCCTCCTGCCCCAATCCCTCCCAGCATCAGAGTCTTTTCCAATGAGTCAACTCTTTGCATGAGGTTATCGCACACTTAATAGACTACGTGTCTGACTCTTTGCAACCCGATGGACTGTAAGCCCGTCAGGCTCCTCTTTCCATGGGATTGTTCAGGCAAGAATACTGGAGTGGGTTGCCATTTCCTCCTCCAGATGATCTTCCGATGCAGAGACTGAACCCACATCTCCTGCATTGCAGGCACAGTCTTTATCTCCTGCATTGCAGGCAGATTCTTTACTGTCTGAGCCACTAGGAAAGCCCCTAATAGACTTACGGTAGAGTGTAAACATAACTTTTATATGCATTGGGAAACCAACAATTTCCTGGGACTCGCTTTATTGTGATATTTGCTTTATTGTGGTCATCTGGCACCAAACCCACGAAACCTCCGAGGTCTGTCTGTACCTTCCTCCCCTCCACCTTTGTCCTGCATGTCCCCTCTTCTACCCCTTGTCTGTGTTTGGTGGGGCAAGATGGTGAGTGTCTAGTTCTCTCTTCCTCAAAGGCCAGCAGCCCAATGACGGTGGGTTGCAGATGGAAGAAGAGGAAAGAGAGGCTCATCTTTAATGATAGTTTTAGGTATTATTAATAATTGGATGAGATTTTGGAAATGAGACTAATTTGTGACTCAGGAATCATAAACTTAAAAAAAAAAAAAACTACAAGTGAAAGGAAGGTCTCGGTTCCCACCTAAACTGACATCCCATGTCAAGATAAGGACTTAACCCACTGAAAGTGTAAAGAGACAAGAAGAGGTTAAGACCAAAGTTGCCTCCATGATCTCACTCCCTAAGTCCTCTAGACAGAAGGGCAGGTAGGTTAAGTGAGCCACTCAGGGTCCCAGAGCCAGTGAAAAACGCAGAACCATCTTCTTATTGCTAAGCTAGTTCTGCCCTCCGAGAAACAACTGCCTCTTCTGTTCCTCACTGGCTTATTTTTATCCTGTTCTTCCATTCATCCTATTCTTATTTTATTCATCATGTTCTTGAATTCCCTTCTCCTTCCTCAACTTATAAATGACCCTGGACCCATGCTGACAGAAGCAGGGCTTCTGTAAGTAAGGTTATCCAAGGATAACTTCAATCACATGATTGAAGTCATCAATCATTCAATAAACAACAAGGACCTACAGTACAGAACAGGGAACTATATTCAATATCTTATAATAACCTATAACTGAAAATAATCTGAAAAAAAAAACATATAATACACATATCTGAGTCACTTTGCTGTACATAAAACTAACACCGTATTGTAAATCAACTATAGCTCAATTAAATAAAAAAAAAATGACTATGATTCAAAGAACAGCAAATTCCTAAGCACCAAATCTGGAGAGTTTCCTATTTCCATCTGCTGAATGCTTTGATGGTGATTATGATGATATTGGTATTATTAACACAGTCACCGAGACTCATAAGTTCCAGGTCCCAGAGTGAGTGCTTTTTGCATGTTTTCTGATTAAATCCTAGCCGCCCTGTGCAGTGAATCCTCCTGAGTGTTAGCCTCACTTACCCAGGAGGGCCCTGAGGCTTGGAGAGCACCTTACAAGGATGCATAGGCAGCCAGCAGAGCCAGATTCCAAACGAGGTGTGATCTGGGAGCTGTGCTCCTAGCGAGTCCCTAGAACCTCACAGCTGCCCTCCCCGCATGGCTGGGAGTTGCCTTCAGGGAGTTTCCTGCCGTTATGCCCTGTTCACTAAAATGTGTATGTACCTGCTCAGTGGGGTCCAACTCTTTTGCAACCATAAGGTGGGCTGTAGCCCACCAGGCTCCTCTATACATTGAATTTCTCCAGGCAAGAATACTGGAATGGGTTGTCATTCCCTTCTCCAGGGGATTGTCCCAACCCAAGGGTTGAACCCAGGTCTCCTGCATTGCATTCAAATTCTTTACCATCTAAGCCACTAGGGAAGCCAGAGACGTCTCAGAAGACTATTTATCATTAATACTATCTAGAAGAAAACTTCAGCACAATAGTTCAGAACACAGGCTTGGGAGTCAGATTCCTTGGTTCAGTTATTAGCTATGCATCCTCCAACAAAACCGAGTTTTGGTTACCTAATGTGTAAAATGGTGATGTAGCATCTTCCTTTAGGTATTTATGGAAGTTATTTATTCACAAATGTTCCAACTCCTCTTTACCTCTAGTCAGTTCAGTTCAGTCACTCAGTCGTGCCCAGCTCTTTGCAACCCCATGAACAGGGAGGCACGACAGGCCTTGCTGTCCATCACCGACTCCTGGAGTCCACCCAGACCCATGTCCATTGTGTTGGTGTTGCCATCCAACCATCTCATCCTCCGTCATCCCCTTCTCCTCCTGCCCTCAATCTTTCCCAGCATCAGGGTCTTTTCAAATAAGTCAGCTCTTCACATCAGGTGGCCAAAGTAGTGGAGCTTCAGCTTCAGCATCTCCTTCAGAATGGACTGGTTGGATCTCCTTGCAGTCCAAGGGACTCTCAAGAGTCTTCTCCAACACCACACTTCAAAAGCCTCAATTCTTCAGCACTCAGCTTTCTTCATAGTCCAACTCTCACATCCATACATGACTACTGGAAAAACCATAGCCTTGACTAGACAGACCTTTGTTGACAAAGTAATGTCTCTGGTTTTTAATATGCTATCTAGGTTGGTCATAACTTTCCTTCCAAGGAGTAAGCATCTTTTAATTTCATGGCTGCAATCACCATCTGCAGTGATTTTGGAGCCCAGAAAAATAAGGTCAGCCACTGTTTCCACTGTTTCCTCATCTATTTGCCATGAAGTATTGGGACCGGATTCCACGATCTTTGTTTTCTGAATGTTGAGCTTTAAGCCAACTTTTTCACTCTCCTCTTTCACTTTCATCAAGAGGCCCTTTAGTTCTTCTTCACTTTCTACCATAAGGGTGGTGTCATCTGCATATCTGAGGTTATGGATATTTCTCCCGGCAGTCTTGATTCCAGCTTGTTATTCTTCCAGTCCAGCGTTTCTCATGATGTACTCTGCATATAAGTTAAATAAGCAGGGTGACAGTATACAGCCTTGACGTACTCCTTTTCCTATTTGGAACCAGTCCGTTGTTCCATGTCCAGTTCTAACTGTTGCTTCTTGACTTGCATATAGGTTTCTCAAGAGGTTGGTCAGGTGGTCTGGTATTCCCATGTCTTTCAGAATTTTCCACAGTTTATTGTGATCCACACAGTCAAAGGCTTTGACAGAGTCAATAAAGCAGAAATAGATGTTTTCTGGAACTCTCTTGCTTTTTCGATGATCCAGCAGATATTGGCAATTTGATCTCTGGTTCCTCTGCCTTTTCTAAAACCAGCTTGAACATCAGGAAGTTCACGGTTCACATATTGCTGAAGCCTGGCTTGGAGAATTTTGAGCATTACTTTACTAACGGGTGAGATGAGTGCAACTGTGCAGTAGTTTGAGTGTTCTTTGGCATTGCCTTTCTTTGGGATTGGAATGAAAACTGACCTTTTCCAGTCCTGTGGCCACTGCTGAGTTTTCCAGATTTGCTGACATATGGAGTGCAGCACTTTCACAGCATCATCTTTCAGGATTTGAAGCAGCTCAACTGGAATTCCATCACCTCCACTAGCTTTGTTTGTAGTGATGCTTCTTAAGGCCCACTTGACTTAACATTTCAGGATGTCTGGCTCTAGGTGAGTGATCACACCATCATGATTATCTGGGTCGTGAAGATCTTTTCTGTATAGTTCTTCCATGTATTCTTGTCACCTCTTCTTAATATCTTCTGCTTCTGTTAGGTCCAGACCATTTCTGTCCTTTATTGTGCCCATCTTTGCATCAAATGTTCCCTTGGTATCTCTAATTTTCTTGAAGAGATCTCTAGTCTTTCCCATTCTATTGTTTTCCTCTTTTCTTTGCATTGATCACTGAGGAAGGCTTTCTTCTCTCTCCTTGCTATTCTTTGGAACTCTGCATTCAAATAGATATAACTTTCCTTTTCTCCTTTGCCTTTCGACGTCTTTTCACAGCTATTTGTAAGGCCTCTTCAGACAGCTATTTTGCTTTTTTACATTTCTTTTTCTAGGGGATGGTCTTGCTCCCTGTCTCCTGTACAATGTCACGAACCTCTGTCCACAGTTCATCAAAGACCCTCAGGGACCCAGGCTACTGGAAACACATGAAATTAAAAAACAAACTATGTATCAATTCTATTTTTTTTTTTTTTGGCCACACTGCACAGCATATGGGATCTTAGTTCCCCAACCAGTGATCAAACCCACATTCCCTGCATTGGAATCTTGGAGTCTTAACCACTGAACCACCAGGCAAGTCCCTGCACATCAATTTTTTTTTTTTAGAGGTCCATGTGCTATACAATAGATGCTTATTGGATGCACATCAATTCTTATCAAATCATTTCACCTCTAAACACATAATAAAATTATTATTACACTTTTCATCCCCTTTGAAGTTAATCACGACCATGTAATTTGCTGGTTAGCAAAATAGGAATGAAAGTGACTTCTCACTACCAGAGTGAATAGATATTGAATTAGGAATAGAATTGATCTGCAGTTTGTTTTTTAACTTCATGCGTTTCCAGTGGTCTGGGTCCCTGAGGGTCTCTGATGAAGGCACCCCTCCTCCCACTTCAAATCACCACTGAACACGTAACAGGAAGGAGAAATACACCTTTGTTGTCTTGAGCCAATGAAGTTTGAGGACTGTTTCTTACCAAGCGTAACCTCGCCAATCCTAATACAGGGTTGGTGGGAGGATTAGATATAACAAAATGAAGCTCCATTAAGATACCTCTGTACACGTACAAGAATGGCTATAAATTAAAAGACAGACAAAAGCAAGTGTTAGAAAAGATGTGCAGAAACTAGAAGCCTCATATGCTGCTGGTGGGAATGAAAAATGGTGCCGCCGCTTTGGAAAACAGTCTGACAGTTTCTTAAAAATTTAAACATAAGCTTACTGTACAACCCAGCAACTCAACTCTTTATCTTCCTCAAAGAAATGAAAACATATCTCCACACAAAGACTTGTATGTGAATGTTCACAGCAGCATTATTTTATATCACAATAGCCAAGAAGTTGGAACAATGAAATGTCATACACAGCACGTGGTGTATCCATGCAATGCAATGCTATTCAGCAATATAAAAGGAACAAAATACAAATAATCCCAATGTGATGTTTGACTTATGATTTTTCAGTTTTACAATGGTGCATAAGTGATATGCTTTCTTTAGAAATTATGCTTTGAATTGTACAGTATGATGCTTGACCATAGCTTCTGGTCAACCATGTGACTGCAGAGGTGAACAACGAATACACTCATACAACCGTTCTTTACCCTGACAACCATCCGACTGTTCACTTTCAGTATGGTGGCGTGCTCAGTCACTAAGTCGTGTCTGACTCAGAGACTGCATGGTCTGTAGCCTGCCAGGCTCCTCTGTCCATGGGATTCTCGAGGCAGGAATACTGGGGTGGGTTGTCATTTCCTTCTCCAGGGGATCTTCCCTACCCAGGGGTCGAACCCAAGTCTCCTGCCTTGGCAGGCAGATTCTTTACCACTGAGCCACCTGAGAAGCCTTTGGCTCAGCTACTGTATTTGAAAACTTTTTCCAATTTCACCAAGTAAACTTAGACATGCCCAACTGAACTGTGAGCTCCCAGTAAGCTTGTGATATTTCTTGAAAAAAAAAAACAACAAAAAAAAAACCCAAAAACTAAAGAATAAAGCACAGATTTACTCATTTATATTCCTTATCCCCCCTCCTCACAAAACAAAAGCTAAAAATTTTAATGTGGCAGTTAAAATTTTAATCAAATCACCCTGGTTAATGCCTTAACAGAAATTCAAACGCATAAAACTAGTAAATACATAAAACCAGTCCTGTTTCCTTCTACTTGGGAGGACAGTTTAGGGGCAGGGGACGACTGTTTGGTTTAAGTACCATAATCCATTCCCAGTCTTAACGATTCTGTTTAGGAAAGAGCATGGGATCTGGGGGTGGGGGCAGGCAACAAGGTACAAGACCACCTGTGCCGTCCTCTTGATTGCCCGATGCAGGCTAAGCCTCCTAACTCCAGACTCACCATTAACCCCATTGCACAAGTGGGAAAACTATCAACTCACAGGGTTTTGTTAGGGACTGAGAGCGAGAAGCCTTCCTGAACCCTAGAGCACTACAGGATATTTATCTTTTTCATCCATACTCCACCTGGTATAGGTCACAGAGCCAAGAACACAACACAGGATAAACAGCCGCAGGCCACAGCAATCAGTTCACTAGGAGTCACTTACATGACAAGACATAAACAGGCCTTGTGCTAACACTGTGCAAGGCAGTCCTGGCAGCTTCTATGGGGCAATTCCTAGTATTCACTATATTACATGAGCTAGTCAACTATACTATACTTTACCTACTTCACTATAAAATAGGCTTGGGGTTAGACTATTTTGCCCAGCTGTTGATGAATATAAGTGTTCTGAGCACGTTTAAGGTAGGCTTGGCATGATTGTTAGTAGATTCAGTGTATTAAATGAACTTTCTGTGTATGATAAATTCAGTTTACAATGGGTTTATTGGGATGTAGCTCCATTGTAAAGTCGAGGAAGATGCGTGCTGAGATATGCTACCACGCAAACAAACCTCAAAAACATGTGGCTCAGAGGTTAAAGTGTCTGCCTCTAATGCAGGAGGCCTGGGTTTGATCCTGGGTCGGGAAGATCCCCTGGAGAAGGAAATGGCAACCCATTCCAGTACTCTTGCCTGGAGAATCCCATGGACGGAGGAGCCTGGTGGGCTACAGTCCATGGGGTCGCAAAGAGTCGGACACGACTGAGCGACTTAACTTAAGCAAAAGAAGCCAACTGCAAAAGACTGTGTATTGTATGATTCGATTTCCATAAAATGTGCAGAAAAGAGAGATTTGTAGAGAAAGGAAGTCCTGAGGTTGCCTGGGCCTGAGTGTGGGAGTGGGGACTGGCTGAACACAGGTTTGAGAGAGCTTTGGCAAGGGATGGGATAGCCTAAAACTGGATTGTGATAACGATTGCACAGTTTTATGTATTTTCTGAAAATCATTTAATTGTACACTTACAATGGGTCAATATTATGGTGTGGGACTTCCCTGGAGGTACAGGGGATAAGAATCCATCTGCCAGTGCAGGGGATACAGGTTCGGTCCCTGGGCTGGGAAGATTCCACGTGTTGTGGAGCAACAAAGCCTGAGAGCCACAATTACTGAGCCTGCGTGATGCAGCTGCTGAGCCCACACGCTGCAACTGCTGAAACCTGTGCACCTGGAGCCTGTGCGCCACAACAAGAGAAGCCACCACAATGAGAAGCCTGCACACCGCAGCTAGAGAGGAGCCCCGCCTCACTGAAACTAGAGAAAGCCCACGTGCAGCGACAAAGACCCAGTGCAGTCAAAAATAAATCACTGAAAAATAAAAAAATCCTATGGTACGCAAATTCTACCCCAAGAAAGCTGTTAATAAAAAGCTAAGCATAATATCTAGCACATGGGGAAGGCTCAGTAAATGTTTGTTATTATTCCTCATTTTAGGGGTGAAATGCTAGGGCTGAGGCTCTGCAGTGAATTGATTACAAGTGAAGACCTGCATTCCGTGGTCTGGCAGTTGGGGTTTGGCAGGGATCAGCTTCCCTCATAGCTCAGTTGGTAAAGAATCCACCTGCAATGCAGGAAACCCTGGTTCAATTCCTGGGTTGGGAAGATCCACCGGAGAAAGAATAGGCAACCCATTCCAGTATTCTTGGGCTTCCCCTGTGGCTCAGCTGGTAAAGAATCCACCTGCAGTGTGGGAGACCTGGGTTCAATCCCCGGGCTGGGAAGATCCTCTAGAGAAGGGAAAGGCTATCCATTCCAGTATTCTGGCCTGGAAAATTCCATGAACTGTATAGTCCACGGGGTCACAAAGAGTCAGACACGACTGAGTGACTTTCACTTTCCTTCAGGGACCCCAATTCTCACATCCCCCAATTTTATATGTCCTCTATGTTGATCACCACCTGTAACAGACCAGTGGAAATTTACATCGTCCTGTACCAAGTTTCTGGGCTTCCCAGGTGCCGCTAGTGATAAAGAACCTGCCTGTCAATGCAGGAGACATAAGAGACACAGGTTCAATTCTTGGGTCAGGAAGATCTCCTGAAGGAGGAAATAGCACCCCACTTTAGCATTCTTGCCTGGAAAATTCCATGGACAGAGGAGCCTGATGGGCTACAGTCCAAAACATCACAAAAAAGCAGAGTGACTTAGCATGCACACATGTAAAGTTCCGCTTGGTAATCAGGGGTCAAGGTCAGGTATCCTAACCATAGTCCATTGTCGTTCTCTGTTGACATTCCAGGGTGCCTTGAACCTGAGCCTTTTCAAGATATTACAGGCAGACTTGACTTGGTGAGCCTGTAAAAATGATTCACTTCCCACTGTATCTCTATCCTCAAACCTATACTGTCAATGATGACCTATATTTTCAATCAGCTTTCCATGTCAGCTCCCTTTTATCTTTATCTTAATGCTCTTCAATGAGTCCTTGTGTGAGCCTTGCAGAGTCAGGAGTTGAGAATGCTTCAAGGTTAAGGTTGGAAATGGGGAAGGATAGGAAATCTCCCTGTCACACGCAGCTGTCTGTCAAGCCCTGCTGTAGCATTCATAGACTGGCTGATGCAATTCCAAACAACTGCCACTTAGGCCTTAGGGCCCCGTGAGTAAGACAAAACTGATTCAGAAAGGCCTTGAATTCTAGTGGGTTAAAGTTTGAAGTGTCACACTTACAGTACCACTGATGGAAAGACAGAGTCCAGCCCTTCAGTAGTCTGTTCAGGCAGCTTTAACAGATTATTACAGACTGGGTGGCTTGTTGTTCAGTTGCTCAGTTGTGTCTGACTCTTTGCGACACCATGGATTGCAGCACACCAGGCTTCCCTGTCCTTCACCATCTCCCGGAGCTTGCTCAAACTCATGTCCAGAGTCAGTGATGCCATCCAACCATCTCATCCTCTGTCATCCCCTTCTCCGCCTGCCTTCAATCTTTCCCAGCATCAGGGTCTTTCCTAATGAGTCAGCTCTTTGCATCGGGTGGCCAAAGTATTGGAGCTTCAGCTTTAGCTTCAGCATCATTCCTTCCAATGAATATTTGGGATTGATTTCCTTTAGGATTCCCTAATTTGACCTCCTTGCTGTCCAAGGGACTCTCAAGAGTCTTCTCCAGCATCACAGTTCAAAAGCATCAATCCTTCGGTGCTCAGCCTTCCTTATAGTCCAACTCTCACATCCATACGTGACAACCGGGAAAACTATAGCTTTGACTATATGGACCTTTGTTGGCAAGGTAATGTCTCTGCTTTTTAATATGCTGTCTAGGATGGTCATAGCTTTTCTTACAAGGAGCAAGTGTCTTTTAATTTTGTGTCTGCAGTCACCATCTGCAGTGATTTTGGAGCCCAGGAAAATAAAATCTGTCAGTTTCCATTATTTCCCTATCTATTTGCCTTGAAGTGATGGACTGGATGCCATGATCTTTGTTCTTTAGATAGTGAGTTTTAAGCCAACTTTTTCACTCTCCTCTTTCCCTTTCATCAAGAGGCTCTTTAGTTCCTCTTTACTTTTCTACCATTAGGGTGATATCATATGCATATCTGAGGTTATTGATATTTCTCCTGGCAATCTTGATTCCAGCTTGTGTTTCATCCAGCCCAGCATTTTGCATGATGTACTCTGCATAGAAGTTAAATAAGCAGGTGACAATATACAGCCTTGATATATTACTTTCCCAATTTGCAACCAGTCTGTTGTTCCATGTCCAGTTCTAACTGTTGCTTCCTGACCTGCATACAGGTTTCTCAGGAGGCAGGTAAGGCGGTCTGGTATTCCCATCTCTTGAAGAATTTTCCACAGTTTGTTGTGGTCCACACTCTCAAAGACTTTAGCGTAGTCACTAAAGCATAAGTAGATGTTTTTCTGGAATTCTCTTGCCTTTTCTATGATCCAGCAGATGTTGGCAATTTGATCTCTGGTTCCTCTGCCCTTTCTAAATTCAGCTTGAACATCTGGGATTTCTTGGTTCATGTACTGTTGAAGCCTGGCTTGAAGAATTTTGAGCATTACTTTGCTAGCATCTGAAATGAATGCAATTGTGCAGTAGTTTGAACATTTTTTGGCATTGCCTTCCTTTGGGATTGCAATGAAGACTGACAAGTCCTGTGGCCACTGCTGAGTTTTCCAAATCTTTTGGCATATTTGTTGGCAGACTGGGTGGCTAGTAAGTAAAAAAAAAATTGTTGCTTACAATCCTGAAGGCTGGGAAGCCCAAGTAAAAGTGCTGGCAGGTTCTGTGTCTGTGAGGACCTACTTCTTAGTTCACAGATTGTCATTTCATTATTTCCTAATGTGATGGAAACAGTGAGGGAGCTCTGTGGGGTCTCTCTGTAAGGGCACTAATTCCATTCACGAGGGCTCCACCCTCATGACAAATCACCTCCCAAAGGCCCCACCTCCTAATACCATCACAGTGGAGGTTGTTGCAAACTATGATTTTAAGGGGATATAAAATTCAGTTATATGTCAAGGCTATATATTGCCACCCTGCTTATTTAAATTGTATACGGAGTACCTCATGTGAAATTCCAGACTCACGACCTGGAATCAAGATTGCCAAGAGAAATATCAATAACCTTAGATATGCAAATGACACCACACTTATGGCAGAAAGTGAAGAGGAACTAAGGAGCTTCTTGATAAAAGTAAAAGAAGAGAGTGAAAAAGCTGGTATAAAACTCAGCATTTAAAGAACGAAGATCATGGCATCCAGTCCCATCACTTCATGGCAAATAGATGGGGAAATAATGGAAACTGTGACAGACTTTATTTTCCTGAGCTCTAAAATCACTGCAGATGGTGACTGCAGACATGAAATTAAAAAATGCTTACTCCTTGGAAAAAAGCTATGACTAACCTAGACAGCATATCAAAAAGCAGAGACGTCACTTTGCGGACAAAGGTCCATTTAGTCAAAACTGTGATTCTTTGAATCACATATGTGAATCATTCATACATGATTCAGTAGTCATGTATGGATGTGAGAGTTGGACCATAAGGAAGGCTGAGCAATGAAGAACTGATGCTTTTGAACTGTGGTACTGGATAAGACTCTTGAGAGTCCTTTGGCAGCAAGGAGATCAAACCAGTCAATCCTAAAGAAAATCAACCCTGAATATCCATTGGAAGCACTGATGCTGAAGCTCCAGTACTTTGGCCACCTGAGGCAAAGAGCCAACTCATTGGAAAAGACCGTGATGCTGGGAAAGATTGAGGGTAGGAGGAGAAGGGGATGACAGAGAGATGGTTGGATGGCATCACTAACCCAATGGACATGAATCTGAGCAAACTCCAGGAGACAGTCAGGGACAGGGAAGCCTGGTGTCCTGTAGCCCATGGGGTCGCAAAGAGTTGGACATGACTTAGCAACTGAACAACAACAATATCAACAAACATTCAGTCTCTAGCAACTAGAGACCACCATGGCCCTCTAGTTAGCATTCAGCAGGAAGCAAAAGTAGAAAAGAGATGATGTATATAGTAGCATCATCTGAACAACTAGTGGTTTGGACCCATAGTCAGATCCCTAACAGAGAAATACGTTTTTGATCTTTTCTATGTCCAGGCCCTCACTCCTCACTATAACATTCTCACAGTGCATCCAGCTTGCTGGCTACTCACTGGAGAAAAGATAAAGGTTAAGTGATTTTACTATTAAATAAAACTGAAAAAAAAAAAAGAGCAATTAACTAAAACAACTAAGATAAAAACTAATAAATCTAAAGACAGTAGAAGGAAAGAATGAAAGATAAAAGCAGACATAAGCAAATTGGAAAAAAGAAAAACAATAGGATTGGTAAGATAAATCAAAGAACTAACTCTTTTAAGAGACCAATAAAAGAGACAATCCTCTGGCAGGGTTACATAAGAAAAAAAGAGAAACTAGTAAATAATCCTAGAATTACAAAAAGAATGAGAAACAAAGACATGAAAGAAGATTAAAGCTAAAAGCATGTTTTATTTAAATTTATGCTAATAAAATACTAACCAAAATAAGACAATAAAATCCACTCAAGATGAGGTCAAAAAATTCAAGGAGGCAAAAAGTTGAATAAAGAAGAAGCTGATAACTCTCCACGACTTTGCTGAGATGTGAACTCAGATGATTTGGATGGGGTTGGGAGTGGCAGAATCCCCTGGGCAGAGAAGCCTGGTAGGCTATAGTCTGTGGGGGTCACAAAGAGTCGGACACAACTGAGCAACTAACATTTTCACTTTTTCTAACACTTTTTAAAGGAAGAATTTCTATAGGATCGAGTTGTTTCCAGAACATAAAAAACTTTATAAGTGTCTTAAATAATTTTACAAACCAACTTAACCCTGGTAACCTAACCTGGTAGTAGAAAGGGAGTATATAGAAATACTACATGCTAAATACTACATGTTTAAGAGCTGTAAACTGTGCTTAAAAACTATTATACTTCTACTTTGATAGATATAATATTTTTGGCTGTGCTGGGTCTTTGTTGCAGGGTGCAGGCTTTCTCTAGCTGTGGCAAGCCGGCTTCTCTTGTGGTGCATGGGCTTAGTGGCATGTGGAATCTTAGTTCCCTGACCAGGAACCAAACCCTAGAAGTAATACCTCTCCCTCCCTGCTAAGTAGTGGCATATGATTTACCCAAGAAAACAAGTAGGGACTGAGGTGGAGGTGGATAAAGGCAGTAGGTGAGTTTTGCTGCAAAAACAAAACAGAACAAAACTCTTCCCTTCCTATCTTGTAACCTTTAAATAAGACAGAAAGTGGAATACCACTGTATAATAAAAGAATAATATGACTAAATGTAGCTTAGTTCCACAAATCACAAATGCAAGGGTGGCTCAATATTAGAGAATGTATGGATTCATCACATTAATCCATCAAAGAAGAAAAATGAATCAACTAACAGAATTCAAATTTCTTTCTTCCTACAATAATCCTGTTAAATTGGAGAGAGACAGAGGTTTCATGTGAAAAATAATAAATTAGGAGTCTACAATGGTCAAATGATGAATGCATTTTGATTAAAGTAGGATGATGCAAGAATGCCTGGTGTTCCAACTCAATATATTCTTAAATTCTGGAAGTTCTAGCTGAAGTGTGTCATACTCTGAGCCTGGGTTGAACCTGACCATCAGATATTCTATATTTGACTTGGTTGTTGTTTAAAACATTTGATTTCATTATCAACATTTAAAAGGCTTATAGATTTCACCTTTTTTAAAACACCTGATCTTTGGTATATCTTTAAAAACATCTGACCATCTATCAACATGAGGCCTATTTCTCAAATGGCAGAGAATGGCTGAAGCTGAGTAAGAACTTCTCCCTTTAGACAAGACTTGGGCTCTGCCATTTGCCAGAGGCCTCACTGGGCCCAATTTGCTCGTTTATGTTACTTCCCTGAGTCCCATGGACGTCTGAATTCCTGAATCCTTGCAGAAGGCAAAAACTAGAAAAAAGGGTATAAACATTGAAAAGGAGACAAATCTATCATTTTAGGGGAATGAAGTGATGAGCTACCAGCAATAGCCAAAAGAATCAATGAAAAACCCTTAAAATGAATGACAGTTCAATAAGATGGCCAGTTACCAAGTTAATAAACATTTATATGGCAGGGACTTCCCTGATGGTCCAGTAGTTAAGACTGTGTGCCTAATTCAGGGGGTCGGGGTTTGACCCCTGTGGCGGAGCCTGGTGGGCTGCAGTCCATGGGGTCACTAAGAGTCGGACATGGCTGAGCAACTTCACTTTCACTTTTCACTTTCATGCATTGGAGAAGGAAATGGCAGCCCACTCCAGTACTCTTGCTTGGAGAATCCCAGGGATGGGGGAGCCTGGTTGGCTTCCATCTATGGGGTCGCACAGAGTCGGACACAACTGAAGTGACTTAGCAGCAGCAGCAGCAGCAGCAGCAGCAGCAGGGAACTAGATCCCACATGCCACAACTAAGAGCCTACTTGCAGCAAAAAAAAAAAAAAAAAGATTCTGTGTGCCACAACTAAAGCTCCTGCACTCAGTAACAAAGATCCCACATGCCACAACTAAGACCTGGAGCAGTAAAATAAGAAAACTCATCTAGGGGCTGGGGGTGGAAAGAGAGTTTAGTTACCATTTGCAAGAACAACAAATACCTTTGAGCTCACTTGGCAAGAGATGTGCAACATTTATATGAGTCAAACTATGAGATGCTACTGAAGAACATAAAAAATGATTTCAACACAAGAGAAGTAAAGCACACCATTTTCCTAAAATTGTTGTAAGGATGTCCATTATTACCAAAAGAACATGAATGTACCACAACTCCGATGAAAAATCTAAACATAACTCTTTCGGGGAAACTTGACCAAGAGAGTCTTAAATGTTCATCTGGAAGAATAAATGTTTGAGGATAGCCAGCTAGCCAATAAAAATGTCAGAGTCTAATAATAGGGAAGCATCTGTTCAACAAATAATTAAAATTTATTATAAAATGATTAAACTTATATGATTATAGGAACAATCAACAGAAAGAGAATTAAAAGCATAGAAACATACCCAAATGTACACATAAACACAGTATAAGTAAGTCCTACTTCACATCAGCAGGTAAAGAAAACATCTTTTGCAGAGCGGTCATATGACCCAGCACCCCCAATCCTGGGCATATACCCAGACAAAACTATAATTTGAAAAGACACACACACCTTATGTTTATAGCAGCACTATTCACAACAGTCCAGACATGGAAACAATGTCGACAGATGAATGGATAAAGAAGATGAGGAACATATTCACGCAACGGAATATTACTCAGCCATAACAAGAATGAAATACCACCATCTGCAGCCACATGGATGGGCCTAGAGGTTATCACACTAAATGAAGGCAGAAAGAGAAAGACTAATACCGTATGATGCCACTTATACGTGAAATCTAACATATGACGCAAATGCACTTATTTACAAAACAGAAACAGACTCACAGATTAGAGAACAAACTTCTGGTTACTGGGTGGAAGGATGGGAGGAAGGGATAGTTCGGGAGTTTGGAATGGACGGGCACACACTGCTCTATTTAAAACAAATAATGTAATTCTTACAAGTATATAAGAGAAAGAAAATTGGGTCAAAAAAGGGGAGATGACACCAATAGGCAGTTCATACAAAGTGCTGGGTGGAGTGGGGCGCGCGAGAGAAAAACACATGGCCAAGGAAAGCAGATGAAAAAATTTACTCTCAATAGTAATTGAAGAAATACAACTTCAAATAGTGACATGACATTGAGCTTGGTATACTGTTAATAAAAGTCACAACAATGCTATTCTTAGAGAGCCTGTGGGAGGCTGGGTTCTCGTATCCTGCTGATACGAACATAAATTGACAAAACCTTTCTGGAGAGCTGGATATGTCAAAAAGTAAAAACACGTTCTTACCCTTTGATTAGGAATTCCCATGTGTCAGGATTTTTCCTGAGAACATGATCATGGATGTGCACAAAAGCCTAGTGTAAAAGAGATGCGTGTCACCATTCCTTCTACTGAGGATAAGTGGAAATGGAAGGGTCAACAATACAGAGCTGGTTTGAAAAAGGCCAGGCCTGATATGAGTGTGTGAGAGCAACTCGGATTGGTCAGCATCTCTCATGCACATTTGATGACTATTGTAGATTCCACCCACACAAGGAAATACTCTGTGCCACTGAAATAACGCGGAAGAACATTCATCATATAGGAAAACTGTGTACAATAGCATCTCTGGGAAGAGTCCACTTTAAATGAAATATATAGGTAAATAGAGACAAGGAAGCAACCTAGGATACAGGTCAAAATGCCAGAAAAGATATCTCTGGCTAGTAAAATTAGATATAGTTTTTTTGCCTACTCTTATTATTATGTTTTCTGGGCTTTCCTGGTGGCTCAGAGAGTAAAGAATCTGCCTGTAATGCCAGAGACCATCAAAGTACTGTTTACAATATCAAGAATCTTTGACCAACTCAAATGACTGGTAATGAGAGGGTGGCTGGATAAACTATGGGATGCTCATACAATAAAATATTATAGAGGAGCCAAAACAAAGGAAAGAACAGCAACATGCAACAGTAAGTGAATCTTAACAGCACAGTTCTAAAAAATTACATATAGCATGATGTCTTTTCTATAAAATTAGGAATATACATACACATAAATAGACACATACACTTTTCTGAATACATATAACGTATATTTAAAACAGCGAGACTAGATAAAAAGAAGGGCATACTGAACACACACTTTAGGACGAGGGTCCACTTTGGCTTGGGAGAAGCAGGTAAATAGAGTGGGGGTAGACCTACATGGTTAGATGCAGGTTATAATCTTACTGTCAAGGTTCCAGCTTTTTTGGTTAAAAGAAAAGTTTTGTTTTGTTTTTAAAAACCCAGCTCTCCCACTGCAGGAGGCACAGTTTTGATCCTTGGTCCGGGAACTAAAATCCCACATGCCACATGGTGTGGCCAAAAAAATCAAATCAAATCAAATGATGGCGCATTTACGAAAAAAGTAATTAAAGCATGGATCGATAGTGATGGATTTCATGAACCGAGGACTATTAATGAATTATGCACTTCTGTGCATCAGGCATCCAATAAGAAAGAAAAACCTATGTTAAATGAAAAGTTAGAATATGATAAAGGAAACACAATTATTAACTAGAGGAAACATAGGGAGCTGGAGTCTGGACAACGGATTGAAGATTCGGTCTGAAGGCATACATCAAAAGTTTGAAGCGCCTACTACAAACGATATGCAGAGGTATCATCTAAAACTGCACTAAGGAGTAAGATAAACAGACCTACCTGGGGCTTGTCTTTGTTTTTATAAAAGTTCTCTTCCATTTCAAAAGCATCCTCTGATACCATTCAGTGAAACCAGGGAATAGCCCGAAGACCCTCAGCAACTGAAGACATTGGTTCCTTGGCTTTTTTCAAGACAGCTAAGCTCTCAGGGTCAGCTGGAGAGACTCGTCTCACGCTATCTTATTCCTACAAGGCATTAAATGTGAAATAAGGCCTTGCTGGGCAGTTTGCCACAAAGTCTACTGTTACAGCCCTGGTAACCTAGGCTCATGGCATCTCAGAACTCTGCAATGCATATCAAAGTGCTTGGAAGGTTTGGTCATTTCCAGCAATGAGTATGTGTATGTATATGTACATGTGTGTTTAATCTAAGTAATACTCTACCGTCATTCCATTATTACAAATACAAAAGCTGGCTCTGCTTTTAAGATTCTTTTAAGATCTGAAAAAAAAAAAAAAAATCCCCAACAACCTGTAACTCCAGCCTCTGGGCCGTATTCTTCTTACTGTCTGTCACGTAGTAGGGGCTTCCTGAGTGTTTTATTGAGTTCACTGGCACTGTTTTCCAAAGAATGATGTTGAAGACCCTGGCTTTCAAGAGTAAACACTTGTTCAGTGAGTCGTCCTTTCTACAGATCCTGTTTATACAGGCACACCTTGTTTTACTGTGCTTCACAGATACTGCATTTTTTTTTTTACATATTCAAAGTCTGTGGCAACCCTGTGTCAATCATGTCTATTGGCATTTTTCCAACAGCATCTGCTCACTTCATGCCTTGGTGTCACATTTTGGTAATTCTGGCAATATTTCTAGATCTTTCATTATAATATTTGTTATGGTGATCTGTGATCCACGATCTTTGATGTTACTGCCATGACTTATAGAAGGCTCAGGTGATGGTGAGCATATTTCAGCAATAAAGCATTCTTTAATTAAAGTACATATATCATTTTTTAGACATGATGCTATTGCACACTTAACAGACCACAGTACAGTATAAACATAACCTTTATATGTGCTAGGAAACCCCCAAATTCATGTGACTTGCTTTATTATGATACTTGCTTTATTGAGGTGGTCTGGAACCAAACCTATGGTATTTTGAAGGCATGTCTGTATAGCAAGAAGCAATCTAAAAAGGATGAATATATTTATGGGGGAGGTATGTCAGAAGGATAGTTGAAATTTGGGACTGTCTTTGGATGTTAAGGACACACTGCTGTTGTACGTAAGGTCAGCCACCCTGACAAGGACACACCTTCAGAGTATGTTCAGAAGCCAGGGAGTCAGAAAATAACACACACACACACACACACACACACACACACACATATTCAGTGACAGAGAGATGAAGAGATTAAGACAAAGCCCGCCTACATTAATGACCCTCTTGTACAGATGACAGTCAAATTTTCCAAATCATTTTGTTTTGTCCCTCGAATTCGGTCACCAAAAGACAGCAGCAGACAGATGGAACAACGAAAGAAGTAATTAAAACCTTACCCGAAAGGTTATCAGCCAGAAGCAGGAATTATCGAGAGAATCTCTCTAGGAGAAGGATGGAAAAGTCACTTTTCCTGTTCACCATGGGTGTGTTATCCGAAAGGAGAAAAATATCACATACTTTTCAGAAGAAGCTCATGGGCCAGCCCACGCAGAAACTCATATTCATATTTTCCCAATTGAGGTCGATCACATCTAAAAACATCTGGACCGCCCCTCCCTTCACTGTGGCTGGTTCTTGATTAGCCCCACCTGCCAAGCCACTTGGTTCTTTTTTGCCATCTAAGCACATGTGTTCATGTTCCCCTAAATTAACTTGCTCGTGGGTTTGCTGGGGTCCAAGTGCTAAGTCATTTCACGTGTGCGGCACCGCCCATCAGCGTAGCACAACTGGGTGCAGTTATGCTGTTGGCCTGACCTGACTTGTATTTGCTGAAATGGAAAGGCACCCGGGGCATAAACAGATGTCTCTAGTCTCAAGGCTGCTAGGGAGCGGTTGGAGGCAGGCACAGGGAAGGGCCTTCCTTTTGTCTTTGCTCCCCAGCATCTACCCCTCTCCAAATTTGTTGCCTGTCTGTGCTTTACCTATTCCTGCAGTCATGTGTCAGTAAAAAAAAAGAAAAGAAAGAAAAAAGCTCACCTACCAAATACACTCTAGGAGTGTGGGATCAGCACACCAGTGTTAGGCGTGCACACTTCCATCTGTGTTTGCACCCAAATACAAAGCAACAGGGGCTTCCTTCCCTGGAGGCTCAGATGGCAAAGAATCTGCAGTGCTGGAGACCTGGGTTTGATCCCTGGGTCGGAAGATCCCCAGGAGAAGGGAATGGCAACCCACTCTAGTACTCTTGTCTGGAGACATTCATTCCATGGACCGAGGAGCCTGGTGAGCTATAGTCCATGGAGTCACAAAGAGTCGGACATGACTGAGCGACTCACACTTTTCACAAAGCCACAGATGGGTATGCATGAGACAAGTGAGGGTGGATAACAAGAGCTTCAGAATAAATCACCATAAAAATGGGTTGGCCAGGTTTTTTTTTTTTTTAATTCCACCGAAGTGTTAACTGTGTTTATTTCTTAAAAAAAAATTTTTTTTTTTTTTGTGGTATAATTTACATACAATAAACATCACATACTTAAACTGTATTTCCTGAATGATAACTGGCAACGTGTATGTTGTGACATCATCCCTGTAAGAGTTTGGACACTTCCATCAACTCCAAATGAGTTTCCATATGGGTATGGCCAGTTTTCCAGTTTGGTAGCCTTTTTGGTTTTGAGGGAATGGGAGCTCACCTAGGAGTCCAGGGGTCACTGATAATGTTGAAGAAATCAACAGCAACCTCACCTCGTTCCCGACACCCCTACCCCCGCTCCCGCCTCCGCCCCAAATCCACTGCTTCCGCAGGAAAAACAATCCCTCTGACCAACAAAAGACTTGGGACTTCCAGCATGACTCACCCTCAGTCCTGGGGCGCATACTCGGTTTCTGATAAGAGGCAGTCAATCCGTCCTCCGTTTGTTTATAATGAGTCATGCTGGAAATCAGGCAGCTCCTTTTTTTCTCCCCTCCCATGTCAGGGTTGGGCAAGAATTAGAGGCAGATACACCACCATTCAAGTGCAGGCATCCTTAAAGCGTCCGGTGACTCAATGGGGCCCCCTACCGGTGGAGACAGGGAGGACCACGTCGTCATGGAGCGAAGGTCTGGCTTTCTCACACTTGAAGGCCAGATCTTACCGACTTGCAGGTTGATAAGAGAAGTGGGAAAACGCAACCGAGTTTTCTGTGCATCCTGCCCACTACCCCCAACTATCAGTGGCAGAGTGGAGCGTGAGTCACAACTTGCAGCCGGTGTATACACTGGAGCGATTAGCCACATAATTGCTTCAGTGATGAACCTTCCCCCAGCTGCAACCCGCCTCCCCCTCGGAGAACTCTGCCAACAGTCTCAGGGGCAGGAATACTGAAGGCCGAGGTTTACAAAGCGGGAGATGTGATTCTTTTAGCTAGTGCCCTCTTGGCCTCGATGTAAAATTCCTGCACACGAATCTGAGGGGAGCAGGGGAGAGGTTTCAACTAGAATTGATGTCATGATCAAGCCAACGTAAAATAGATTGATCTGCTGCTTCAAGGTATTGAGGCAAAGCGCTCTGTTTGGAGAACAAATCACCATAGCAACGCAGCCGCCCCAGTTACAGTAGGCGCGCAGGACGACCAAAATAAAAATCCTTACCAAGTCTCAGGATTGGCTCATGAGAGCTGCTCAACAGGCTTTCAGTTTCCAGACAGCATGAGCCAGCATGTATTTTGGTTTCCTAAATTGCTGAAAAGGACGCTTTAAATAATAATAGAGCTATCCAGCCAGGTTACAAACAGAGGGGTTCTGGGCTGTCCCCCCTTTCAGCTTAAAACACAAGCAGACCTCAGTGCCAAGCAGCAGCATTTGTCGTTGAAACAGACTTTGGAAAAGGGCTCATTGTTACTTATTGTGGCTTGCCAGTTTCGTTCCAAGTAGGGGGTACATGGTACTCTAAACGCTGATTTTTAAGAAGAGCCAAATCTGTATGAAAACAGGTTTTCTGTAGGTGTGAAAGGAAGAAAAGCAAAACCACTCTTTCTTTCCTCCACCCCCAGGATCCCAAGCACTGGGCTTGGATTCCATTAATTATCTGCCCTCTCTCCAGCATCTGCCTTCTCTCACTTGGCTTTGTTCCTTCTGATCACCAACAGACAAAATTGCCTTGGCCATGGTACTTGCCCATTCTCCTCTTCATCCACACTGTCCAGGCTTCCTTTGGCCTCTCAGTCTGGTGTGCGTCCGGAGCTCCCTGCAACCACCATCCGGGATGCCCAGTGTTCTCTGCCTGCTGCACACCCAGGCAATAAGCATTCCTACTGTTCCACTCCTAATCCTGTGGGCCATTCCCTTGAAATTCTCTCCTGCCTTTGATTCTGGTTGCTGCATGATTCAGAATCTTCTTTTTATAGTCTGTCTCTTCTATTGTCTCACCTCCTAAATTTAGGCACTTTTAAAGTCCTGTTTCATACTTGCTTTAACCATTTATCTGATGTCTTCAATTCTCATTTCTAAGCAGATATCTACTACATTTTCAGCTGAGACTGTTTGCCTATAGATTATATCAAAGCCAGCCCTTTCAAAACTGAATTTAATCTTCCCAACACAATCAGATCCTTCTCCAGGCTCTGTTAACAGCGTCATCACTCCCTAAGGCTTAAAGGTTAGGTGTTATTTAGACTCTTCCTAGGCAGATATTTTCTTTGCCACATTCCATTGACTGTCCATTGATGCTTCTTCCATTTGTGTCCTTTTTCCATTTCCAAAGCTATTTGAGTTCTGGTCATCATCACCAGAACTGTTGCTGAAATTGCTACAACTTCTGAAATGGTGTTTTCACATCCAGCCCTTCTTCAAGACAGCAAATTATGGTAGAAAGAAAGGAGGCTTTGGAGTTGGACTTCCATCTCTGCCATTTACTTTCATTGTGACTTTACTTTCATAATCCCTGACTCTTAAGTCTCTTTACCTGTAAGACAGGTATAAATCCGTAATTTGAGGTGTGAGGATTTAATGGGGGTAACGTATGTGAAGGACAGAGAAGCCTGGTGTGCTGCAGCCCATGGAGTTAGAGAGTCAGACACGACTCAGTGGCTGAACAACATATGTAGAGTGTCTGGCGCACTTTAAACGCTCAATTGATGTTAGTTCCTTTCCATTTCAAACTCACTACCAGACCTAAGCCTTAAAACAGACTTCCTAGTCACGCCCTTCTCTTACTCAAACATACGTTTTTCTACCAAAATAAGGACAAACTCCTTGAGCCCAGCACTTGAGAGACTTGCATATGGCCCTGTGTCTTGCTCCAACTCTGCTGTTCACGACTCTTTCTTTAATCGCCGTCTGCTCCTTTGCTGCTGCTCTGGACTTGGACTGAAGTGCATTGTCTGCATCTCTGACGAAACTCTAGCTGTTCTTTACGACTCATCTCAAATTCTGTCTATCTGAGGCCATCCATGCTCCCTACCATGGGATATGACATCTTTCTCTGGCCCCCGGAACACTTATCCCTCTCTAGCGGCATTTTTATTATTCTGCTTGGCTCATGTTCTTTGTTTGAATTCTCTGTACTGCACGACGAATGTCCTTGATGGCACAGACTGTTACTGCACCGAGCCCAGAGTCCTCTGCCTTATGCAATAAACGCCTTATGCAATAAACGCCTTATGCCAAAATCAAACCTGCCTGGTCACGCTTCCCTTTGTCTACTGAGCTTTCTTCTTCCTGAAGTTTCTGTTGGGTGTCACCTTTCCCAGAATCAAAGCTGCACAGGGAAGCAAATCGCTCACTCAGTGAAAGGCATTCTCTCGGACACCAAAGTTCTGGAGCTCATCATTACGGGAAAAGTGTCCCTGAACATCCTCCCAAATAATCCACGTCACCATTTCATCAGGCCCAGTTGATTTACTGTTTTCATACGTCCCAGGGAATTCCCTTGTTTGAAATCACAACTTGGTTTTGTTTACTTGTCTCTCAGGCCCTCAGGGAGCACTGTTCTTTCGATGTAGAAAAAAGTTCTTCATGCAAATAGATCCTTGGGAATGTCTGAAATTTTTTTCCTCATTCATTAATCAGCCTTTTTAACAATGATAATACAACACAGAAAAGGAACTCAGATTAAAGATTCAGTTGAGTGTTTGTAAACAATGAAAAACATAGGTCTACTGAGCCAGCATCTTAACATGTATCTATGGTTCTTAAATATTTAATCGATTCAGTTTTAATATTAATGTCCTAAAGTTCAGCTCTTAAATACATGTACATATATTATGTATGTGTGTGCACGTGTTCCTGCTGTCGATTCAGTTGTGTCTCTTTGCAATCCCACGGACCTTAGGCCGCCAGGCTCCTTTGTCCATGGGATTTCTCAGGCAAGAATACTAGAGTGGCTTGCCATTTCCTCCTCCAGGGGATCTTCCCCACCCAGATAGAACCTGTATCTCCTGCATTGAACATGGATTCTTTACTACTGAGCTGCCAGGGAAGCCATATTGTATGTGTGTGTGTATATATATATCTACATATTTTTTTTCCTCATTCATTTAATCAGTCTCTTTAACACTGATAATACAACGTAGAAAAGGAACTCAGATTATTCAGTTGAGCTTTCATAAAATGAGAAACAGAGGTCCACTAGGAGGTTTAATTTATACTTTCTAGTTTACAAAGTTTCATTTTAGGATGAATGAGGCTGGAAATACGGTTTCATCATTATATGGGAGCTCCTGTTGGCTACATCATTTGCAAAGTACAATTTTCAAAAGGTTAAATACATGGGCTCTCATACAAACAGAAAAACAACAGAAGTCAAAGTTTTTTTTAAAAATTCAATCCCATTAATGAGGAAACCAGTTAGATATTGACTGAGTTAAGAGAAAATTGAAGGACCTGGAGATTTGTAGCTGGTCAAAGGAACGTAGAAATAAATTTACTAACAAATGCAAAATCGGTTAATGTCCCACCAGACAATAACCTTTGTGATGTTACTGGACAAGACTTATCTGTAGAGCTATCAGCTTTCTGCAAGTTAACCTCTATTCTTTATAAGCACGCAAAATAGTTTTCCTAAGCAGTCAGCAAAAGGTTCACAACTCTAGAAAATCAGATAATCCCTGGGCAGCAGAGGTCACTAGACAATACCCAGGTCTGCAGAGAAGAGGTGCTCAGTATTCTCGTTGACCTGTTTCCAATTCGCGTATTTGCTCTGCACACTCTTCTCTGAGAGGCATGGAAACAAACCAATCTGCTTTCTCTCTATTTGTTGTTAGATTCAGGAAAGGAGACACAAAACATAGTAACATAGTTTCCCACTCTCCACTGGGCCCTCCTTTGCCCTCAAGCTTTTCATTATGAACTCTGGAGTCCAACTGCTTGAGTTGAAATCATGGTCCCACCATTTATGGGATGACTTTGGGAAAAATTACTTAACCTCTCTGTGCCTCAGTTCTGTCACTGTAAAATAAAATTTTAAGTATCTGTAACTTTATGGCTTTGCCATGAGTTAAAAGAGATAGAGCACAACTGCTAATAAATCTGAATTATATTACCACTAAGGGTTTGATGCCTGGGTTGGGTTACAGTGCATGGGGTCGCAAAGATTGGACGTGACTGAGCAACTTAACACTTTCACTTTACCAGGGTTCATTATTCTACCAAAGTATTAATTGGGACACAAACATTTTGAAAATAAATTGACACTAAAACATTAAAGAGGGTTTAGGTTCTACATTTTAAGGCAGAAGCAAAATAACCGTTAGTCTCTCAGTCATGTCCAACTCTTTGCAACCCTATGGACTGAAGCCCACCAGGCTCCTCTGTCCATGGGATTTTTCCAGGCAAGAATACTGGAGTGGGTGGCCATTCCCTTCTCTAGGGGATCTTTTCCACCCAGGGATCAAACCCAGGTCTCCTGCATTGGCAAGTGGATTATTTACCATCTGAGCCACCATGGAAGCTCAAAATAATTAAATCATCCAAATGAGCAAATTAGTAAACTAATAACTTATTTAAGAGGTTACAATAAATTCTTGTTTCAAAAGAATAATTTACTTCTTTCAGCTTTGATGTTAAAGGGACAAAAATGTATGAGTCACGGGTGGCAAGAATTAATCTTTGTTGAGTTGAGGTGTCTTAGGCACTGTGCTTACAACACATTCATTGAATTGTCAACAAACGAGTATTTTCAGAAGGATCATTTTTTCCTCCTCCTAAGGACACATGCTACAAAATGAAAAGCAGCAAAGGAAAATAACCAGAAGAAAAATACACTGGAGCCTTAGAAAGTGGGCTAACCAAGCAAGTCACATGCCAAAGCAGTGGTTCAAAGCGCATTTCAGCTTTAATCACTTACTCTGTATGAAAAACTAATTAAATATTCTCTATAAGTTTAAATTAAATGTACCAACACATTGGTAACTATCATGTACTGGGAATGTATTCCTTTCCGTCACTCCACTTGGTTACTTTTATTTTGCCCACAGAATGTTGAGGAAAATACTGAATAAATACACATTTTATTAAAACATACACAAACAACTCTGTCACAAATTGATATAAATGGTTAGGTATACCTCCCATCCCAATTTTGGCTTACATAACCTTGAATCAAAAAAAAAACCCAAAACAAACACACACTGGTGTAGGCCACTAAAAACCTATGGATAAAGATGGCAGATTAAGTACTGAAGCTCAGAATCAGACAGGAAATAGCTATAAACCAAAATAGAAAGCAAAATAATGAAGAAAAGTGACAACTCATGTTGAAGTCTGGGTAAATTTTAATAGGCTCAAGACTGAGAAAAGAATTTTCCTAAAATGTTGGTTCTTAAGGGGACATTCCTAGGTTCAACTGAACACAAAAGAGAAGGGAATTTCCCTAAAGAAGTTTTCTGAGCCAGAAGAAAATCAAATTATGCTTGAAAAACAAAAGCAAAGACTAATAATGCCTGTCTCCCCCCCTCCACCACCCCATTCACTTCAGTGTAGGTTTTCCTGCTGGAGGCCATTTATTAACTCCATACTCTGTTTTCTCAACATGACCAAACCTAGTCTTAACCTTCTGCGTCTCAGAGGGTTGATAAATGAGATAATTATTTTCAGTCCTCTCATGAGCTGGGAAACTACAATCTGGATGTACCCAAACATACGCAGACATAGATATACTAAGCCTCAGATTAAAGAAACACTAACTGATTGCCAAAAGGATATTATTTATGGCCACTATTAAAAATGATTTCTTATATATAATTTTGAGAAAGTATCGAGAGGCACTGTGGTTTAAACAAAACTGAAAACCATTTCTCACAATATTTCATGTACTGAAAGTTTTGTGCAAAAAACTTGTAAACTAGAATAATGCTGGTCTTGAGTTCTTAAAAAAAGGTTTTAAAAAAGCTAAGCATAAGTTCATAATTGGATATTTGTGATTTTGGAAAAAAAAGGGCAAAGCTAATAAAATGCTGCTAGAAAACAAAGTGATAAAGATTTTTCAACTGCATGCATTTCTAGTTCTTTGCCAGATTCTTAGGCTACAAAAATTTGTAAAAGAAGTTGATGTAAAGTAAATACGTGATGGTTATATTGAAGGGTTTTCAGAACTGGAGACACTAAGATATATTTATTTAGTTGGAAGAGGAAGTGGCAATAAGAGCGTTTCAATTATAATGACCATTTTAGAGTTCATGAGAAACTATCATTCATAATTTGAACACATCGGAGCCGGTGCCCCCTCTTAAGATGTCCAGTAGGTATATGCATTGTGCATGCTAAATCGCTGCAGTTACATCCAACTCTGTGCAACCCTACGGACAGCAGCTCGCCAGGCTCCTCTTTCCACGGGATTCTCCAGTCAAGAATACTGGAATGGGATGCCATACCCTCCTCCTAGTAGGTACAACATCAAGTAAGTCTTTGGGAGCCAGAGGATGTCGGCTCTGTAAATACAACCAACTAAATACAACCATCTTCTATGTTGTAGCAGGTAACGAGGACTATTTTAAAACAGTAGCTTTAAGAGAGCTTATTTTTGAAAACTTGGAGTGAAACCCTTCTCAAAAAATGTGCTGTTGGGGTTTTCCTTTTATGTAATGAAAGAACAATAAAAGGCAGGTGGAATTATACTTGGGGTAAAAAATAGAAATTACATTTCTCAAGCAGAAGTGCTAGGATGGAGTGAAGAAAAATGATGATAACCATCCCTATCTGAGGTGGTATCTATTTTAATGTACTTAAAATGCATGACTATGACTGAGTGCTTAAAGAAAGAAATGCAGAGGAAAGTGAGAGTTAACATATGTGCCTGACATTTTGTTTTCTATTCTCAAGGGTGTATTTTTAACCCTGGGACAGAGTATCCCAAATCTTTATTCTACCATAAACTAATCTCTGTTTCTTGTCCTCTTCTCTCTTCTCCAAGTCACTCTACAGAGTCTGATGGTAACAATTCGGTACCCCTTCATTCATTCTTGTGGTACCCTCGCAAAGAGTTCAAAATCCACACACTTTAACTTATGTCAACATACCAAGAAACCAAGATGTCAAGACAACAGATTCGTCTGAGCGATGGCACCTGAAAGACTGTGGTAAAGATGAAGACCATTTCATGCCGCACAGTCCCCTGTCTACTCCGAGTTCAGACACTGTGACAAACAAACACACAGCTGATGCTGACAGAACATGACGCTATGTGATGCGGCCAGTGAACTTATGCTCTTGAACAGCAGCTCTTGAGGTAGAAGATCGACTCCTCACTAAGTATGTGAATAATATCTAAGTTAATAATGGTTCAATATCAAAGTTTAAAAACTGCACAAAGATGCTGTGAAAGTCCTGTATGTATACTTCTGTAAGAAGCTAAGTAAAGTCAATCACAAGAAGGTTTGGAATGAGATTGTTTTCCTCATGGATTTTTAAAATATCTATTTCTTTAAGATTTTTATACACTCTATGCATTGATCTTCCATTTCCTTGCAACACTTGTAGTTCAAATCAAGGAAGGAAAATTGAATCTTAAAAACTGTGGGTCCCTCCTTTGCTTGCATCCAGTCCTCACATAGAGACGCAGGAGGCCAGTCTGGCCCAGGAAAGTGGGGGGCAGGGGCCTGGGAGAGGACCTGTGCTGGGGGGGTCCCAGGCAGGTGAGGAGACACTGGGAAGGAGGGCATCTAACAGACTCCTGGAGTAGCCATTTGGTCTTAGAGATCGCTGGACTCAGGAGGTTAAAGATCTTTAGAAACAGAATTTTTAGGGCTCCTTCTAGACAATCCAGTTCTGTAAATAGGTAATTCATTCTATGTTTTAAAAATACTGGTTTTGAACAAACCAGGTATGGTTATGGTACATGCTACGTCTTCAGGCGGTCAGAACACCAACTGGCCTGTTCTAGAGGTGGCGGTCTTTCTTCGATTAGCAGTAGCAAGTCCCGTGAGCTTATCCTCGAGGCAGGCAGCTAGGAGAAGCATGCAGCTGAGGAGAGCGTGGAGAGCACTGGTGAGGAGGGGCAGAGATGCTCCCTTCTCAGAGTCCCAGAGGTCCCTCTCAGACAGAGGGTAAGAATGCAACTGTGCATTTTATTAGTCTCGAGAGGAAACTGAAGTTTCTGCTTGTTTCATAAACAGCCTTCTATCAACGCCTGCAGACACCTTCCCTGATCCTGACAACACCTCATGTAAAGATGGAAAGTACTAGACCTGGCACGGATGGTGCAGAGTGAAAATGATGCCTAAACACAAAGCTCAGAGCCCAGCCTTGGCCTCTGCTGTTTCCCTGACCCAGGAAACAGCACGACTGTTCAAAGATTGAAGAGAATGAGCTTTGTTGTTTGGTCGCTGAGCCGTGTCTGACTCTTTTGTGACCCCATGGACTGTAGCTCACCAGGCTCCTCTGTCCATGGGATTTCCCGGGCATGAATACTGGAGTGGAGTGCCATTTCCTTCTCCAGGGAATCTTCCCAACCCAGGGATGGAACCTGCGTCCCCTGCACTGACAGGCAGGTTCTTTACCACTGACCCCCTGGGAATCCCAAGAGAATGAGCTACTGGGCTAATAATAAAGATCTGTGAGGGCAGGCCAAGAGCAGCTCAGAAGCACAGTCAGGGGGTAAGAAAACAGGCAGCACTGCTCATTTTTTCATCTTCCCTCTGGACAGGACCTCTGCATAGGAAGTGTGAATGAAGTCATAGAGCTGCCGCGCACTGGCCGTGTTCCCCAGCATGCTCGCCAGCTTGTCGAAGGACAGGCTTGCTAATTCCGCGATGTTCTTGACGTGGTTCATCAACGAGTGGCAGTTCTTGGCGTTTATCCCTGGCATTTTTAACAAGAAGTCCTGGGGACCTGGGTTATACTTCTCTGCCTCGGGGAGAGTCTCGGAATCGGCGGTCACAGCCATGGCGGTGGTGGCGTCTGGCTGCGGCTTGTTCTGCTTCAGCTCCTCAAACAGCTCGGCGGTGGCGTGCGGGGAGGGGCTCCAGAGGATCCGGAGCCGGGGGAAGTGCAGCGTGAGGAGGGTGAGCTTGGAGCTGACATCGTTGCCGGAGATCTCCTGATAGAAGGCGCCGCGGGACATGAGAGAGAAAGGCTTAGTGGGGTCGAACTCGATCAGAAGCACCGGCCGCTTGTAGTAGCGGGACATGGAGATGCACTGGCTGTAGAGGCGGCCGTTGTTCAAAGAGCCAATCAGATCACTGATGCTCTTGCGCTCCACGCACATTTCCGGAGTCAGGATGTAGTCTCCGACCTCCAGAGTCACTGGCTCAATGTCGATGCCCCGGCGGTGGATCAGGGAGGGGAGCTCACTTCGAAACTCCCGCATGTCCACAACGATGCTCTGCTGGGTACTGTTCTGCTCTTGGCCGCCTGGGAAGAAAAAGAAGCATTTTAAGAAATGTTGCTGAGGAGTAACTCTCAAAGATGGAAGATCACAATTAAAGTCAGATGTCTGTGTTCCTGCTATTAATCTCCCACGCCTGGTTACACAATATTACGTTATTCCACATTTTCCCGTATTTTCAAAAAGGTTTATTTACAGTTGAAGGCAATTTCCCTTAAACTAAATAGAGCTACTAGGAAATTGGGGTCTCTTGGCAAATACTTCCTTACACAGAGTTCACAGGCACCAACACTCACCATCGGCTTCCCTCTGGGGCTCCTCCTGGTCCCTCGCTGCTGCACTGACCACTCTTTACTGATCACTGTCACCCCAATTCCTAGCACAGAGCCTCGCATGCCGGAGATGCTCAGTAACGTCCTCTCAATGAACTGCCATGTGAGCTGCTGTGAAAAGTTCTGAAGCTTTTTGTGCTTGTATCAATGAGTCCAGAGACAGAAAAACGGAAGCTGGGAGAAACAGGAGCACAGAGCTTCTCCCACTAACGTGCATATGAATCGCCTGGAATGGAGTGACAACACCTACTGCATTCTGTAAGTGTGGAAGAGAGTCCAAGAGCCTGCACTGCTAACAAGCTCCCAGGTGATGCCAACGCTGCTGGCTGAAGGACTACATGACGGCTTCTGTAGGTAGAATAATGTCCCCCTCCCCTCAGCCCCCCGCCCCCCGAAGATGTCTCTGTCCTAACCCCTGGAAGCTGCAAATATGTTACTTTACACAGCAGAGGGGACTCTGGAAATGTGATTAAATTAGAGGCCTCAAGACTGGGAGATTCTTCTGGATTATTGAGACAGGTCCAAGGGCCCTTATAAGCAAAGGAGGAAAGCAGGAAGCTCAGAGGCAGAGCTGCTGGTGTTGAAGGCGGAGGAAGGAGCGATAAGCGAGGGAGCAGGCAGCCCTGGATGACCTGGAAGAGGAAGGGATTCTCTCCCAGAGCCTCCAGAGGGAGCGCAGCCCTGCAAACACCTTTTTAACTCAGTGAAACCCATTTGGACTTTCGATTGTATAATAACTGTTAGATAATGACTGCATGTTCTCTCAAGACCCTAAAGTTTGTGGCAATTTGTTACAGTAGCAAAACGGAAGCTAATAGGAGTGCTGAGAAGACTGAACTCAGAGGGCAGATTTCTGTGAATAGCTTTCCGTGTGGTACCCACAGGCTCTATCTTCCTTTATATTGCCAGGTGTCTTGCTGTCCTGCATGAAATGTCCCCAACCTGTTTGAGTTAAGAATCTTCTTCAAAAGACACAGATGCTCTGAGGCCGTGCTTCCCAAAGTAGGGTCCAAGGACCACTTCCATCAGATGCTGACCCCGTTTCAGATCAATCGAATCAGAATTTCTATGGAGTGGGGTCCAAGAATCTACAGTTTTAACAAGCATAAGAGGCTATTCTGAAGTACAGTGAATTCTGAGACATACTGCTTTAACTGCATTGACCCCACCAAAGGAGAAAGCGACTCAGCCATACTGTTTTCCCACACCACCTGGCTGAAGGCAGCTGCTGAAATGGGGATCTGGGCAGTGGGAGGGACATGGTCATCCTTGGACCACAGTGCAAGGGGCATCCAGCATGTCTCGGTGGAAGGCCACTGCCTGGATGCTGCAGGGCAGTGAGAGTATCACATACCCGGGGTCGAGAAAAGTGCCAAGAAGCAATCAGCAAACCCTGGAAGGGGTGGGAATGCACCCTGAACAGTGCACCGTGTCTTATCTATGAGGACACTGGCCTCTTAGGATTAACATGAGAACCTAATCACCATTCACAAAAGCTTCTTGGCAAAAGTACATTCTGAATCTCAACCAATGCTGGAATGTAACTTATTTCCAATGCTGGTGCCTAGAACACAACCCCTCTTATCTTATGGGTGAGGAGCCTGAGATTCAGGAAAGACGTGGTTAGTGAACGGCAGGGTTGAGACCGGGATATGAGAGCAGACACCCACGCTGAAGAGCTTGTTGAGAAAAAACAAGCTGCAGAGAGACTCTGGAGCCCCACAGCCGCCAGCACGGGCAGCAGGAGAGCCTGGCAGAGGGCGGGACTCACCGGCTTTGCGCGTGTCGGTGGGAGCACGGGCAGACACGCAGCCTCTCACAAGGTCAAGGTTCGTTTCGTCTCTGCCTTCTCTTTCTTCAGGGATGACCATGCTGGCCTTTTCCCTGGGGGTGGGAGGAACACATCTTCAACCTTTCTGAATTTCAAAATTCCTGATTTTAATCTTTGGTAAATTATAACAGAAAATGATCTACAGAACTGTAGTGCTAAAAGAGAACCCAGGACACATCAGAAGGAAATATGCAGAGACAAGCAATGGGGCGTGGAAGCAGAAAGAGTTTCTTGGTTGGGTACTTCTGCTCATCCTCTGGAGTTAAAAAAGAAAAAAGCTTACTTATTTGCTATTCTGTATGTCCTCCAAACACTTTGAGTCATGAAAAAAGCATGTGGAGACTGCCACAAAGAGGTTACTGAGGCTTTTTATACAAATGTGCTAAATGTGTTACTGAGCACTGAAAAGAATTCAAGTAATTTATATTCCAATATTTTCAGAGAAATCATAAGATAATTAAAGACCAATGATTAAAGACATGAAAACATAAACGGCCAAACTAACTTTGATTTGAAAAACTCTAGGTTGGAGGCCCATTAAACACTCTCCAGTTTTAAAGGAAAATCATGATTAATAAAAGAAAGCAAATTTCCAACAGAGATTTAAACAAAAAAATCGACATCTCCGGTTATGCAGTACAGCAGTACTGAGGCACTAACTCAGCTGTTCATTTAAAATATTTAGGGCAGGCTCCCACATACTATGCGAGGTACTTTAGATACAAATGTGGTTACCCAATAATTTCTGTCTTCAAGAAAGCTTAGCACCTTAAGCTGGTAGACTGACAAGCCTCTAGAGTCCTAACTCAGATTTGTAATCAGGAACCAGAATCATGACAGGACCCTCAGTAACCACAGAAGACTAAGCCAGGCTTGCCATCATCTGATTTTTCAAAACCAGTAAGATGATGGTAGGATCAGCTCAGGAAACAGTGAGCTGTGTGTCCTTTTGTGCCAGGTCGACAGAAAAGATGTGTAAGACTGCGTCTCTGCCCTGGCTGGGCTTGCAACTGAGTTGAGGAAATACAGCAACATGAAACACAACTGTGGAACTGACTGCCTACAATAAGAGTCTGCGGAAGGTGAGACAAGAGGAATCATTAGCAACTAGTGATTCCAAAAAGGGCTCATACCCAGGGGTTTTCCAACCAAAGAAGATAAGATCAGATGGAGCAACTCCTCAGCCACTCTGGATACACAATGTCTCAGGGCACGGTACCATAAAGAGGTACCATGGGTGAACAGAAACTCAAGTTTATAAGTTCTATACTATTTGAAATAATATACAAAAGCAAAGTTGTTATCTGTGTAACACTTTATGAACAGATTGCAAAGGCCAATTGTTCCAGTTCTGTTCTTGCCCATTATTCTCAACACCAGTGTCAAGGGTGGTTACTGCAGAATTCTTTGCAGTGATCACAGCTCCAAAGTCACTCAGTACTGCCCTGTCACACCCATCAGACTCCAGCTGGGGACAAATGGCGAACTGTCCAGAGAACTCACTGCTCTTAAATTTCTTTTACATTTGGGATCAACATGGGGGATTTTTCCCCCTCTTTATCTCTACTTATCCTACTGGCTAAGCCATCACAGGCAGGGGCAGCCTCCTTTCCTAATCAATCTGTTACCTGTGTGTGGCTGTAGAGCACATGGGGTTAGAACTCAGACTCTGCATCCACATGTTGTGGATTTGAAACCACTTACTGGCTGTGTTAACTTTAGGGGAGCTTTTTAAAGGCTCTGTCCCTCAATTCTGTGTGTAAAATGGGAAGAATACTAAAACCTAACCTCAACAGGTTAGGAGGAAGCACAAGCCAGAATCAAGATTGCCGGGAGAAATATCAATAACCTCAGATATGCAGATGACACCACCCTTATGGCAGAAAGTGAAGAAAAATAAAGAGCCTCTTGATGAAAGTGAAAGAGGAGAGTGAAAAAGTTGGCAAGCTCAACATTCAGAAAACTAAGATCACGGCATCTGGTCCCATCACTTCATGGCAAATAGATGGGCAAACAGTGGAAACAGTGGATGACTTTATTTTTCTGGGCTCCAAAATCACTGCAGATGGTGACTGCAGCCATGAAATTAAAAGATGCTTACTCCTTGGAAGGAAAGTTATGACCAACCTAGACAGCATATTAAAAAGCAGAGACATTACTTTGTCAACAAAGGTCCGTCAAGTCAAGTCAAGCCTTGTCTAGTCAAGGCTATGGTTTTCCCAGTGGTCATGTATGGATGTGAGAGTTGGACTATAAAGAAAGCTAAGCATCGAAGAATCAATGCTTCTGAACTGTGGTGTTGGAGAAGACTCTTGAGAGTCCCCTGGACTGCAAGGAGATCCAACCAGTCCATCCTAAAGGAGACTGGTCCTGGGTGTTCATTGGAAGGACTGATGTTGAAGCTGAAACTCCAATACTTTGGCCACCTCATGCGAAGAGCTGACTCATTTGAAAAGACTCTGATGCTGGGAAAGACTGAGGGCAGGAGGAGAAGGGGACGACAGGATGAGATGGTTGGATGGTATCACCGACTCAATGGACATTGGGTTCGGGTGGACTCCGGGAGTTGGTGATGGACAGGGAGGCCTGGTGTGCTGCAGTTCATGGGGTCGCAAAAGTTGGACACGACTGGGCGATTCAGGACTGAACTGAACTGAACCTCAACAGACTGTTATAAAGATCACGTAATATATGTAGGGCACTCAGAGTAGTACCCAGAACATAACAAGCACCATATATTAGCTTTTATTAGCTTTTATAACTGTGTGTGCTCAGTCACTCAGTTGTGTCTGAGTCTGTGGCCCTCATAGACTGTAGCCCACCAAGCTCCTCTGCCCATGCGATTTTTCAGGCAAGAATACTGGAGCGGGTTGCCATTTCCTCCTCCAGGGGATCTTCCCGACCCAGGGATTGAATCTGCGTCTCTCGAGTCTCCTGCACTGGCAGGCTGATTCTTTACCACTGAGCCACCTGGGAAGCCCTATAATGTAGTAACCTCATCCCCTAACTATCCATGACTATGCTAAAAAGAGCTGGCGAAGGAAATGGCAACCTACTCCAGTATTCTTGCCTGGAAAATTCCACGGACAGAGGAGCCTGGCGGGCCATGGTCCGCAGGGTCGCAAGTAGACTGACACGACCAAACACGCACTTGCATGCTAAAACCAGATTTCTTTCAAATGGTTCTGCAACTGCTTCAGTTAATACTGTTGAACAAAACAGCTAGTTCAGTATGAAAGGCTGTAGCTGCAAATTAAATCTCAGAAAACAACATACTCCTGGAATGAAACCAGGGTTGTGGAGAAAATATTAAGTCTTCCTAACTAGTAACTCAAATTAGTTTAACAGAAATTTGTCATACTTAAAAATATTCAGTCCCTTGTTCACAACATTAGGCATAATCAAATTACTGTCTGTGACAGATACAAAATAATAACCGAACAATTCCTACAACCACCTGAAATACTGTGGTTTCTTA
Organism: Ovis aries; assembly: GCF_016772045.2. Classification (NCBI taxonomy): domain Eukaryota; kingdom Metazoa; phylum Chordata; class Mammalia; order Artiodactyla; family Bovidae; genus Ovis; species Ovis aries. Next base: position 13,357,397 of record NC_056077.1, on the reverse strand, counting down.
ATATTGCTCTAACATCTCTAGTGGTATCTTTATAGCTTGTACAATGTGATAACACAGGGAGGAGGTACTGGAGGAGTCTCTTCAAATGGGGCATTTATTCAAGTCCTCATTCTAACCCATTTTGTGATATTTTTTTAACTGTAAAATTTCAAATAATCTAACCCTTCCCTTTGAAAAGTGATGACCTCTCCAAAACTATGTTTACTCATAATGTTATTACTAATTTTTTGACCCAGGGAACATTTTATTATCAATACTGAGACATGTAATCTTTTTTCTCTTTACTTGTCATCTGTAATCTACTGATCTCTAGTCCAGCCAAACAGTCCTTTCACTGCCAGCTTGCCTAATTCATTCCTCTCTGGTTATTTTAAACAGCAGCATTGCTTTTGTTCTTACAAAATCACTTGTGGAGGTCCTGGCAGAAGTGCATTTCCTCAGCCTCCCATTACATTTTTCTCTAAGTCCAGGCTCAGTGCAGATGCTCTTTCAGCCATGCACCTCACATATATTTTGCTTTTCAAAACAAACACTTCTCTAATTCCCCAAGTTTTCTGGGAAAGTAAATATCTTAAGATTCTACTATCTGTGTGATATGGAAAGACCTAACATAATACACGACAGTCACCAGTGAGAAAGTTAGAAAATTAGGCCAGGCCATATAGATAAAGTTACACCGAAATCCGGTATGGAAATTGCTCTAGAAATTGAAATGTAGGAGAAAGCCTACATCCTGGGTTCTGCTGAGGGACATTTCCAGTCAAGACCAGGCTGATCTGAGCCTTGTCACTGAGCCCTTTGAGTGTAGAGTCCCTCGTATAAGCTGGGAAATGCATGCAAGTCCCCAACACCTGGCTACAGTCCACTAACGGCACTCTTTTCTAGGCTACGTTCTGATGAGCTGGAGAAGACACAGCTGTGGGAAGGAGGCCTGGAGCATACAACTCACCTACTCAGATGCTACAAGCACCCTGGGCTACAGCTCTGGGCAGGAAAGGGTTCAGAGAGCAGGCCTGGGATGCTCAAACCCTGCACATTCCCAAGAAAGGCTTGTCTCCTCAGCTTGATTCCTGGAAACCCCTGGCCAGCTTCTGGGAGCTGAGCTCTGAGTCTGTGGACTACTGCGCCTGATAAGAGGGTCACACAGCTGGCCCCAGTGTGATTTATGGTGAATACGTTTCATCTCCAGGGAGCTGGAGTCTGTCCCTTGAGTACCGCATCTGTATGACTGACTCCCAGTAAAAACGCTGGACCCCAAGTCTTGGGTAACCTTCCCTGAGGATAATGCTGAGCGTGTGCTCTCACACACGGATGCCAGAATTATGCGCTTCCCTGGGACCTCACTGGAAGAGGACACTTGGAAGCTCATGCTGGATTTCTCCTGGCTCCGTGTGTTCTTTCTCTCTGCTGATTTTACTCTGTGTCCGTTCTCTGTAATTAGCCACAATGGGGAGCATCCCAGTTTATCTGACTCCTGTGGGTCCTTCTGGTGACTCACTGAGCCTAAGGGTGGTCTTTAGGGACCCTCAACGTAAACACCAACAACCTCGTCTGAATATTTTAGTTCCATGTGCTCAATGTAATCTAGAGACAGTCACTTTAATCAGAGAAGCCTGAGGCAAAGGATATTTTAAAAAGAGTGAAGGAGCCAATCAGGAGGTTACTGGCCCACATCCAGTGGCACCAATTCTTTGACTCTATTTCCTCAATATCGCTTAAATCTCTCCTCTCCATCAGCCTAATCTTAGCTGCCACTGGTTCTTATCGGACAACCGCAATAGCTTCCTGACTACTTCCCTACTCCATCCATTCTGAGTTTGGTGCCAGAGAGAGCCTCTGAAAACACACTACGTCACTCTCCTACTTAGAACTCTGCAGTGCTGTCTTACGGCCTTCAGAGTCAAGCTCTGAATCTTTAACAGGCCTCCTGCACCTCTGAGCTTTCACACACACTCTTGAACAACACAACCCTCGGCCCACTTCTGTCTACTTAGCAACCACCACACACGCTCCCTAGGTCAGCTTAAAGGTCACCCCTTCAGAGATGCTGCCCCTGACGCAGCGCCCCCCGCCCCCCCGACAAACTATCATTCAATACCATTTTTTTCACCTCTGCAGGCTACAGCCTGCAAGTGTTTATTAGACTGTGCATAACCATTCAATGTTTGTCTTTTACACTAGGGGATAAGCTCTAGAAGACAGAACTGAGCTTTTTTTCTGCACCACTGTAAGTCTAGCACTTCAATGTAAGCACAGGAGTTGGCTTATAATAGATGCTCAAGAAACATCTGTTGACTAAGTCTTAGGAGATGAAGGTCTAGGAGACAGAGAGAGAAGCTAAATGTTCTGAACAGGAAGAGCAAGTCTGTATAACAGACATGGTTATAACACTTTTTGGGATTTTTTTTTCAAAAAGCATGTATACACACATATAAAATATCCTCCATGGATTATAGCTCACCAGGCTTTTCTGTCCATGGAATTCTTCAGGCAAGAATCCTGGAGTGGGTAGCCATTCTCTTCACCAGGGAATCTTTCAAACACAGAGATCAAATCCAGGTCTCCCTCACTACAGGCAGATTCTTTGCCGTCTATCTGAGCCACCAGGGAAGCCCACAAACTATCCTCCAGAACACATTAATAGAAAATACATATCCACAAAACACCAGACAGGAAAAAGTCAGTTTTCATTTCAATTGCAAAGAAGGGCAATGCCAAAGAATGTTCAAGCTACCATACAATTGTGCTCATTTCACACGCTAGCAAGGTAATGTTTAAAATCCTTCAAGCTAGGCTTCAACAGTATGTGAACTGAGAAATTCCAGATGTACAAGCTGGATTTAGAAAAGGCAGAGGAACCAGAGATCAAATTGCCAACACTGATTGGATCACAGAAAAAGCAAGAGAATTCTAGAAAAACATCTGCTTCACTGACTATGTTAAAGCCTTTGACTGTGTGCATCATAGCAAACTGTGGAAAATTCTTCAAGAGATGGGAATACAAGACCACCTGACCTGCCTCTTGAGAAACCTGTATGCAGGTCAAGAAGCAATAGTTAGAACTGGACATGGAACAATGGACAGGTTCAAAATTGGGAAAGGAGTTGTTCATTTAATTTAAATGCTTATTTAACTTCTATGCAGAGTGCATCATGCAAAATGCTAGGCTGGATGAATCACAAGCTGGAATCAAGACTGCTAGGAGAAATATGAACCACCTCAGATATGCAGAAGATACCACCCTAATGGCAGAAAGTGAAGAGGAACTAAAGAGCCTCTTGATGAAGGTGAAAGAGAAGAGGAAAAAAGCTTGCTTAAGACTAAATATTCAAAGAAAAGAAGATCTTGGCATCCAGTCCCATCACTTCATGGCCAACAGAAGGGGAACAGTAGGCATGTACAGATGTTGAGTGGACCTTAAAACAAGTTAAGCACCAAAGAATTGATGCTTTCAACTGTGATGCTAGAGAAGACTCTTGAGTCCTCTGGACCACAAGGAGATCCAACCAGTCAATCCAAAAGGAAATCAACCCTGCATATTCACTGGAAGGACTAATGCTGAAGCTCCAATACTTTGGCCATCTGATGCAAAGAGCCAACTCATTGGAAAAGACCCTGATGCTGGGAAAAATTGAGGGCAGGAGAAGGGGGAAACCAAGTTTGAGATGGTTGGATGACATCGGCGATTCAATGGACGTGAGTTTGAGCAAACTCTGGGAGATGGTGAAGGACAGGGAAGCCTGGCGTGCTGCAGTCCATGGTGTTGCAAAGAGTCAGACACAACTGAAAAACTGAACAACAATGAAACAGATTCACAGACATAGAGAAAAGAATTCCCAAGGTGGAGAGGGGCTGGGAGAGGGAAGGAATGGGAGTTATATGTGGGTAACTGAATCACTTTGGTGTACAGTGGAAATTAACACAAATTACAAATCAACCATACTTCAATAAAAACTATAAAAAGAAAATACATTTTCACAGGCTGAAAGGACTGCCCCATAACTGTGGATCGATAGCTATAAGAATCCTTGCCTAAGGCATGCCACAATCACAGAGGAGAGGAAGGGGAGGGAAGGACAGCACAAGGTGCTGCCCCCATACTGTGCTGAGTGTCTTTACAGGGACTCAGAGGCACTGATTCAGGAAGTGCTCCTGTGTCTGGAAACCATTCCTGGATGCACTGGGGTATCTACTTACTTTAGGCATATACTGAAAGCCCACAGCCAGTGCTGGAGAATGGCTGTCCATTTTGAAACTGTGTCGAGGTCCTGGCTGGATAACTGCCACTAAAAGTGACTTCTGCCCTCTCATTGTCACTGCCATCTTGCCAGCGTCTGAGGCTTTTAAGACTGGTCTGGCTCGGTCCCAGCCAGGCTAGGCCACGGTCTCCTCTCATCTGGCCTCTTCTCTATCTCAGCTCAAGGATTCCCTGTCCAGCCCCTGCCTTGGCTCCTGGGGCCCCCGAGAGACCACCTGACCCATCTTCTCTCACCAAGCTGCCATCTCCTTGACAACATTCCTCGGGGGATGTTATCAGCTTTCTCAGATGCCTACAGGTAAGAGGCAGGCATGCAGTTTGCCAATATCTCACTTAGGAACATTTTCCTTCTATTAAACTAGAAGTTTTTTCTATCTGGATCTGGAACATTAAAGGATACTCATTCTCAAAAAACACACATCTGTTCATACAAATGTCACACTTTTATAAAAATGTTTTCTCAGAGTGATTCTACTGATATGAACTGACCAGGTCATAAAAGTATTTTGGGGTAAAGAGTAAAGCAGTCACCCACCCAAGACAATGGAGATTTCACAAGGGGAAAAAAATAATGATTCCAAGGTAATGGAGAAATCCTGGACATGGGGGAGGGGGAGAATTCTATTGCTGGTGCTTTAGGTTTTATTTCTTTACAAACAGAAAAGCAGTTTTCTTCACATTTCTAATAGTCCATCAAACCCCTGAAAAGCAAATGCGGATGGTGGAGAGGCAGGGAAAAAAGAAATGGGTGCTGAACCATGTAAACCCTGGGGGGTTATCAGACCACGGGTGTATCCTGACGTGACTCTCCCTAGCACCTAAGGGCTAGTAGATATTCCCCCACCTAGATCCACAGGAGCCTCTGGATCTTCAAAGGCCTTTGGTTCCTTCATACTGATCTCCTGTGTATTTACCTTATGAGCTTTTCAAAAGCTTCCTTTTCTTTCCGCAAAGCAGTGAGATAGCGCTGTTCCTCCGTTGAACCTCCGTATATAAGAAAGTAAACCCTGCAAGTTAAGACAGATCTCTTTTAGGCTGCAAACACATAATTTTTAATCCCTGGAAGGAAAAGTGTGAAATCAGCAACTCAGAGTGTTCAAATAATAAATATTTGATGGAGAAGAAAAGGTTCCATTAATCACACACTTGCTAAAATCAAGCAGCCTAAACCCCACCTGTTAAAGGTCTCATTACCACATGGGCTTTTTTTTTCCTTTCTTCTTTCACCAAAAGGAGGAATGGAGTTTAGGTAAACACTGAAATATAACAAAGAGGGATAGAATAATTCTTTCCTCATAACTATAAACAAATCAGAAAACACAATCTTAGCGGCTTCTCTTTTTTCAATTTTTTCTTTGCACCCCTGCCAAACAATCGTTTAAAAAGTTGGAGAGCAGTTGTAAAAGCCAGCTTACGAAAGTTCATGTTAGTGAAAAGTAAACAAATGAAATCTATATGACCTTTATCTTCACAAGTAAGTTCTCAGTTCCTTTTTATTCATGTCTTAACAGAACCAAGCCATCACACATTTTATATAAACACAAGGACACTGAGGACATATGGATTATATCAAGTGCCTCAAGAAATAATTTGACATATTCTTTTCTCTTAGAAAAGGCCAGCTTTCTCTTGTTTGTCACTAAGAAGCTGAATGAAGCACCTTTTCTTCACCTTCCATCAGAGATATTTTTCCTTTTTAACCCTCCATTTTTCTTTTGACCTTCATCTTCCTAGATTGCATTTTTTTAAAGGGTGAACATGGAAAAGGCCACTGGCCAATGAGTCCAGAGAACCCCAGCTCTGCCACGAATATATCAAGTGGCCACGGGCAAGTCATTCACCACCTCTGAGCCTCAGTTTCTCACTGTTGGACTGAGTGGTTGAGCTCCGAAGCCCCTTCCATTTCTGACATTTTGTTTCTAAGCATCACACAAGAGTATTCTATTATCAGGCAGCAGAGAACTTGGGTGCACACAAGCTATTCACAGTACTGATCAATGGCAAAGTATGAAAAATTTATCAGCCTGTAATTACTTTACCAGCTTCATCTAATCTCTCTCTTCATCCTGCGTTATTTCTGACCCACCTCCTCCATTCATCTCTACTTGGAAGGGTTGCCTTCGTTAAACTGGCTGGAAAGGTTTCTTTTGGCTCTGCTTTTGGTTCAGGCTGAGTTCAGGATATTAATTTTGCTGTTTATTTCCCTCAGATAATTGGAGAGCCAGAACACTATATTCTTGGGGAGGCACCATTTTCTCATCTGATATTTCTGTAGATTTCTCATGATAGCTCTTGAAACTCAAGAAAACTTGGTACAATAACTCCCCAAATACTTCAGTTTTATGTGGCTGTAACTTAAGAGTCACTTCTTCAGATTTAAATGAAAGACATTTTTGAATTATGAAATGATTTCGCTGAGTCATAATTACATTAACATGTGGGAGAAGTTAGGATATTGTAAATTTCCTAGGCTTATTCAGAGACGGCACCCTATAGGCTACAATGATGCATTAAGAATATGGCACTGAACAGCAGGAGAGAAGGTTAACAAGAAGGGAGGCACTCCCCCAGATTCCCAGTTTCACTGCAGCATTCGGCCTCCTTCTCAGGTGTACTTCCCAGACTGGTCTGAATAGTCAAACGTTTCATACACTCAGCCAACATCCCAACAAGGCAGCGCTAAAGATCAGAAAGCCCGTGTGCAACTGGTCTATCTGTGCTAAATCCTACAGAACTGTGAAGCTGAAGCCTGTAAGGTGAGAGTTCACCTTCCCTACAACTTGCCTGAGAGGCTTCCCGGGCCGAGTCGCCCTGTAAATTTCAAGCTGACGCACGAAGGTCAGCTCTGCGTCATACAAGACCACGTATCTCGGCTCCACCTCGTGGAGCACGCGTGTCAGAGCGTAGGGATCACTGCAGCCCAGGAGCGGGTGGATGATGGTGAGGGGGTCTTTCAGGATTCCGTAGGCTGCATCGGAGGACACATTCACATCAAACTCCTCGTGCTTAATGTCTTCTGTGCAGCTCTCTGGGCTACTCGTCAGCTCTCCTGGGCTGCCCTCCTCAGCACCCGCCTCCCCCTCTAGTGCTTCAGCTCTTCCTACCATCTGAGTTAAAGTCATCCTTGGTTTCTTCTTTCTCAGGGCCTTCTCTTTGGCAGGAGGCCTGTCTTTGTCTTGGAGGTCTTTGGGCCTCTTGTTGGATTTCATGATTCTCTTTGAGTCATCTTCCTTCCTTAACCTCATCCATACATCTTCGGCTTTGCTGTCCTTCTCAAAGGTTTTTCTATAGAGTCTCAACAAGAAGACCTCTGCTCCGACAGTGAGGTACTCTCGCAGCTGGGAACACGTCCTGTCATCACTTGCGCAAATGAGAACTTGTCCTAAAATTAAAAACAGCGTTATGGAGCTATTAGCTCACTTGCTCCCCTCCTCCCTGTGTGCCCCCTCCTCCTGTCCCCCCATCTCACCTCCTTGGTGCTAAAGATAGTTTACAATTTGTTTAACAAGGGTCTCAGATGCTCATCAAAGACTTTCACCTCTCTGCCAGGATCACTTAAATCTTTTGGGTAAAGTTGAAGCCAGAAATATTTAGAGACTTATGAAAATATAGCTGTGGTATAACGGAGGCTTTAAAGGAGCTCTTTTTAATTAACAATCTTCCAGAGGATCTGGAAATACTAAAATAAATTCCAAATGGATTACAAAGTCAAATGTTAAATAATAAATCATAAAAAAAAAAGATGACTCTTCTCCATCTCTCCATATGAGGATGATTTTCCGGGCTTAAAAGCAATGGAAGAAATCTCAGAGAAGATTGATATCCGTAAACTAAGACCGACTCAATACATAGGAGAATTAACTGTGCATTATAAAAGTAAAGACAGGCTGCTCTCAAGCCTTTTGAGATGGACCGCATTCTGTCTACAGAATGTTCTCTCTCTAGATAAATCCATTTCTAATCTTAAAAAAGAGCTAAAGACAAAATATAACTTTATACAACTATGATAAATGTTAGTATCTTCAAAGTATAAAAAGCTGATACAAAAAAAAAAAAAGCTGATACAAACTAAGGACACACCTTAAACCAGCAAAGGAAACTAGCACAATTCACAAAGGAAGAAATGCATCTGAGAAAATACTGAGTTCCCTAAACATCAAAATGTCTAACTAGAGAAATATTTTTCTCCAATCAAATTAATAAAACTGTTATATGTATGTGATACATGCAGATACACACAAATATATACAGCATCTTCAGTCAATGCTAGCTAGGTGAAAAAGAGACAAGGTCTTGTATTTCCAAAAGAAATGACAATTGATAAAAAAAAAAAAGAAAAAAAATTTTCTATGTATCAATGTGGTAATATGTTTTGAGAACTTTGAAAATGTCAGTATCATTTGACTCATTAATTCTACATCCAGAATTAACCTACACTATAACTTTATAGTGTTATAGCTATACTATAACAACGTGAAACAGAAAATATACAGAAGAAAACTAGGAAGGAAATATGTCAGGGTTAACAGTGGCTGCAAGACATAATGTTCCCCCTTTTCTTTTTTCTTCATACTTTTCACTTTGTCTAAGTGGGTATGTATGACTTAGGGTCATAAATCTCAGCACCATATGTTCTATGATAATATCACAGAATAATACTCATATAAGGACTCTGTGCTTGCCTTTATTGATTTATAGGAGTCAAAGTCCCAACAGATAGTCCTTAAAATTTAGTTTTATTTTTTATCTATTTTAAAAACTTAGCTCAGGTTTAGTCTATGGTGCTAATGTTTGAAGAGAGTAGCCCTAAAACTTGGAATTTCTTTAGGGCTAGGCCAATGTTACTCCATAGACCAATTAAGGCTTCTTTGAAAAGACTTGCTGACAACTTAAAACATAAGCCCATTAGCTTTCTCCTTGGGGATTCCAGACTTTAAGCTTTAAAGCCTGGTGAACATATATGTGGAGATTAGCTGCATCTTTTATTTTTCTAAACTGAAGCCTGGTTGATTTATAATGTTGTGCTAATTTCTGCTGTACAGCAAAGTGACTCAGGTATAGACATATACACATTCTTTTTAATACTCTTTTCCATTACAGTTTATCACAGGACATTGATTTGAGTTTCCTGTGCTATATAGTAGGACCTTGTTGTTTATCCATTTTATATGTAATAGCTGATTAGCTATATCTTTAAATAGACGTTTTCCCAAGAACTCAACCAGTAAAACAACCTGCTTTCATGAAAATACAATGACTGAACTTGGAGAAAACCATCCAATGAACAGAAAGGAAGTTGTCACTAAGATTTGGGTGATGTGGCACTTATTCTTCTTATTCTACAGACAAAATAATAGTGTTAAGTTATTTTTAAAGAGCTAATCAAAAGGACTCATTTGCCAGATTTTGAAGGCCAATGTCATCATCTCCTTTTTTCCTACCTGGACCACCAAGGACTTCACTCTCCTTATTCTCTGCCTCAATTTCCTTCAAAACTTCTGTGAGTGCTGCCCACTTTGGGTTGCTTTCTAGGACCAGTTCTTTTTTTGTTTCTGTACAGAAATAAACGATAATCTCATTCTATGTGATAATGTTTATCCATAAAGTATTCCAAAGGCTTTGAAAACAACAAATAACACAAGCATCGTTCTATAAGCCCATTCTTTTGCACTTCCTTCATAACGCTCTACAGAGAGAATCCAGATTCTTGAGAAGGTCTCCTTATGGTCTAAATGAAGACAGTTCAAACCCAGATTAACACAGGCTCCATAACGCCTTGACAGAAAGTCATATGCATGATCACTGATAAGAGATGATTACGTGTCAGTTGTCAACTGTGATGTTATATATAAACTGCTACACAAAATAAAGGAATCAGTACAGAATAACAGTTTTTATTATTTCTAAAATCTCCATGATTTTCCTAATGCTGAACACGAGATTAAGGAGACAACAATAAAACTTTTATTTCTGTAAGTACGCAAACGTATTTCTAATGCATTTAATTACGTTTTGAAATAGATCTTTGCACTAGGCAGGACATAAGCATGGTAGCTCAGCTGGTAAAGAATCCACCTGCAATGCAGGAGACCATGGTTCTATTCCTGGGTTGGGAAAATCTGCTGCAGAAGGGATAGGCTACCCACTCTAGTATTCTTGGGCTTCCCTGGTGGCTCAGCTGGTAAGGAATCTGCCCGCAATGAGGGAGACCTGGGTTCGATTCCTGGGTTGGGAAGAAGATCCCCTGGAGAAGGGAAAGGCTACCCACTCTAGCATTCTGGCCTGGAGAATTCCATGGACTGTCCAGTGGCAAAGAGTCGGACACGGCTGAGCGACTTCCACTTTCATGGCTTAAAAAGCCAACAATATTCACTATATATTTATTATAATAGTTATAGATAAGTGTGAAATAGAATCCATTATTTGCCTCATTCTAGTACCTCTGTTTCCTAAAAGCTAAAAAGAAAATTCTTAAAGAAATGGGAATACCAGACTACCTGACCTGCCTCTTGAGAAATCTGTATGCAGGTCAGGAAGCAATAGTTAGAATCAGACATGGAACAATGGACTGGTTCCAAACAGGGAAAGGGGTACATCAAGGCTGTATATTGTCACCCTGCTTATTTAACTTATATGCAGAGTACATCATGAGAAATGCTGGGCTGGATGAAGCACAACTGGAATCAAGATTGTCAGGAAAAATATCAATAACCTCAGATACGCAGATGACACCACCGTTATGGTAGAAAGTGAAGAAGAACTAAAGAGCCTCTTGATGAAAGTGAAAGAGGAGAGCGAAAAGTTGGCTTAAAGCTCAACATTCAGAAAATGAAGATCATGGCATCTGGTCCCATCACTTCATGGGAAATAGATGGGCAAACAGTGGAAACAGTAACAGACTTTATTTTCTTGGGCTTCAAAGTCACTGCAGATGGTGACTGCAGCCACAAAATTAAAAGACACTTGCTCCTTGGAAGAAAAGTTATGACCAACCTAGACAGCATATTAAAAAGCAGAGACATTACTTTGCCAATGAAGGTCCGTCTAGTCAAAGCTATGGTTTTTCCAGTGGTCATGTATGGATGTGAGAGGTGGACTATAAAGAAAGGTGAGTGCCAAAGAATTGATGCTTTTGAACTGTGATGCTGGAGAACATTTTTGAGAGTCCCCTGGACTGCAAGGAGATCCAACCAATCCATCCTATAGGAAATCAGTCCTGAATATTCATTGGAAGGACTGATGCTGAAGCTGAAGCTCTAATACTTTGGCCACCTGATGTGAAGAACTGACTCATCTGAAAAGACCTTGATGCTGGGAAAGATTGAAGGTGGGAGGAGGGGATGACAGAGGATGACATGGTTAGATGGCATCACTGACTCAATGGACATGAGTCTGAGTAAACTCCGGGAGTTGATGACGGACAGGGAGGCCTGGCGTGCTGCAGTACATGGGGTTGCAAAGAGTCAGACACGACTAAGGGACTGAACTGAATTGAAATGGGATGTTAAAACAGTCCACTAAGACCTTACATGCCCAAATAGTAATTATTCTGAAGTTAAAAAAAAAAATCAACCATTCTTATGTAGTAGTAAGAATACTTTTGATTGATACTTGGTGTTTTGTTATTTGGAATCCCCTGCCAATGAATCCATTCCAAATATTTTTTAACATAGATCACATATGTTACATGTAACAAGTAATTAAATGCAGTCACATATTTTTCACACAGTCGAATGAGATTTAAAGTTATACTGTATCATGATAAGCATTTCCACGCCAAATATAAAGACAAGTTTGAAGACTTAATCATACAAGATACCTTGTTCTTTAATCTCCAGTTTTTCAGGAAGTTTGCTTTTTCTAGTCATTTTTGCATCTGGAACATGATAAACCCTTGCTCGAGCATTTACAAACATTGAGGTGCTGGAGTCAAGAAAGAGCCAACCTAACATAAAAAGTTAAGCGGAAAACAAAAAAGCCTTCAATTTATGGTTAACTTCAGAGACTCTCTGAAGGTCACATGACCTGTATATCAACCAGTCACCAGCTTATTCATCTCCCAACTACACCTCCCTTGTTATGGTCTCTGTCACTGGCTAGACTGGTGGTTTTCAAAGTGCGGCCTACAGATCCCTGGGGGTTCCCAAGATGTTTTCAGGGGGATGGTCTGTGACCTCAAAACTACTCTCATACTAATACTATTACTGAATTTCCCCCACTACGTTGACATTTCTAATAATGGTGCAAAAGCATCAGTGGGTTATGCTGCTGGTGCCCAAGCACAGATGAAGGCAGTGGACCCAAAGTTCACTAGCAATCAATGCATTCTTCAACACTGTGCATTTGTAGTTTATGACTCAAGAAAGTCTCTGGTGAAGCAATAAGAAATATTAACTTTATTAAATCTTGGCCCCAGGGGCCCCTGGGCCACACTTTAAAAATCGCTGGTCTTGCCAGACAGTGAGAAAGGTCACAGTAGTGAGGCAAGAATGTGACTGGTAGAAAATCCAGTCGGTGGACAGTGGCATATGTACGCTTCTCTACAAATCTCTTCTCATTCTTTGGCTAATGAAACTCCATATTCCCTTGCCGTTTCTTTGGGGAAATGAATTTTAAGTTCATAACAACTAAACTTTCAGAATACAACCTATTTCTAAGCTGGGGACTGCCTGTGATATATGGTCTTTTCTAGAAATAAAACTGCCTGGAATGGATATGAATATTTATTAATATACAGGACAGAAGTAGGTAGAAACATCAGCTATCAATAAAATCTACATCCTTGTGCTATGAACATAAAACATAATTTGACATCTCAGTATATCATGTAGTTGAATATAGCACTCTGCACACCTGACTCCCCAACAAAATCTACTACTTCATTCAAATCAGTTTCTAGAAAAATCTTAGTATTTTTATCTCCCACCTGAATTCTGACCGAATGCCTTCTCTGTTGCTCTGAGAGATTCCAGAAGATTAAGAAATGTGATACAATCATACTGAGAGAGATACTGCAGCAGGGTTCGTAGTATCTTCAAATCCTGAACCAAGGATTTAGTCTTGGCTCCAAGCTGGTGCCACAAAGGATCTAAGTAATGGCGAATCGTCTAAAACAAGAATAAAATACTGCTAAGAGATATTTAATATAGCTATTATTAATACAAATGATACTTGGAACAAACATTATCCCTTGTATACCTAAAAATGGTTAAAATAGTAAATTTTGTTATGTAAGCTTTATCACAATGGTTTTAAAAAATAAAAGCAAAAAACATTATCTCCCAAGGAAGTGGACAGAAAATTTAAGTTCATAAGACTCAGAATGTTCTAATTAGAATGTTTAATTTTTCAAATGTAAAGCAGAGTGTCATCACTACAATCTTTATGATCAGATACAGTCAATTCATAATTACCCGCATTTACATTATTAGCAGACAAAGGTCCTGATAAACATCAGATACTCAATTATTCACTTTTATGCAGAATCAAAGCAAGTAATTCAGATACATTTAACTTCTGCCAAGTCCTGTATGGATAGAGATGTGAGAGCCAGCTGGATGATGAGGGGGAAGACATAAACCAGGGAAACTACATGTATCAAATTAGTATCAGCAGTTTGCTGCTGTAAAAGATGTGCTTATTATTATTTTTAAGTGTGATACAAGGATGAGAAAATATTTGTTAACAACCAACTAAATCTGAATACTTTTTAAGATCCTAAAAAATTGCCTAAAACACAGAACAGCTTTATGTATATACTATGCAGGTATCTATACATCCACAGCTATATATATGCATGTTTCCTTCACAAGCTGATTCTGTAACTAAAAGGGATAATGCAGCATGCTTCAGAAGCAGTCTCACTACATGGCATCTTATCTAACACATTTAATACTGAACGGAAGCAATATTTAGAAGACCAAATAATCTACTGTCCAAACTGGAACTCTTGTGAAAATGAAATGACACTATTAATAATTACTCCAGGACAACAGGCAGACACTGTGACTGTCCTAGATAAACTGGGACATATAAGTCTTTTGTATATCATCTTTTGTAAAAATCTTTTCTAAAACCATTAACAAAACTTAAATTTTCTAACAAATGCAAATTATGCCTATATTTTGTTTTGGTTATGAGATGAATACGTAAAACAATACTTTGACTTTCACTGGCCAGGGGATGATTTACAGAAATTTAGTGCAAAGCATATCTGGCTATATTTTGTTTTTCTAGGGACATATACGGGGGCTTCCCTGGTAGCTCACTGATAAAGAATGTGCCTGCAATGCAGGAGACCTGGGTTTAATCCCTGGGTTGGAAGAGTCCCTGTAGAGGAAATGGGAACCCACACCAGTGTTCTTGCCTAGGAAATGCCATGGACAGAGGAGCCTGGCGGACTACACTCCACGGGGTCACAAGAGTCAGACACAACTTAGTGCCTAAACCACCACCACGCAGATATATGTACCGTCAGAAGAATGTGAGAGGCGTTTTGGTATACTAGGCACTAAATTAGAATAAATTTTAAAAACGGAGGCACAAAACACATGGAATGGCTTTTATGCATCATTATTTCACAGTAAAAAGACTTTTTGGAAGAATCAGAAAAATAAGGACTTAAAATTTTTCCCTTTTAAAAATCACTATGCATTATTTTTAGTGACAAAGAGATTGATTCAGAGTTTGAAAGATAAGAACTTGTTCTACAAAAATAAGAAAAAAAGCTGCCTGGAATTTTTTTAGTTTTTTCTAGACATACAATTTGATCTTAGACATTTATGTACCTGTATTAATATTAATCTATGATGAAAAAATTAGCTGAAATAAACATTCTTAGACTACAGTCTTACCATTTTCTCACTTCAGAATGTAATTTTAAGACAGAGCAAGTTTCACACTCCTCAGTAATCAAAACTCATCCAAATTATTTTTATTCCAAATAAGAGATCATAATAAATTATGAAGCCTTCTTATGTATACTCTTCTACCTGTAGATATTCAAATGTTGTCATTTCAGAGCAAAAGGTTATTCATTGTTCTCTTGGAGTGAAAGTTTAGTCGCTCAGTTGTATCCGACTCTCTGCACCCCATGGATTGTAGACTACCAGGCTCCTCTGTCCATGGGATTTTCCAGGCGAGAGTACTGGAGTGGGTTGCCATTTCCTCCTCCAGAGGATCTTCCCAACCCAGGGATCGAACCCGGGTCTCTCACATTGTAGGCAGACACTTTATCGTCTGAGACACCAGGAAAGTTCTCTTACACATGTTCTCTTACATATACTCAAAAAAAAAAAGAGACAGTCACCGTATAACTGCAAAAATCAGAATTATGCTTAGATACTAATCAATGTATTCGACTACAAATTACTTTCCAGTAAACCAAAGAAGATATACTTTAAATCACCTCCAACCTAATTTTAAAATGACAACAAATTCCTACTGAGAACATTATAAATATTAAAATAACTTGCATACTTAAAAATTACAACATCACAAACAGTGCTTAAAAAGGAAGAGAAATAGAGTACCTTGTCAAAAGGTTTTCCAATAGCATTTTCTAAAGATAAATCTTCAACTTCAAGCGATGGGTTATGGCATTTTAATTCCTTTAAACAGGCATTTAAAATGTCCAGAATAGCAGTCTGTATAGCAAGCATGGCAGGTGTCATAGAAACATGAATTTCTACAACTTCGGGTTTATGCAGTTCTAAAAACGAGTTTACTGCTACATGGAACCTAAAAAGACAAACATTTAAAAAATATTTTCTAGAGCTGTAAGAGCCCTGTGTTTCCGGTCTTAGTTTAATACTCTTCTTAATACAGCTTTTTGTAAATGTACTGTAAGAAGATCAAACCAGTCAATTCTAAAGGAAATCAGTCCTGAATATTCATTGGAAGAACTAATGCTGAAGCTGAAAATCCAATACTTTGGACACCTGATGTGAAGAACTAACTCATTTGAAAAGACCCTAATGCTTGGAAAGATTAAGGGCAGAAGGGGAAGGAGCAGCAGAGAATGATGGCATCATCGACTCAATAGACATGGATTTGAGCAAATAGGCATCATCGACTCAACAGACACGGATCTGAGCAAACTCTGGGAGATAGTGAAGGGCAGGGAAGCCTGGTGTGCTGCAGACCACCGGCTCACAAAGAGTCAGACATCACTGAGTGACCAAACAGCAACAAATGTAATTAAGAAGCAACACAGAAAGCCAGGTGACAATGTCTTCAGGATTACTTTCAATCATATGAAAGTGAATTCACTCAGCCATGTCTGACTCTTTGCAACCCCGTGGACTGTAGCCTGCCAGGCTCCTCTATCCATGGGATTCTCCAGGCAAGAATATTGAAGTGGGTTGCCATTTCCTTCTCCAGGGGATCTTCCCGACCCAGGGATTGAACCCGGCTCTCTCGCATTGCGGGCAGACGCTTTAACATCTGAGCCAGAAGTATTACTCAGATAAGGCAAGGGTCGGGGACTGAACCCGGGTCTTCTGCACTGCAGGGAGATTCTTCACCATCTGAGGCCCCAGGAAGCCTTAACATGTACATACGCCCACCCTTTTCTAGATTCTTTTCCCACAGGGGCCATTAAAGAGCACTGGGTTCCCTGTGCTACACAGCAGGTCCTTACTAGTCTTCTATTTCATATACAGTGATGTATGCCAATCCCGTCTGCCAATCCATCCCACCCTCTTCCCCGCTGCTGACGGACAGTTTTCAAAGTGGAGGTGAGAATCTTAGCCAGTAAATGTGTAGTTCACCTAATTCTGTTGTACACACGAGCCTCCAGATCCCTAGGGATTTCACTAAACGAACAGGAAAGTGGTGGCCTTGGACTACCGGAAAAATAACTATCGAATCTCTCTTTCTTATTAAAAGAATAACAACTGTGGTGACCATTTATCTATACTTGGGTGCACTGTTATAAACCTGACTAGCATGTGTCAAGTACAGTGACAATAAGTACTACATTAAAGTGTGAAATTAAAGTACAGCAGTTTCTCTTGCAGAAATTGGTCACATAATGCTATTTACCTTGGCCACAGATACAGCTTCCTTACAAAAAGATTTCTCATCACTCTTTCCACGTGACAAAAGCCAGTGTCAAAGGCAACAGCGTTGTCTGTGAAGGCTTTAATAAAACCACGTTTGTTTTTCTGTCGAAAGAGGCGCAAGATGAATGCTTCTTGACAAGACTCGATTATTCTGTGAGCTCTATATACCAAGATGCCTGAGGGGGGGAAAAAATCATAATTTAGAGTGCACAAAAGACATGTCATTTTTATGCTTGCTTTCACTTATTCATCACAGTTTTCCTGAATGCCTTATTTGAGCATAGGCAAGCTATTCTAGGCTGAGGATACAGCCACAAACAAAACACGAAAAGCTGTCCTGTGGCATTTACAATAAGTCATATAAGTAAGTAAGACATTTAGTTGTTATAAGGGACAAGTGCTGAGGGAAAGAAGTGAATCAGAGGAAGACAAGGAGTATGTGTAAGAGATGGTGGTTTGCAATTTTCTTAATTTTTTTAAAAAAATTGTAGTTGATATACAATATTATAATTACAGGTATATAATACAGTGATTCACAATTTTGAAAGGTTATACTCCATTTATAACTATCATAGAATATTGGCTATATTGCCCATGTTGTACAATATATCCTTGTGGCTTATTTTATATATAATAGTTACATTTTACTAATTCTTTACCCCAATATTGCCCCCTCCTTCCCTCTCCCCTCTGGTAACACTCATATGCTCTTTTTTTTTTCTCACTGCACTTTGAGCTGTGTGGAACTTCTTTGACCAGGGGTGGAACCCATGACCCCTGCAGTGGAAGCATGGAGTCTTGACCACTGGACAGTCCACGAATTTGTTCTTTGTATCTGCAAGTCTGCTTCTTTTTTGGTCATATTCACTAGTTTGTTGTATTTTTTAGGATTTTCAGTTTCAGATAGGGTACGCCTCACTGAGGTCTTAAGTGAGTAAAGGCTGGATGGAGATGAGAGGGTGAGCCTTGTGACCATGTGGGCCAAGAGTTCCAGCCGAAGAAGGGTAAGAGCAAAGGCCCTGAGGTGGGGTGTGTCTGACCTGGTGGAGGAAGCGTTTCTCAAAGTCAAGTGGGCCATTTGTTCTTTTATCTGTGAGTCAGATGTGAACTTTGCAAAATAGCTGCCTTTCAGAAGTGTGGGGAACATCTGCTTCACTTATTTTAAGAATTCAACTTTCAGAATCAGAGTATATTCTATTGAAAGATAAATTAGTCTATTTGAACTAAAAATCTAAAAAAAAATGCTTAAACATCTGTTTTGTGGGGTGGATGTGACAATGACACCTCTGAATTGCAAAAACAAGGATATACACGTTTCTTTAATTAGAAAAAGAGAGTTCTGGACCAGATGATTTCTCATGCGCGTATACCACAAACACACGCCTCTGCGGTGCAGTAGGATTCGTGGGGAATTAGAGACGTGAGCTGACACAGTGCACAGATGTCAATCATTCTATGACAATTCTCGCCTTCTAGACCTAAACCAAGCCAGGTACCATATATATTTGCTGTAAGCTCACTGGCATGTTTTTGCTCCCATTCTTATCACACCTGAGATCTGGAAAAATGACTATAGTAACCCATGACTCCCAGTAGTTCAATAGACTCAATTCAGATTCTACTACTTTAGTATTTAAATTTAGATTGAGGTAGATGGAACTGAAATTTATTCTAGCCAAGCAAACTGCTTTTCAAAGACAGTAAAAATAAATAGCTAAGTAGGAATTTGTAGACAAAGGATTTTCAAGAACACCAGTAAATGTTGCTGTTGTTTAGTTGTCCAGTGGTGTCTGGCTCTTTTGCAATCCATGGATTGGGATTTTCCAGGTAAGAATACTGGAGTGGGTTGCCACTTCCTTTTTCCAGGGGAAGCTAACACCAGTATATGTGCACAGCTAATCTACTACTCAGAAAATACTCAGTACCTAGCAGGTGGGTTTTTCCAAGTATGCTTCTGGGCCACAGTTGTGGGCCTGGATGAAACAGGACATGAAAATTAGAAATAATAAAAATAGACTTTTCTAAAGAAAAGGTGAATCTCAAGTTAAGAAAATGGTGTGCTCCAAAAGGCTGTCATTCTTTTGGAAGCCAGAAGGAGGAGGGAGAAGAGAAGTATATTCTATCCCAGCCCTAAGCACTGGGCTTAGGTATTTTTACAGATTTTTATTTCATTTAATCCTCACAATAACTCTATGGGGTAGGTATTACTACAGAGACCAGGAACTTGACCATGGTCACCCTACAAGTAAACGGAGGCCAAAGGTTCCAAATCATGAGTGTCTGGTAACAGCTCTATTCTTCCTACTAGGTGACATCATCTGAGGACCACGCACCCCTCCCCCTTAAAAAAGTATAAGTAAGTTGGGTTTCCGGGTGCGATTCTAGTGCCGCATTTTTGCATCTCATTTTGCTGCACTGTAATTATTTCTTTACACCTACCTCCTCCTGCTTGGGCACAAGATCATTATAAGAAGTAATCCGACAGTGCTTACTATGTGCTATGCATAATGCAAAGAATTTCATACACCTGATGTCAGTTCACCCTCACAATAATCCTAAGAGAAAGGAGAGAAAACTGAGCCACACAGAAATGGAGAAACTTGCCCAAGGTCACACAGCTGGCATCTGGTGATGGTGAGCTCAAACCCAGAGGCCGCCTGACTCAGCAGAGCACCCTGCCATCTTGTCATCTTTGTCTTCGGCACCGATCTCATTCCTGCCAAATAAGGGACCACTGGCAGGTGATCTTTACTAATATTTAATGTTAAAAATGACATATAGTCTGAATGACAATCAAGCTGAATTACAGCACTGGGTATGCAAATCTAACATGTAACTTTTTTTTCCTTTAAGTTTACCAAGGAAACTGTGTTCTGAGGTCTGTTTAGAGATGTCAGGATATGCTTTAACAATGAAAGGATCCTCTTTCCCTGCATATTTGAAAGTATAATCTGGGGAGATATTTTCACAGTTCTCCCACTGCTGAGAAGTCATGCTGGCAGGGATGCCGAGGGTGGGTGCAGTGATGCTAAGAGCTAGTGACAGAACAAGTTTTGCCTGGTGCATTCAGGACTCCCCAGGGGGTTACATGCTCCCAGGACACTGCTCTGTAACAGCTGTGTTGAAAGCTTCTACAGGGGCTGGGAGAATGTGGGGGATAGACGATGATCCCAGGGGTTGCAGCGTTTGAAAGGATTCATTTCTTTGGATCATTTGCATTCTATTCAGCCAAGGAGCAGTAACAGCTCCAGCTTCATTACTGGCTGGGAATCCATCAGAAATGGGAATGGCATTTTAATTAGGAACCACCTATAAACCACAGTTTGCATAGTCCTTCGACTCAGATTGCTTTCTGCCTAATCAGGTTGAACTGTTACTGGGAGTCACAGAGTAATACTGACATCTAGTGGTCATTCCAATACTTTTTTCCATTTTATCAACTTAAGTAAAGCTGAATTTACGAGAAACCAACAAGCAGTAACGGAGAAGGCAATGTCACCCCACTCCAGTACTCTTGCCTGGAAAATCCCATGGACAGAGGAGCCTGGTAGGCTGCAGCCCATGGGGTCACTAAGAGTCGGACACGACTGAGTGACTTCATTTTTACTTTTCACTTCCATGCACTGGAGAAGGAAATGGCAACCCACTCCAGCGCTCTTGCCTGGAGAATCCCAGGGATGGGGAAGCCTAGTGGGCGCCGTCTATGGCATCGCCCAGAGTTGGACACGACTGAAGTGAATCAGCAGCAGCGGCAACAAGCAGTAAAATATTTTATTACAATGTATGAAGATTTGGGGCTATACAAAGCTTTTTTTTTTTTTTTGCTATTATCTATTATTTATTATGTACCATGTACTGTACTAAGCAAGTATATTTATTTTACCTCATTTAGTCCTTATGATAACTTCACAAGGCACTGTTTTCTCAACGTAAGCAATGAGACAACTGAGACTTGTGAAAATTAAGTAACTCGCTTGTAAGCAGTGGCGTTACCTTTCAAAGTCAAGCGAGTCTGACCCTAACTGTACAGCCCTGTCATGGCTTATAACTGATACATATAAAAGTACAGCAAAACTTTCCATCAATCAGTTCACTATGAATCATATAAAACATTGGTTCAGGGCTTCCCTGGTGATTCAGCAGTAAAGAACTTGCCTGCCAATGAAAGAGATGCAATTTCAATCCCTGATCTGGGAAGATCCCACATGTCATGGAGTAACTAAGCCAAGGCACCACAACTAGTAAGCTTGTGCTCTAGAGCCCGGGAGCCACAACTACTGAAGCCCGCGAGCCACAACTACTGAAGCCTGCGTGCCCCAGAGCCCACGCTCCCCAAGAGAAGACACCACAGTGAGAATCAGCCCCCACACCACAACTACAGGGTAGCCCCTGCTCAGAGCAACTGGAGAAAAGGCCACTCAGCAATGAAAACCCAGCACAGCCAAAACAAAGACATAAAATTATGAAGTATTACAAATGACATTTCCATTAAAAAACATTCATTCATACATTAATGCATTAAATATTTCCCGAGGGTCTTCGAGGCTCAGGGCAATGTGTTAGATATAGTAGGAAGGACAATTCTGAATTCCAGCACCTCTTTGCCCTTCAGAAGTTCATTAAAGACCACAGTATACACATACATCATTCACCTAACATCTATGTGTTTGGTACCTACTACGTACCAGTTCCTAAGCCTGGGATGAAGTTGTTCCTCACTCTTAGGAGGCTGGCCATCTCATGAGTGATACAGACAAACAGGCAAATACAGTGTGGTGTTCTGAAGTTCTCTGACTGGGGAGGACAGGGGTAGGGCCCCTAAATTATCTTTGGGGAAATCAGAAAAGGTTTCCCGAAGGATAAACAACAGTGAAAAATGATTCCATCTCTACATTAATTCTGGCTACCATTAAACCATTCTTCTCAAAATAATTAAGCAACTGCTTAGTTTAATTGCAATCATGGGAGAGAGCTGGGATCAGGATGGTAGAGTTTGAAGACTCTGAGCTCACCACCGTCCCACCCACCATGAACACATCAAAACTACAATGACATACAGAGCAACTCTCTCTCAGAATGACCTGCAGACCAGTAGAACGGCTCTCCTACAACCAAGGCTATGGAGAAAGAACCCCAGGGAGTCTGACAGGAGAGGAGGAAAAGAGATCTCGTTGGGACCCACAGCCCCAGGGGGTGGCCCAGAAGATAAGGGAGCTCTCACAGGCTCAGGGATCCTCTCTGAAGAGTGAGGGGTTTGAACCCCACATTGGGTACCAGCGGTCCAGCACGGGGAAGATGAGCCCCTTTGGCTGGTTTGGAAACCGCTGGGGCTTACCAGTGGGCTGCAGAAAACCAAGACTCCACTCTTGAAGAGATCAAGTATGCAGAGACGTCTCAGCAGAGGCAGCAGACCGAAAGCTGCCTGGTGCTCCAGCTGCCCTGCAGGACTCTGCCACCCCTCCCACTCTGCCAGCCTGCACCGGGCTCCTGCTCCAGTCCCTCCTGCCCCAGCCCTATCCCCCAACAAGGCAGCTCCACCAGCGCACCCTCAGGGAAGATGCAGTCTTTGCTCTCTTCAGACCCAGCTCTCCCACCAAAAGCACCCATGGGGCACATAGACTGCAAAGGACATGCCCACACAGGGACATGGATTCAAGACTGGGACAGGTAACTGTGCTGCCTAACTTCATAGGGACAATCAGAGAAAGTCAAGTAAAATGAGAATACAGAAGAATATGCTCCAAACAAAAGAGCAAGATAAAATTCTGAGGATAAAACCCTAATGAACAGAGATAAGTAATTTACCTGATAAAGAGTTTAAAATAAGAGTCATAAAAATGCTCACTGAACTTGGGAAACTCAGCAGTGGCCACAGGACTGGAAAAGGTCAGTTTTCATTCCAATCGCAAAGAAAGGCAATGCCAAAGAACACTCAAACTACCGACACACTGCACTCATCTTACGTGCTAGTAAAGTAATGCTCAAAAATTCCCCAAGTCAGGCTTCAGCAATACGTGAACCGTGAACTTCCAGATATTCAAGCTGGTTTTAGAAAAGGCAGAGGAACCAGAGATCAAATTGCCAACATTCACTGGATCATCAAAAGAGCAAGAGTGTTCCAGAAAAACATCTATTTCTGCTTTATTGACTATGCCAAAGCCTTTGACTGTGTGGATCACAAGAAACTGTGGAAAATTCTGAAAGACATGGGAATACCAGACCACCTGACCTGCCTCCTGAGGAACCTGTATGCAGGTCAAGAAGCAACAGTTAGAACTGGACATGGAACAACAGACTGGTTCCAAATAGGAAAAGGAGTATGTCAAGGCTGTATATTGTCACCCTGTTTATTTAACTCATATGCAGAGTACATCATGAGAAACACTGGGCTGGAAGAAGCACAAGCTGGAATCAAGATTGCCGGGAGAAATATCAGTAACCTCAGATATGCAGATGACACCACCCTTATGGCAGAAAGTAAAGAACTAAAGAGCCTCTTGATGAAAGTAAAAGAGGAGAGTGAAAAAGTAGGCTTAAAGCTCAACATTCAGAAAATGAAGATCATGGCATCCGGTCCCATCACTTCATGGCAAATAGATGGGCAAACAGTGGAAACAGTGTCAGACTTTATTTTTCTGGGCTCCAAAATCACTGCAGATGGTGACTGCAGCCATGAAATTAAAAGACGCTTACTCCTTGGAATGAAAGTTATGAACAACCTAGACAGCATATTAAAAAGCAG